>NC_054373.1:127165318-127523652 GCF_017654675.1 Xenopus laevis
TAAAAATTAGACTATTCGCCACCTAAAACCTGCCGAGTTCTCAATAGGAGAGGTCTAGTGACCAATTTGAAGATGTTAGTAGCCTTCCTGACATTTGAGGTTTTTTTGGAGAAAATTTGTGTTTAATCTAATTCTATTCAAGTTTTGAGGTCGGTAATATCTGTTCAAGTTTTAGATATTCTATTGCTTTATTAAGCCCCAATCGTATTTCAAGTATATTCGAATTTATTAGAGTTAAAAAAAAATTCACATGAATTTGAAATTCGACCTTTGAGAAATGTGCCTCTTAAGTTGTTTTGTTTTTTCATTTTGTCTCCAGTATCCTGTTGATATGACCAATGATATATATTGGAAAAATTTAATATTTGGGGTTTTTTTTCATTTTGTTGAATAGCTATGGCAGAATGTGCAGATATTTCACTTTATATTCTGAAGCAATAAAACTCTCCACCGACCTCAAATTTTCAGTGCTATATAGATATATGAAGTACATTACATTGTGCCTGCAGCACTGATCTCAGAGTTTCTGTTGAGACACATGATGCATGTCTTAACTAGTAAAAGCAGACACACAGTAAAAACGTTAAAGATGAATTGGTGCTTGACTTAGGGAATGCCTCAGATCATTACACATTCACCAATTTACCATTTTAACCCTTTAGTTTAGCAATCTGCTAAACATCCCCTTAGCAACCTTCAGATATACACACAATCCTGCATTTTCCTAATCTGTAACCTTATTCTACTTGATTACAGCTGTCTTGTCTCTAAAATTGCTGCTAAAGGCTGTCCATGTCTGCATTTTTCATAACACAAAGAATCCCTTTTAAGACAGATATCCATCAGGCAGATATCCAAACAGGCCAGTATGCTTCAAGCTGTAACTGGAAGGACCAAGTCTGCAGCTATTATCGGGCCATTCATTTCCATCTTAATTGGCCATCATGCTGATCAGTTATATCTTTCAGTGGATGTCCAGGTAGTTCAGCACTGTTGCCTTGGATCAGTAACCCAATGTATAAATAGAATTTGGTCTTCAACTTTTTAAAAATGTGTCCTGTCAAAAGGAAAAATTATTGACAGATAATCAAATATACATAAAGGATCAAACAGTTAGTTGGAAAGCAATCAATCTGTATGAAAAATAAGAGCAAAGCTATCAATCTGTATGAAACCAGAATTAGACCATTATTTTTAAGAAACAAACAAACAGTGGTCCTGTAGTGAGCACCTTAATGCAATAGTTGGTGCTGATTTTTAAATGGCTACAGGTTTCAGTTTTCCTTATTGTATCAATACCCTTCCTTAACATTCCCCAAACTAAATTCTCAGCATGTCAACACTATTCATGACCATTGAGTCCTCTAACATTAAAATGACTGCTTCTGTTTCCCATATATAATAAAACAAGGTCAGATTAACACTGCTTTATATAAAAATATACAAACACGTAATCACACCTATATATACTGTATATAATATATATAATAAATAAAGTAGCCCCTCTTGTAAAATATAAGGATATTATAAGTTACCGAGGAGTTTCATGACCAAATAAAAACACGATGCGAGTGTTTTTATACAGGTCATGGAACTGCGAGGTAACTTCTAATATCCTCATATTTTGCAACTGGGGGTTCTTTATTATAATACACAAGTTTCAGTGAGTCATGTGACAGAAATGACCGTTTATAACTGATGACATCAGAACTCATCGTTTATAAGGATATAATTTAAAAAGTCAAGATTTATTAAGGGGCCTATTTACTAAGGGACAAAGTGAATTTTCGAATTCAAGAACTTGGAATTTCGAAGTAATTTTTGGGAACTTCGACCATCGAAATTCGATTTGAATTGAAAATACTTCACAAATTCGACCATTCGAAAATCGAAGTATTGTCTCTTTAAAAAACTTCGACTTCGCCACCTTAAACCTGATGAATTGCTGTTTAGCCTATGGGGGACCTTCTATAACCGTTCTGAGTGTTTGGCTAAATTTTGAGTAGTCAAAATATTTTTTTGTAAAATCGTTTGAATCGTTCGATACGGACGATTTAATTGATCGATCGAACAATTTTTACTTTGATCATAAACGACTATCAAAGTATCAAATTCGATGGTCAAATTTAGAAGTTTTTCAACTTCAAAATTCGACCCTTAGTAAATGTGCCCCTAGATGTAAAAACCATGAAAAACTCTAATGCAAAAATTTGCCAGGTAAAAGTTGTCGATGTCCTATAGAAGTCAATGGAAGCTGTATTGATCCTGTTGCACCATTTGGGCTTTTACAGGTTTTCTAGTTTTTTTAGCTAGGAATTGCCCGAAAAACACAACGTTTTAGAGGTATTCTTATTTATTCTTTCAGATCGATCAGCATTTTTTTTCATTCGTGCTTTTTCAATTCAGATCTTTTAATAAATTTCAAGACATTTGTGGTTTTAGAGAAAGTGAGTTTAGTTGTGGTTTCCAAAACCTCTAAAACCACTAAAAATGACACTGTTGATAAATAGGCCTTTTGAACGGTTCCTTAGCTGCTAGCATTCTCTCAAGTTTTTTTAAACAGAATACATTTTTCCTCTATCATCCTATAAGCTTTAAGTAGGTGTTTGAAATCCTTCCACAGGTATACTTTACCATTGCTTGTTAAGTAGTAGGGATCTGAACCTTTAATTTTACTACCCTACTCCAAAGTCATAAAACTAAACTTGCCATAGTGTCTTTTTTGCCAGCAGAAATTATATTTAAAAGAACTGGCATGAATATAAAACTCACTTTTATCAGAGATACTCTATTACTAATGTTCTTCATTGGAGCATAATGTCAGCTCTAAAATGTCATGAAACATTCAATGTCAGTTATAGAAAATTGATAGAAACCTGCGCAATGCAAATAGTTGAAGAGAAATCATTTACATTTTTCTTTTGTATGAATAAATCTTGTGCTAAAGTGAAGATTACTTATGCACTAAATAATTTTTTGAGAGTGTATTATATGGGTTCTGTTATGAGTTCTTGCCCTATTGCTAACATGCTCAATAAACAGTTCTCTATAGTTCTTCCAAGATAATGATTCTGAAACCTCAGCAACCCATTTAAACTACTACAGCTACATCAAATATTGTTAAATTGACTATTTTAGATTTGTAACCAGGTATGTGCTATAAAGAAATATATTACATACAGTAAAAGTAATTAACTAAAATCTTGGGCATGGGATATTATTCAAAGATTCTCATACACTTAGAGGGTTATTGTAAGGAAATCTGTTTTACCTGGGATTGGGGGTGCTGTAAGTCGGCCGCGGGGACGCCCGCCACGCCGGCCGCGGGGACGCCCGCCTCGTGGTTTCACCATCTTGCCTCCTTAGGACGCGCGCGCCCGCGTCTCGTTTCCTTTATTTTGACGCGAACGCGCGCGCGTCGATCCTGACGCGTGTGCGTCGATTTTGGCGCGAAAACCTTGGCGTCCAAACAGGGTATAAATAGGCCACTTCCACTCCCAGCAAACTGCCCGTGATAGAACTTGTTTCTGGTGCTCTGTTCTGAAGCCTTGTGCTATTTTGCCTGTTTGAATCTGATTATCCGTGTTTGACCCAGCCTGTACCTTGACCATCCTGAATTCTGTATCCTGACCTGTGCCTGATATCCGACTACTCTTCTGCTTGTACCCTTCCTGCTTGATACCCGGTTTTGACCCTTGCCTGCCTGACGACCCTTGCTTTCTGCCTGCCACGACCCAGCCTGTCTGACGATCCTTCTGCCTTATCCTTGTCTGTTACCGTGATCCTCGGTCCCAAAGACTCTAGCTACCAGCCGTGCCCCATTGCCTGCCAGAACACTTGCTTGAACCTCTCGTAAGACCAGGTGGCACCCGATTAGGCTGAGGGCTCCTCCCGAAGCTCAAAGGTGGTCACACCACTGGTGAAGCTTAGCTCAGAACCAGGATTCGAGCACTTGTTCTGGTGTTGGGTGCCGGCCGTGACATTATCACGGGCCATGGAGGACGACGATCACACCGAAGCTGCTGCCGCTGCTCCACTTCCATCTTCTTCCGAGCTGTTGCTAACTACGCTGCTGGAACGCATGGAGGAGCAGGAGCAAAAGCAGAACTATCTACTCCAGGGGTTTCATAACCTAACACGCCAGCTGGAACCCTCGCAGCAGCCAGCCAGTTCTGTTCCTACTCCTTCAGTGGGTTCCCTGCCTGATAGGGGTGCTGTATTCAGACCTCAGGAACCCAAGATTGCATTTCCGGCCAAGTTTGGTGGGGACAGAACCCAGTTTTTTGTTTTTCAAGAAGCCTGTAAGCTGTACCTCAGCTTTTTCCCCCACTCATTTCCCTCTGACGAGGAAAAGGTCAGGTTCGTAATGACCCTATTAGTGGGTGACCCCCAAGTCTGGGCACTTAGATTGCCAGCCACCGACCCTGCCCGTTTCTCTTTAGATATTTTCTTCCGCTCTATGGCCATTCTTTACGATGACCCGGATCGCGCCTCTTCGGCCGATTCCGCTATTCGCAAACTACGCCAGGGTAAACGGGAGGTGGAAATTTACTGCACAGAGTTTCGTAGGTGGGCGGTGGAGACTGGCTGGAACGATGCAGCTCTAAGGAGCCAGTTTCGCATCGGTCTAGCCAAATCTGTCAAAGACAGCCTGGTCAATTACCCCCTATCTACCAGTCTGGATGACCTTATGTCTCTGGTTATCCAGGTAGATAGGAGACAGAGGGAAAATCGGGAGGAACAGGGTACTTCTTCTTTGTATAAGCATAATTTTAGTGCTAAGTTGTCAAACCCCTCTGTGTCTCAACCTCAGGAGGAGCCTATGCAGCTGGGCATCTTTCACCTCTCTCCTGAGGAAAAGGCACGGAGGCGGTCTCTTGGGTTGTGTTTGTATTGTGGGGAGAAGGGTCACTTCCTCAATCAATGTTCCAAGAGGCCGGGAAACGCTCTAGCCTAAATGGAGAAGGGGAGCTCCATTTGGGTGCAGGCGTTTCCTCTCCCCAATCTGCCTCCAAGGTCCTATTATCTGTTAAATTAACCTGGCCTACGGGCACTGTTAAATTGTCAGCCTTCATTGATTCTGGGGCGGAGGGTAATTTCTTGGACGCAGCATTTGCTGCTAAAAATAAAATTCCTTTGGTTGCCCTCAATCCTCCTTTGAGAATTCTGGCTGTCGATAAAAGACCCTTGGGATCAGGGGTGGTTTCCCAAAAGACCACAAATCTTTCCATGTGTGCAAATGATCTACACTGTGAGGAGATAGCTCTATACCTCATTGAGGGAGCTTCCTCTCCTCTTATTCTTGGTTTACCATGGCTCCAGAGGCATAACCCTCTGATAGACTGGGTTTCTAAGGGGGTGACTCAATGGGGTACAGGATGTAGTGGGGTTTGTTTTCCCTCTGTAGTAGCCACTACTTCTTTTGAGGGGTTACCCACAGCATATTCTGTTTTTTCTGATGTTTTCTCCAAAAAAGCAGCTGAGACCTTACCTCCGCATCGGCAGTATGACTGTCCTATTGATTTAGTTCCTGGGTCAATTCCTCCACGTGGTAGAACCTACCCTCTTTCATTGCCCGAAGCCCAGGCAATGAAAGAGTATATACAAGAAAATCTTGACAGGGGCTTCATTAGGCCCTCCTGTTCCCCTGCGGGGGCAGGGTTCTTTTTTGTGGGTAAGAAAGACGGTGGTTTACGCCCCTGTATTGATTACAGGGGGCTTAACAAAATCACTGTAAAAAATCGCTACCCCTTACCATTAATCTCCGAACTATTTGACCAGGTCAAGGATGCTAAGATCTTCTCCAAGCTTGACTTGAGGGGTGCCTATAACCTCATTCGGATCAGGGAGGGGGATGAGTGGAAAACGGCTTTTAATACTAGGGATGGCCACTACGAGTACCTTGTTATGCCGTTTGGTCTATGTAACGCCCCAGCAGTGTTTCAGGAGTTTGTCAATGACATCTTTCGGGACCTGCTGGGGATATACGTAGTGGTCTACCTAGATGACATCCTCATCTTCTCTGCCAATCTGTCTGATCATCGTCTTCATGTTTGTGAGGTATTGCGTAGGCTTAGAGCTAATAACCTGTATGCAAAATTGGAAAAATGTATTTTTGAGGTTGCTTCCGTACAGTTCTTGGGATTTAATATTTCTTCCAAGGGTCTCGAAATGGATCCAGACAAAGTAAGAGCTGTCCTGGAGTGGACCCAACCATATTCTTTACGTGCAACCCAAAGGTTCCTAGGTTTTGCCAACTATTATAGGCAATTCATTAAAAATTTTTCTCTTATTGTGGCTCCTATCACAAATCTTACTAAAAAAGGTGCTGACCCCAGTATGTGGCCTCCGGAAGCTATCCAAGCTTTCGAGTTCCTCAAAAGGGAGTTTAGTTCTGCCCCAATCCTCCGCCATCCCGATACAACACTACCTTTTATAGTTGAGGTAGATGCTTCTGAGGTGGGAGCAGGGGCAATTCTCTCTCAAAGGCACCCGACTACTAATAGGTTACATCCCTGTGCATTTTTCTCTAGAAAATTTCTTCCTGCAGAGGCAAATTATGACATAGGGAATAGAGAACTATTAGCTGTCAAGTGGGCCTTTGAAGAATGGCGGCATCTATTAGAAGGGGCTAAACACCAGGTTACGGTCTACACTGACCATAAAAATCTGTTGTATATTGAGTCAGCAAAGCGTCTAAATCCCAGACAGGCAAGGTGGGCTTTGTTCTTTTCTAGGTTTAACTTTACCTTGACGTTTAGGCCTGGTACAAAGAACGTCAAGGCAGATGCTCTTTCCAGAAGCTTTGACTCAATATATTCTGAAACTGATGACTGTAGTACAATTATTCCGGGTGAAGTCATTGTGGCTACTTTGGAATCTGACCTCTCTTCTTTGTTATCCCCTGTTCAGACAGACGCTCCCTCTAACACTCCTGTTGGGAGATTTTTTGTTCCTGAAGATCTTAGAGAACAGGTTCTAAGAGAGGTTCATGATTCCAAGATGGCAGGACATCCTGGTGTAAGTAAAACTATTTCATTACTTACTCGAAGTGCTTGGTGGCCGACCTGTAAACAAGATGTTAAATCTTTTGTGGATTCTTGTCCTGTCTGCCAACGCTCCAAGTCTTCTAGAAATTTGTCCCAAGGGTTACTGATTCCCCTCCCTATTCCTGAAAGACCATGGACCCATCTTTCTATGGATTTTATTGTGGAGTTGCCTGTGTCCCAGGGGAAAACAGTAATTTGGGTGGTGGTGGATAGATTCAGTAAGATGGGTCATTTTATTGCTCTTCCCCACCTCCCATCTGCCAAAACTTTGTCCGAACTTTTTATTCAACATATATTTAAGTTGCATGGGTTTCCCAGTAATATTGTTTCAGACAGAGGTGTTCAATTTATCTCTAAGTTCTGGCGCGCATTTTGCTCGTTAGTGGGGATCGATCTTTCTTTTTCAACCGCCTATCACCCACAAACCAATGGGCAAACCGAAAGAGTGAACCAGTCTTTAGAGCAATTTTTAAGATGTTTTGTGTCCGAAAATCAATCTTCCTGGGCAGAACTGTTACCCTGGGCAGAATTTGCCTACAATAACGCTACCCACTCCTCCACTGGGGAGTCTCCATTTTTTGTTGTTAATGGGTTACACCCAAAAGCCTTTTCCTTCTCTAATTCTGGTTCTTCTGTCCCTTCCGCTAATTCCTCTGTCGAACAATTTTCCTTGATTTGGTCCCAGGTACATGATTCCTTGTCTACTGCTACTTCTGCTCAGAAAAGGGCTGCTGATAAAAGACGTAGAGAAGCACCCCAGTATAAAGTGGGAGACTTGGTGTGGCTCTCTACCAAAAACATCAAGCTAAAGGTTCCTTCCCTTAAGCTGGGTCCCCGTTTCATTGGTCCTTACCCCATCACTACTGTTATCAACCCTTCGTCTGTTCGCCTTAAATTGCCTGTTAATTTCAAGATTTCTGATTCTTTTCATGTTTCTTTACTTAAACCTGCCGCTAATACTCGCCTTACTTCTGTTCCCCCTCCAGTACAAGTTGACGGTCAGCCTGAATTTGAGATCCAGGAGTTCCTTGATTCCCGAATGGTACGTAACAAACTCCAGTACCTCACTAGGTGGAAAGGATTCGGTCCTGAGGAGAACTCCTGGGTCTCAGTTGATGACATCAAGGCTGATCGTCTTAGGAAGCAGTTCCATTTAAAGTTTCCTGGGAAGCCTGGGGGTCCGGTGTCCCCCCTAGAGAGGGGGGTAATGTAAGGAAATCTGTTTTACCTGGGATTGGGGGTGCTGTAAGTCGGCCGCGGGGACGCCCGCCACGCCGGCCGCGGGGACGCCCGCCTCGTGGTTTCACCATCTTGCCTCCTTAGGACGCGCGCGCCCGCGTCTCGTTTCCTTTATTTTGACGCGAACGCGCGCGCGTCGATCCTGACGCGTGTGCGTCGATTTTGGCGCGAAAACCTTGGCGTCCAAACAGGGTATAAATAGGCCACTTCCACTCCCAGCAAACTGCCCGTGATAGAACTTGTTTCTGGTGCTCTGTTCTGAAGCCTTGTGCTATTTTGCCTGTTTGAATCTGATTATCCGTGTTTGACCCAGCCTGTACCTTGACCATCCTGAATTCTGTATCCTGACCTGTGCCTGATATCCGACTACTCTTCTGCTTGTACCCTTCCTGCTTGATACCCGGTTTTGACCCTTGCCTGCCTGACGACCCTTGCTTTCTGCCTGCCACGACCCAGCCTGTCTGACGATCCTTCTGCCTTATCCTTGTCTGTTACCGTGATCCTCGGTCCCAAAGACTCTAGCTACCAGCCGTGCCCCATTGCCTGCCAGAACACTTGCTTGAACCTCTCGTAAGACCAGGTGGCACCCGATTAGGCTGAGGGCTCCTCCCGAAGCTCAAAGGTGGTCACACCACTGGTGAAGCTTAGCTCAGAACCAGGATTCGAGCACTTGTTCTGGTGTTGGGTGCCGGCCGTGACAGTTATTTACTAAGCTCAGAATACCCGAAATTCCCCAAAATCAGAAAAATTTTTGATTTTCTTGTGTTATCATAGGCTTAAAAAATATATAAAAACACGGCATCTCAAACTTGTCGAGGTTGCATAAAAGTCAAAGGGAACAGTCCCATTGAATTTTGCTTGTGTCAGGGGTTTCGGGCAATTTTACGATGTTTTCGGAGCTTTCGGGTCAATTCACAAAAAAATTTTGAAAATCTTAGCTTTTCCTGCAAAGGTAATTTTCGGGAAAATATAACAATAAATAAGCGTTAAAAACCCGCACGGATTAGATCGGAGTTTGTAGCAGGCGATATTGAGATAAATTCGGACCTTGATAAATAACCCCCATACAGCGTAAATTAGTTATCTATGAAGACTTTAAACAGGCTGAGCTTAAAGTAAAAATTTTTATGATTTGGTTGTCCGATATCTTTGATCTCATTCAGTCCATGGGCCACTTCTGCATGATCAGAAGAATGGAGGGGTAGTCCCTTCACATTATCAAAGCTCCAAAATGTTGGGAGCATTGTCAGAAAGGATGCCGAACAGACCAAGTGCAATCCAGTGGGATGTTGAAATTGACTCTCAAGGGATCCACCAGACTAATACTTGTTTCTAAAAGTACTGGTGCTATACTCTTTTAGACTTCTACGATAAAGAGAACCTTGTTATATTTCACCATTTAGACAATTGCTGACAAAGGGTATGGCACGTAAATATATAAATAATGTTACTATTAAAAAGGCTCTGGGGTTTGAGGTAATGCATAAACAAATAGTTGATTACTTTTCAGACCTTATTTCTAATTTTCACAGGCTCCCTATTATATTATATGGTGTCAGGGGATTGAAACACTGGAAATCACATTTTAACTATTTAAAACATTGTATATGACCAAGACCATTCAATCATAGATCTATTAGGGTTGTATGGGTCTTTATTGAGATCTTTAGTATGGAAGCTATTTAAATGTTGTTTTAATCAGGTCCTGGCTAGTAACATTTATCATTTGCAATCTACAGGGTTTTAAGTAGGACAGATCATTAGAGTAATTTAAAAACGCATTTACAAATGCAGTCATCATGGCTGTAATGTTTTACGCATGATGAAAATGATGAAATTCATTAAAGGTACTAACTCTGCGCTGATATATAATGTACAAGTGCACCAATTGAAGCTGGAGAACACTGGAGCTACCACTACCCTTTACATGGCTGTTTAGGGTGGTGATTCTAGGATTTCCATAGTTGTTTTGTAAATAGGTATAGAATCATGCTGATGAGATTTTAAAGAAAACTTTACACCCAAAATGAATACTAAAGCAACAGACAGTTTATATCATATTAACTGGCCTATTTAAATCTATTTAATTAAATATTGCTCTTTTACAACTTTTACCTTGAACCACCATTTTTTTAAAAAAAAAAAAAACCTCTTATTTGTGCATTGTCTATGAGAACAGGAACAGTCATCCATTACACACTTATATTATAGTAGCATCATATTCTGAGATGACATCTGATACTGTATGACAACATTAACATCATATAGAGAATGTCAGTATGGGGAAATAAAAGAAAAAACAAAACAACAACATAAAAAACCACTACAGGTATGCCAATGCTAAAATTTATGACAACAGCTTGTATAAATCTTTAGTGGGAAGAGCTAATAAGGCTCAACAGATATATTTCTGTATAGGTTTGTCGAACATAAAATGTATAAGTCTAAACATATCTTTGCAATAAGCAGTCGCAACTGGGCATGTCCACCAAGTATGTAAGAAATTCCCCACATCTGCTCAGCCTCTAAAGCAAGTTGGTGGGATGGCGGGGTTGATTCTATCCTTCCTTGCAGGAGTGATATACCATCTTATTATTACTTTATAAGCTGATTCTTTAATAGCTGTGTTAGGGGAAATTCTAGATATAGAATACCATATTTGATTCCACTCGTTTTGTGGAATCATTTGTCCCACATCTCTTTCCCAATCATCTACTTTAGTGGGGTGTCAGAGTTTGGGGATAGTATTAATTTGTACAAAAGTGAGTGTTCCCTTCGGTTTGCCTGCTTGCCAGCAACAAGTTTCTAATAATGAGGGTGGATGGTTCTTAAAGGAGGGGGTTAACTATTTTTATAAAGTGGTGTAGTTTGGTGTATCTTTAGATTTCTCCATCTGGCATATTCAGAGCAAATTGCATATAATTAATGGATTTAATTCCAGTAGAGAGGAGAAGACAACCGACTCATTTAGGTGGTCATTCTACCACCTAAAGGCTGACGTGGCATGCCCAAAAGGAAAGAGTGGGTTATTGTGTATGGGGGATGAGTATACTCTGGAGAAGAGCTAACTGGGCTTTCTACAGAATGTTATGCCATGTATGGAATGTTTGCTTGAACCACCATTTTGTGACGGTCTGTGTACTCCCTCAGAGATCACCAGACCAGAAACAATGCAGCTCTAACTGTAACAGGAAGAAGTATGAAGCAAAAGACTTTGTCCGTTAATTGGCCCATGTGACCTAATGTATTTTTTTTTTGGTTTGTTGTACTGTGAGTCATAGGATCCCAGGGAGTGGCCCTTCTTAAAATGGCAATTTTCTATTTAGGATTACCCAATGGCACATACTACTATATAGTATATTATCATGAAACAGTTTATTTAAATGAAGCAGGGTTTTACAAATGAGCTGTTTTATGCAAAATATTTTTATTGCATTGTTCAGGGGTTTTATTAGCATTTAACTCTACACTCACACTGATAGCAACTTGTACTCAATTTGCAAAAATAAACACCTGTATTGATGTCAAGTTGAATGCATATAAATGCATGGTTGCAATAATGCTGTAAAACGTGTTGAATTGTGGTAAAGAAAATAGTGATTTGCATCCAAATACTATATTTGTAAATGACCTTCTATGTCAATCAAACAATTGCTTTTTATGATGTAGGAAACAGTGGCCATAAGATGACAGTTTATATCTACTTGAAAAAGTGCTAAGGGCAGAACTACCATAGGGATTTGTTGTTAGGTTTTATCTAACCCACAGGATCTTGCCATGCAATATAACAGCACAAAATGTTATATTTTATCTGATCTGATAAAGAAAAGTTTCTTGCTTTGGATGCCTTTTGATCCAGTGAGAAAATACATGGCTACTGAATTGTCCTACCACTCTTCTAAAGCCAGAAAGGATTTTCTTCTCCTTCCGAGTCAAATCTGCTATAGTTTCAAAAGGATTTTTTCCTTCCTATATATGATCAGATAGAATGATCTCTTCATGGAAAGTTTAAATGTAATCAATACGGGTCATCTTTAAATTTAACTAATTGTAACCAAAAATTGAGAACACAGTAATTCTGTCTATGAATGGATGGGATCTATAGTGAATGTTTATATCAAGAATCTTTTAATGTAATATAATGCCTTGTCTTGACATTTTCAGTTTTTGACATAAGAAACTGTTAAGATAAAGAATAAAATCCTTACTTTCAGACATTATCACCATATAATTTTGCCCTTTTCTCCACATACACTGAAACATAATGGACTGTCAGAGCAAAAGGTACCAATACATTAAAGTTTATAACCAGATGATGGGAGTAAAGCTGGCCATAGACACAAGGGGCATATTTATCAAGGGTTGAGGTGAATTTTCGAATAAAAAAAAATTTGAATTTCAAGCTATTTTTGTGTACCTCAACTAGGGAATAGTCCAAATTCGATTGCGAATTTGAAAAAGATTCAAAAATTCGAATATCGAAATTTATCATGTACTGTCTCTTTAAAAATCTGACTTTGACCATTCGCCATCTAAAACCTGCCAAATTGCTGTTTTAGTCTATAGGGGACCTCCTAGAACATATTTGGAGTCGATTGGTTGACTTGAAAAAAAAATTTTTTAAGGAAAAACTTTGATTCGAATTTGATTGAATTAGCTATTACTTCGATTCGAATTCGTCCGAATACGGACCTATTTCACCCAAAAAAAGGTCTACCTCATTTCGGTTGGTCTTTTTGAATTTGAATTTAGAAGTTTTTTTTAAATTCGACCCTTGATAACTACAGTATGCTCCAAAGATCTGATTTTTGGTGTTCACATTTTTCATGTGAAATTTTGTTTTTAAAATTCTGCAGCCCCTTGAAAATGCTGTTGATAAAAAAACAGCAATCATTCATTGTAGTTTTTACTGTCTGTTCACTGCTCCCTCTTCCTCTTCAGAATAAGCTGCTAAATGTGGATGAGAACTCCCCTTGAGGTGTAAAGCGTCTTTTTATAAATGATGAGACATAAGAGAATATTGTGATTTTAATAGAGAATAGAATTTGCATAACACTAAGGAGCATATTTATCAAGGGTTGAATTTCGAGTTCATGGGAGTTTGTAAAAACTCTGATAAACTCGAAATTCTGAAAAAAACTACAAATCTAAATTTAAAAAAAACTTTGAATTTTTCAAATTTGGGTGAATGGAATCAATCTGCAAACTCGAATCAAATTCGATTCAATTCGATTCTAGATTCACTAACTTCGAGTGAAGGATTCGACCATCGAATGGGCTACTTCGACCTTCGACTACGACTTTGAATCGAAGGATTCGAAGTAAAAATCGTTCGACTATTCGACCATTCGATAGTCGAAGTACTGTCTCTTTAAAAAAAAACTTCGACCCCCTAGTTCGCCATCTAAAAGCTACCGAAGTCAATGTTAGCCTATGGGGAATGTCCCCATAGGCTTGCCTAACTTTTTTTGATCGAAGGATATTCCTTCGATCGTTGGATTTAAATCCTTCGAATCGTTCGATTCGAAGGATTTTATCGTTAGATCGAAGGAATAATCCTTCGATCGTTCGATCGTACTATCTGCGCTAAATCCTTCGACTTCGATATTCGAAGTCGAAGGATTTCAATTCCCAGTCGAATATCGAGGGTTAATTAACCCTAGATATTCGACCCTTAGTGAATCAGCCCCTAAGTGTCAGTATCACTTTAACTATTCCCTAGTCAAATTCCACACAAAAAACTCGAAAGTTTGAATTCGAAATTCGCATTCGCATTCGAAATTCACCTTCAAATAAGTCTTAAACGTACATAACAATTTGCAATGCAATATCAGTCCAATGAAGAATATTACATTGCAAAATGCAAACTTTTATTCTTATTTGTGTGCAATTTTTTTTTCTCTTTTTTATTTTTTTTTAATTTTTTTTTTTTACATTTTCCCCTAAAGTTTCTAAAAAGGAAAAGAGAGAACGTATTTAAGGTGATTGAAATTGAAAGGTTTATGTTCATAATTCAGGTCTTTTCTACTTTGCATATCTTTTTTTGTTTTCAGGTGGGTGTATTGAAGAGGTCAAAATAGCCCACAGCTGTTTCTTCCACTATTGTTTTTAAGAATTGTGTTCATGTATGATTTGAGAACATTTCCAAGCAATCTACACTTTTCAAATAGTTTAATGCGCCTTAAACTAGGCAGAGCACTTAGCAAGTACAAGAAAAGAAGTGTAATTAAATGATTCATTGCCATGGAGAAAAGATTTGTCAGATGTGGGAAAAAAATGTTAATGGCTTAAATTTGATGCCAAGATTATTTTATGTGTATAATATTTTCATAGGCAATATATTCTATAATATACCAGTTACTAAATACACATAAACATTCTTTTTATTCATTTGTAAATTAATGCACAGGAAAAAAATAAATTCAGTAGCATTATAGTTATTGCTGGTTATTCTGTTTTAAATGCAATTTATAAACTGGAGTTGATAGTACTGGAAAGTTAACCTATGCATAGTGTACACAGAACATTGTTGGGTTATGGGAGTGATACTATAATACCAGTGTAAATGAAACTTTTTTTAAACTTTAATATAGTATTATATTTAAATCTATAATTGTTAATTCAAATGAAAATCACTATTTCTAGAGATTTCTTATTTACTTTCATCTACCTCAGAAACTATATATATATATATATATATATATATATATATATATATATATATATATATATATAGTCTCCAGATTTAAAACACAGTTCAATATTGAATATAGAAATATTATACCATGGATTATTATTTTTTCAACAGTTTGGGGCACATTTACTAAGGGTCGAAGTGAATTCGAAGTGAATTTTCGAATTTAAAAACTTCGAATTTCAAAGTAATTTTTGGGTACTTTGACCATCAAATAGGCCAGATTCGACTTTGATTCCAATTGAAAATACTTTGAATATTCGACCATTCAAAAATCGAAGTACTGTCTCGTTAAAAAACTTCGAATTCGACACTTCGCCACCTTAAACCTGCCGAATTGCTATGTTAGCCTATGGGGACCTCCTACAACCTATAGCCAATATTTGGCTACGTTTTTAGAAGTCAAAGGTTTTTTTTTTGAAAATCGATCGATCACATAAATCGTGCAAATCGTTCGATCGATTAAATCGTTCGATTCGGACGATTTCTACGATCGATCGAACATTTTCAATTTGATCGAAAACAGCTAAATTTAAACAAAAAAAACTTCGACAATCGAATTTTTTAATTCGATGGTCGAATTTTGAAGTTTTAGCACTTCAAAATTCGACCCTTGATAAATCTGCCCCTGTGTGTTGTTTTATATTTTTTTACTGTGATTCAAAAATGTAGTTTTTAATAATAAATTAGTCAGTAATATGACTTTAACATACTGATCTGCTACAGGAATACACAGGACTGGGAAAATTAAACAAATCCTTTTTTCCAACCTAAATGATAAAATATGGCATCAAAAATAAAAACAGAATGCAGTTGAAACATTTAAAAATGTTACTTTTTGTGGAGTTGAATTACCCTTTTAAATATCTTTTTACAACAGGTATTTTAAATACCCAGTCAGGATCATATTATTATAGAAATATGCAGCAAAAAGGATATAGCCATCATATGTGGGACACACTGGCTATAATTTGATCAGAACTAGTATCTACTGCCTTAGCTCCTTATGAATCCTTGGGGATAAAAGCATAAATATCTTCTAAAAAAAAAAGAAAAAATATCCACTCAAAAGTCAACACCTGAAAAGAAAATTACATCTAGGGGCACATTTAATAAGGGTCGAATTTTGAAGTGCTAAAACTTTGAAATTTGACCATTGAATTGAAAAAATTAGATAGTCTAAGGTTGTTTTTTTTTTATTAAATTTAGCAGTTTTCGATCGAATTCAAATCGTTCGATCGAACGTAGAAACCGATTTTCAAAAAAAAAACTTTGACTTCTAAAAACGTAGCCAAATATTGGCTATAGGTTCTAGGAGGTCCCCATAGGCTAACATAGCAATTCGGCAGGTTTAAGGTGGCGAAGTGTCGAATTCGAAGTTTTTTAAAGAGACAGTACTTCGATTTTTGAATGGTCGAATATTCAAAGTTTATTCAATTGAAATCGAATTTTGGCCTGTTCGATGGTCGAAGTACCCAAAGATTACTTCGAAATTCGAAATTTTTAAATTTGAAAATTCACTTCGAATTCACTTCAACCCTTAGTAAATGGGCCCCTAAATATATGAATATTGGTTTTATTATTTGTAAACAAAAAAGTTTATTTTTTATAATTTACGCTACAATGTTAAAATTATATTCCCTTGCAGAACTTCTATTTTATCACATTATTTGTTATTTAAAACCCAAGCTCGACAAGTCATTGCCTCTCTCTTTATATTCACTTTAGTAAGCAAGTCAATGATATAATGAATACCAAGCAGTACCATAAAATAGCAGGCTACCTGTGTATACACAGCACAGTCCAAATGAATGCAGTGCTAAATTTAAACTTTACCGCAGGGGTTGGATACATCACGTTCCCTAGAGTATAGCCTAGAAATAACAATAAGTTAAATAGATATATCTGAAATGCTACTGTATTACACAGCACCTCAACTCCTAGACAGACCTAGAGAAAAATCAAGAGGTTCAATAAACATTTTGTTACGACTGTCAACTGACATTTAGATTAGTTCCTCCTTATAGTTTTGGCAAATAACATAGTGTTTTTTAAAATTAACATTACATATTCCATATTAAATTTCACAAACTGATTCCTGCGTCTGAATAATTTTTTAAGATCGTGTTTGTGTTTCAGGGCATTATGCAAAGTATTTGAACAATCAGCATGTATCATTATTGTTTGACAGACATACTGCTCCAAAACCTGCCATAAACAATGTGAATATTGAAAGTTTTATTTATAAATATGGAATTAATTCCTTATGTCTGCTGTGTAATATGAAATACAAAATATATGTGAAATTCATAACTTTATAATCAGATTGCAGAATGATTTTAAAGAGCTATTGTCTGGAGAGGAAATTAAAGGAGAAAAGCAGTGTTTGGAACATAGTTATGAGGCAGGTGAAAAACAGAAGCCGCAAAGTGCACAAGAAAATCTGACTGGCATAACGGCCAGTGGTCCTGGTTAAACTAGCCAGTTGGTCCTGGAATTGTTTAGTATAAAAGTAAAAACTGGGTAAATAGATAGGCTGTGAAAAATAAAAAAATGTTTCTAATATAGTTAGTTTGGTAAAAATGGAATGGAGTGACTGTATGTCTAACAAAATAGCCAGAACACTACCTCCTGCTTTTCAGCTCTCTTGGGGGCGGATTTACTAAAGTGTGACTAACGCTGGCGACAATTCGCCAGTGTTACCGCCCGCAGGGACTTCGCGGATTTACTAGAGGGCACAGGCATAACTTTGCTATTGTAGGAGATAGATGCTAGTGGTGATTTGCACTCTATTGCCTGGCGACTTTTCGCTGTGGCGAATGGACATTACTCCGCAAATTCACTAAAATGCGGATTTAACTGAATGTTACCTCTTTCACCAGACTTGCCTTTGCTAGCTCAGACCAGGCGAAGTGCAAGGGAGTGCATAGAACTTCCGCAATCTTCAGTTATTTACATCATATTTTGTGAGTGTAAAAACTTCTAAGTTCCAAAAACGCTGGCATGTTTTCCTTTTTTCAGGGTGAAAGGCTGCAAAAGTCATGAAAAAATATTTTTGTGTCAACGGTTTCCCCCATTTATTTCCTAACATATGGAAAATTATTTTACAGTGGGCTCATGTGTAGGGCATTAAAACAACCCTATTGACTTTATTAAGGTTCCGTGGACATGTCTTGTTATCAGTGGGATTGCAATGTATTAGATGCAACATATAACAGAAAGAGGTCCATTCAACTTTAAATAAATAATTTTAATAAAATAATTAAAATGTTTAAAATACAGCCCTTGGACCTGATGCTTAAAGTAATGTACATTTAAAGTAAAGGATGTTAACAGAAATCTATGTACTCAAAAGTATATATGCATATGTATAAATCTGTACCAAGTCCATTGGTCTACCCAGGGTCAGTGAAGAGTTTTATGAATTTTTGATAAATTGTATAAAATGCTATTCTAGTATCAACGCATGTGTGCTCTTAACGTTTTAAAAAATATTTTTTTCATATGGTTTTTAAAAGTGTGCACAAAGCCATAAAGATATTAAAGGGAATATAGCCTAGTATAACACTGTAATACTTTCACATAATTTTACAATATTCACAAATATCCTATTTCTTCCATAGCTTGGTGAGGACAGCAAGCTACAGAGAAAACTAACCATGCTGGAATCAGTCTGCACTTTGCTGCTGGTTATATTTTACAGATTTCAGACTAGAAGGAAATTGTAAAATTAAGCATTATACAGTTGATGTGATGAAGATATCTACTAGGCACAGAAGTATAGTTTTACAATTTAAAGAAAAAAATCCATTCCCAACTTCCGCTTTCTTTGTCCAATGGGAATACAGCATATACAGGTAGGGGACCTGTTATCCAGAATGCTCAGGACCTGGGGTTTTTCCGGATAACAGATCTTTCCATAATTAGAATCTTCATACATTAACTTAAAAAAAGACACTAAGCTTGCCCAGGAGCAGGAACCCATTTCAACCAATAAGATGTTTGCTTTTAAAAAGGTTCAACCTGCTGACCTTACCCTTTATTTTTTTCTCTTTTGTAACTACAGCATATCTAACTAAAAGCATTTTACTTGTGAAATTAGTGTGGTATTTTTCACAAGTCATGCACGTGTCCAATATTCACTCACAGCAAGAGACTATTAGTTTTGGTATTGACAGTATCATTATATATTATTCATTTTATTCAGATTATGTGGAATACTCTGATAATGCCTGTAAGCGGCATATTTCAATATAATAGTGTCAGGTGGGACCACTGTTATTTTAAGCAATTTACAACCTATATATATTAGTTTTCTCTTTCATCTAAAATATGGTACTGACCCCTTGAAATGATCCTTTTAATGCTAATCTAAGATTTAAATTGCAAAGGGAAATGATACAAAATTATTAAACCCCCTATAGCAAGAAACATTTTCATGAATCATGTTTTTTAATATTTAAAATATGTAGTAGGACCAAAAAGCATATCCATTTTGCAGGCTCAAAATGGGCACAATAGGGAAGCTAATAACCCAAACTAAACATATATAATAAATGGGAAAACATTTTTTTTGAAAATGCATCAGTTAATAGCGCTTAACAGCAGACTTCTGCACTGAAATCCATTTCTCAAAAGAGAAAACTGATTTTTTATATTAAATTTTGAAATCTGACATGGGGCTAGACATATTGTCAGTTTCCCTGCTGCCCCCAGTCATGTGACTTGTGCTCTGATAAACTTCAGTCATTCTTTACTCCTGTACTGCAAGTTGGAGGGATATCACCCCCTCCCTTTCCCCCAGCATCCTAACAACAGAACAATGGGAAGTTTACCAGATAGCAGCTCTCTAACACAAGATAATCGCTCCCTGGTAGATCTAAGAACAACACTCAATAGTAAACTCCAGGTCCCACTGCAACACATTCAGTTACATTGAGTAGGAGAAAAAACAGCTTGCCAGAAAGCAGTTCCATCCTACAGTGCTGGCTCTTTCCGAAAGCACATCACCAAGCAAAATGACCTGAGATGCCTATACACCAATATTACAACTAAAAAAAAATACAATTGCTGGTTCAGGAATGAAATTTTATATTGTAGAGTGAAATATTTGCAGTGTAAACAGTGTAATTTCAAAATAAAAACTATATCATAAAAATCATGACAGAATCCATTTAAGACCAAACTGAAAGTAGGTAAGAGTAGGTCCATCTAAATAAAAATAAAGTTTAAAATAAAGTCAAAAATAAAGTTAATTTAAAGGTAAGCTTCCTTTTACAATTTGCAATTCTTAAAGTGATACTGACTCTAAAAAAACTACTTTTTAAAATATGAATGTACATTTTTGTAGTAATTGCTAGTTGAAGTTTCTAAACCTGACTGTTTTGCCAACCTTACAGAGTTGAGATGGGACAGTAAGGTTGGCAAAACAGTCAGGTTTAGAAACTTTAACTAACAATTACTACAAAAGCAGACCACTCAGCAAAAAACAATCAACATGACCTATAAGTAACATTTAATGTGCATTCATATTTTAAAAAGTAGTTTTTTTAGATCTCGTGGTATCATCCAAGCCAGAGTTTATAATGCTAACTAACTCCTGCTGCACAAACATGGCAGCCCCCTCATACAGGAACATGGGGCATCAGACAGGTAAAGTAAAACCATTGTGCAAATACGTTATGGCAAAACTATAAGTAGCTTTCAAAGTCAATACTATGATAGCTGTAAAAAAGAGTTTAATTTCTGGTGTCAGTATCTCTATAAGCTATATCCATATTTACAATGCAGCCAAAAAATACACAGCCTAATATAGCACAAATATACAGGTAAAAGTGCATAAAAATATGTGTTGCCTATAAACCTAAGAGGAGCAAAAAATAAAATTTGAAGTCATACAAAACCTGGAAAATTAGCACACAAGCCATTCTGTGCAACAATAAAGCCTAATTACAATTGAGATAAATGCTTTTCTGATGCACCTGCACATCATTTAAGATAACTGCTGTGTGCTCTCTTGGATACTGTATTTGTGCAGTATTCCCAAAAAAGAAAAATTCCAAATCTATTGCTGCAACAATACATTCAAGATATTTTCTTCAAATAAAAAACCAGAGTCACTAGCAGCACCAGCAGTATATATATATATATATATATATATATATATATATATATATATATATATATATATATATATATATATATATATATATATAAAAGATAGTTCAAGTGTATTGAAAATTCATGAACAGCCAACGTGACGTTTCGGTCCTCTCTGGGACCTTTCTCAAGGCCTCGAATATTTATTATCTATTGTTTAGTGGTGTGCTGAACGTATTGGACACTATATATATATATATATATATATATATATATATATATATATATATATATATATATATATATTTGAAAAGAAGCTGTTGCACAAAACAGGGACTTGCAAAAAAAAATAGTAATGCTTTATTTAACAAATCAACGTTTCGACCCTCACTGGTGCTTTATCAAGATATATATATATATATATATATATATATATATATATATATATATATATATATATATAAATGCAAATATGAAAAAGCTCGCACTCTCAGGTCTTATCACATCAAAAAAGTGTTTATTCAGAAAGTAGAATAACTGACGTTTCGGCTTGCACTCAAGCCTTTCACACTTTTTTGATGTGATAAGACCTGAGAGTGCGAGCTTTTTCATATTTGCATTTCATTTTTGGGCCTTTTGCACCCAGGCAACCATGACCGTTTGACGTGCTGTGCCAGCTTTTGGACTTCTATATATATATATATATATATATATATATATATATAAATAAATAGAGTCCCATAGTGCCTGCACTCGATCCAAAGGATGAAGCCAGGTGCACGATCCAAATATGAATAATATATGAAAAGAAGATCAGCACTCTCTGTAGTTTAGTGAAATTGTGTTGATTTATTAATCAAAAATCACATCTTATCTGACATTTCGGTCCCGCATGGGGGACCGAAACGTCGAATGAGAAAGGTCCCCATGTGGGACCGAAACGTTGGATAAGATGTGATTTTACTACAGAGAGTGCTGATCTTCTTTTCATATATATATATATATATATATATATATATATATATATATATATATATATATATATATATATATATATATATATATGTACGTTGTACATACAGACTTTATTGGATGATACCAGGATTACAATCAAACCCTCTGATAAACGAGGCGCGATTGTAGTCATGGATACCTCTTATTATGTTGGTGAAATTCTGGGACAATTAGCAGATGGTGCAGTTTACAAGGTGCTTGATGGGGACCCCTTTGTAGGGATCTCTAAAAAGATAGAACAGTTGTTAACAAATATGGTCAATAATAATATAATCTCTGATGAACTGAAAACTTATTTGACTGTTACATTTCCACGCACACCCACGTTATATACACTCCCAAAGATCCACAAGGACCCGATACATCCATGAGGAAGTCATACTGGTCACATTTGTCCAGTCTGTACTGCTCAATACCCCATGAGGAGGGGTTGAGAGCATGTGAATGGATGTTACGTGGAAGTAACCAATATCAGGATGCACAAATTGAATTTTTTCTGGAGGTTTTAGAGATCATATTGAGACTGAATTACTTTGTCTTTCAGGAAGTATTTTACTTACAGTTACGTGGAACCGCGATGGGATCAAACGTCACCCCCGTCATATGCCGTCATACACTGGCGTTTAGTATATATATATATATATATATATATATATATATATATATATATATATATATATATACTAAACACATTACCCCAGCACTCCATTATATAGTCTTAAGAGAAAAAAAAAACTAATTTTGCACAAATTAAAGGGAACATGTCTACATTTTAGTAAAAAGAGACACTTTTAGTTACAAAGTTTGTACAAAATATGCGTAAGCTGACCTGCCCTATGAAGACAGTGTCCATGCCATGTCCATTCCATATAATCATTACACAGTTATATATATGTATAAATATGTATGATTTTACACTGTATACTGTGACATTGAATCTCCTGACAGAGACAGGAGTATGCCTTCTCAACCCACCATCATTAATATAATGCTAATAATATTATAAGAGTACACTCCCCAATGTTTCATGTAAACAATAAATCACACACCATTAAAGTTGGTGCAAGGAGCAAACATTGAATTTTGAGTAACAAAAAATGAATAATTGCATATTCTTTGCATTTATTTTTGCTGGGCTAATGATAATGATGGTTCCTATTAAAATAATTTTTAAACTATAAATTGTCCCTGTAGAATTTCTTAAGAGTCAGCTTTACAACAGTGTTACCCACAATTTAATTGAAGCAAAGGGGCCAGAAGGTACTTATTTAGTTATTCATATACTTGTAAATATAATCTTGCTGGTAGTTTATCTTCAACTATAACTCTGTTAACATCACAAATATCACAAATAGCCGCATCACTATTGGGCAAGTTATTGTTTTTTTTTTGTTTTGGTTTGTTTGGAGCCAGCCAGCAATTCATCTTCCATAAAGTACTAAACAAAGGCACAGGATTTTTAGCCTTACTTCTGTACAAACTGGTAACTGAGCTCAACAGGTATATATTTTCCAAGCAATATCATCTCCAGGTATCTTTAATGTGAAAACTATATTAAAACAATAAACTGTAGAATGTGACAGGGAGCAGAGAATTTCTCCTCCTTGCTTTAAAATTTCAGTGCCTGGAAGTCTTTTGTGGAAGAGACTATTACTTTGTCAGATCAACGCAAGATCCTATTATATATTTCACAGCTCATTGTTTGCTCTGAATTTTTGATCCTGCAAATTGAGCTATTGTAGTTTCAACATTGCTTTACTTGTCTTTTTCAGTCAAATATTATTCAATACACATAGCAACCTTTCATTAGATGAAAAAAAGCAAAGAAAGAAAGACTGCCCAGGGGGCATGGTTCCTGGCTGGGAGTATTTAATTCAGGGTCATGTGATGGGGCTGAGTAGCAAGCAGAACATTAGCTCTTACAAGTCCTTTAGGTTATTTAGAGTATAGCCATTTGCAGATGAAGTTGGTGAAATTTTCGTACGATTTTCGAACCGTGTGTGGAGAGTCCCGACATTTTTCGTCCGGCGGAGATCGGTCATTGGGTCGATCGGACAGGTTAGAAAATTTCTGTCGGCTGCCGATAATATCTCTGCGTGTATTGCCGATCGTACGATTTTCAGTGGGAGACTGTCACTAGCTTTGGTTGGACATAGATATCGTACGATTGCTGTCAGGGGCAGAACATTGCTGATCTGTTCTTTAACTAATCTGACTGGTAAGACTTTGATCTGAATGGTTAGTGGCAGGTCGGGAGATGGGAAAGTCCGATCGTACGATGATTCGTCCGATCCGATCTTTGCATCTATGGCCATCTTTAGGCATGCGTTTTACTTGGTCGTATTTACTAAACAGAGCAAAGGTATACATATCTATTTACAATCACCTGCAAATTCAAGGAATCTGATACCAAGGCACTACTTAGATGCAATAACAATTAACTTTTGAGTTTCAAGGCATCTAACTAGTTATGGTTCATTACAATTGTGTAATGTTGCATCAGCTTTAAATACTGGCATAGTAGCAGATAGTAGCATAGTAGCAGATTGGCTGCTGCATCAATTTTCTCTCCAGTTTCATGGCATGTGTAAAGTAAGAGATAATCAAGCACTGCTACATATTAATTCAAGTACTTATTCTGTTAGAGGGATCCCCAACCTTTTTCCACCTGTGAGCCACATTCAAATGTAAGAAGGGTTGGGGAGCAACATAAGCATGAAAATAGTTCCTGGGAATGGCAACGAAGGGCTGTAATTGGCTATTTGGAAGCCCCTATGTGGACTGTCAGCATACTGAAAGCTCTATTTGGTTTCTGGTTTTATGCAACCAAAAGCCAGGAATTCAAAATTAAGTACATGCCAGGAATTAAAATTAAGTACATGCTTTGAGTCCACTGGGAGCAACATCCAAGGGGTTGGGGAGCAACATGTTGCTCACGAGCTACTGGTTGGGGATCAGTGTTAGACCATTATTGCATTACAGTATAAGAATATAATGAACCATTAGTTTACCAACAGAAGAAAGCCCTTCAACTCCATCACTAAAATAAACAAAGAGCCCTACCATGTATATTAAAATTTGACAAGTTGAAGCTATTATATGAAGAAACAACTTCCAAACACAACTTTTCATTGTGCAGAAAAACCTTTTCCTCTGTGGGTAAGTGATTTGGTGACTTACGGTAAGTGATTCTGACACACACATCTACATTAGCAAAGTCTCTGTATTGTCTGCCCCAGTGTCTATAAGGCGGGACTAAAATGAAAGCCCTTTGTAATATCACAAAAGAGGCAAAAGGTGTTACTATTTCCTCCTTGCTTTCTTGGGTCACAGCAAGTGGTGTCCTAACCATATACTGTGGTCCTACAGAAGTAAAGTAGACCTATAATACAATATGAGTTTTTCTATTGGGCCACCATACTAATGAGTGCCTTATATTTGGGGCATTCTCAGATGCTATGGAGTAACACACAGGCCATCATGTTGACTCAGGCTTCAAGTAACTAATATACTATATCTATACATATCTGGTTATCAAGATGCTTATATGCGCCAGGCCACTATCACTTTTAAATTGGTTGTCACACCGAGTAATGTCATCACCTCCCACTTTGATGTCCTTTTTCCTAACAATACTTCAGTTCTAGCAGGCTTTAACCTTCAGAGAGCCAAACCATTTCACCATTGCTGACATTGCCTCCACTTCAATACAGTGCTGACTTGCCTGAACACTGCTGCTATCTATATTAGTTCTTGTTATTACAACAGGGGTTCAGCTGACAATGTAGAAAATGCCTTGGCTGTAAAACTGCTTGTCTGCAATATTATATGCTATAATATATTGTGGACTTATATATCCTACATTATCATAGTTTACAAGCAGGAGCAACCATAAATGAGCTGAGATTATCTTTAAGAATCAAGGGCTTATATTCAGGCAAGGCAAATTCAGGAAAGGAAAAGAAATCAAAACATATGACACTAACATTATTGAATAAGATTGTCATAATAATAGTAACACCACCGTCTCAGGAGGCCAATGTCTTACCTACTTTAGCAGAAGAGAGTTAAAATTCCATGTGATAAGACCAGCCTTCAACTTCTCAGGTAGATGGACTAGATACAATACTTTCTATCTACTTTGACTCAAAAAGGGACAGGTCACCGAGAATGACAGTGAATCTTAAGATTTAAAATGATTTTACAATGCCTGTTCATATGTTTCTGTGAGTGCCTGCCAAGAATCACATGCAGGTCTTGGGGCATGTGCATCTAGACACCAATTTAATACTGGTGTGATGGTGTACACACCAGTAAAAAAAAGGTGTTCTTGTCTTATTTTGCAGTATAGCACAAACTACCCTAGGTTGATCTTAGGTTGTTACTACTCTTGTGGCAATAGTATTTGCAGGAACTTACAATATGTTTTTCATATCACTGGTGGCAACTGCTGATAGCAGGTCAGTAGGAAGTAACAAGCTACTATAGTTTAGTATACTATACTATAGTATAACTAGCACTTTAAAGAGTTCTTGCAGATAAAGCTGACTGAGGTTGCAGGAAGTTCCTCACTGGAGTTCTGGGTGGGAACTGTGGATAGCAGAAGATAAGTAACACAATTCAGTTCCAATTGTATTATAAAGAGGATTGACTAAGAAAAGTCTCTTTTGTTTTAGGTAAAGTCTGGGCAGCAAATTACAAGGTAAAGATGCAGGTCAGTCTGTACTGCAATGTGCAAATTATATGCAAAAAAGGCTGCCAATGCCAAAGTACTGAAAGACGAAAACTTGAGACAGACAGTGTCTGGTTAATGAAACTGTCTTGGACTTACAGTACATGGAGAAATAGAGAGGCCGCACTGAATCAATTATAGAGGTAGATCTGTAAGAACAAATCTTGATTGCAGTAACTGCAAGGAGGAAAGTTGCTGGCTAATAAGGCAAGAGAAATCAGAACTGCACTAACAATTATCTGAACAGATACTTAACAAGTGTGGGTGGAGTTAAAAGGCAGGTAGTCAAAAGTCAGTCTAAAGGTAAAACCATGTTGAAAGGAGAAATCCAAAGAACAATCTGATATACCAGGCTGTGTCAGGCAACCCAGTCATAGTAACTAGATAGCAGTGTACTGTAAAAATGTCTGTTTACGATTTAAGGGCTGCAGGTAACAAAGAAAATTAGGCCTGGTGCCAGGGTTTTAACACTGGCACTAGCTGAGGAAGCTCTCTTTAAAGACCTTATGAATAAATAAATAGAATTATAAAGAAAACATATGTTCAAGCAAGAGCCCTTCTCTGACTGGCTGCTACTTTAGTTGTGCTTATTCATACCAGCAAATATAATGAAGATATCACCTATCAGCCTTCCTTTTAAATTCAACAAATGATTACAGAAATGGAAAGACAGAGCCATTCTAACAGATAGGCATAGCCAAATTAGCATCTTAAACCACTACCAACACTGGTCACTCATCATACCCTCTGGTTACACTGATCAAAGTACAAAGCTACTAAGCATTGAATGAGATTTATATATGAGCCCCTATTTGGCCTGTATCATTGCAGATGACTGGAGAGAAAACCTTTTTACTTCTGGAAAAAGAAAGACACCTAGGCAGAAGGTCATGCTCCTCATAGATTAGACCTCTTTGGTAGTGATGGCCAAATAAATTCGGCAGAGACGAATTCGCAGCGAATTTCCACGTTTTGGCGCAAGCAAATTAATTAGCGAAAATGTGGTGATAATTTGACGACAAAAAATCTGCCGCATCAGAAAAAAATAGATGCGCATAAAAATTGGTGTGCATCAAAATTATTCAGACGTTCATTGACTTTAATGCATTTGAACCAAATAGTCACGTGTATAAAAATGGTGGCTCACGTCAAAATTGACACGCGTCAAAATTATTTTGATGCCCATTGACTTGCAAATTTTCGCCATTTCGCGGCACAGATTCACCCATAACTACTCTTTGGTCCATATTCAAAGGCAAGTCAGGAGACCAGCTTGCCACGTTTTCCTGCCATCATATGAGAAAAAATATCAATGTAGGTCACAGCGTTTTTTTTGAGAAGACCTTTGGGGACTATTACCTTCCCTAAATTTAATATCGGACCACTTCAACAACCTCTGTATACTGGAATGAAATTATCAGCATCTGCACCAATGGATACCACTGACTACAGAAACCAGAGAGAACATGGTAATGGCAAAACAAAAGATAACTTCAGCTGGGGAACAGTACAGTAATAGACGGTAATAGGCGGTACAATTGCTAATGAGGAGGTACTGTACACAAGCTTTTACTCCTACAGATCAGTCCTTGTTCTGGCACAATTGGTCTAACAGTCTGTTGATTTTCCCCCCAAAAATAATAATTTTTTGTAATTCTAGTTTTATTGCTGGTCCTTATAGCAATCATGCTATATTTGATATCCCATTCTATATATAAGATTTCTTTTTATTAGCCTGTCTTGTTCCAACACAACCCTTATAAATATTAAATAGTATACTTTTCCAAGTAAGTGGGGCACACCCTTGATGCTCAAGAGTCTATATAAATTGCATTAATGCTAGAGAACCAAAGTAACAGTTTTATCACAGTTAAAAACACAATGTTGTATTAATCTTACTATAAGGCATCACTTGTGAAAAACAGTAGTGTCGTCTATCTTGGCATGTCAGTTTTATGGCAAAATATACACATAAATCCCTCAAGAAATGCAGTTAACCTTAATTATGAGTTCAACAGATATCTTAATTTCATTTCCACAGGAGACTCTGCAGAGAACTGATAGATACATGCACAGCAGCAAAGAAAGCATGAAAGGTTAATTTTTACTATTTTACATGTTTTAGTTTGTACACATATGTGGGGTGTATTGTAGATGCTCAATCTATCAAAAATTAAGAAACGAGAGACATAGCTTTGTCATTTCTATAAATAACCCTGATAATGATACACAGGTTTCATTATATATGGACCTATATTGAAACCTTTAAACATTGAAATATATATTTATTTGGAGTGATGCCACTTTGACCAAATAATTAAAATTATAATTCAGAACATTAGCACAAATGCCTGTAATCCATTACTACTAAAATGCTTGTACTTGATTTATAAATGATATAGTGAATAAAGTACCCCCTATTGTAAATTATAAGGATATTATAAGTTACCAAGGAGTTTCATGACCATATAAAAACACGAGGCCAAGTGTTTTTATACAGGTCATGGAACTCCGAGGTAACTTCTAATATCCTCATATTTTACAACTGGGGGTACTTTATTTATTATAATACACAAGTTTCAGTGAGTCATGTGACAGAAATGACATCAGAACTCACCGTTTATAAGGATATCATTTACAAGGTATTCACGGCTTTTGTGTATTATATAAGTATTATTCTTATGACCATGATGTTTTATTATTACTAGACCCTGTCAAGGCAAATCACTTTGGTAAGCCCTAGATGCAATTCTATCAATTATCAGGTATTTGTGGTGTCCTTGATGGACTAGTAAGGACTGGCCAGGCTTCCAACCTTCCAAAAACAAGGCATCTGGTATAATGGTGTATTAATTTGGTCAGATCAGCACAACTACAAATCAAAGTATATCTAAATATGTATGCAGGTTTGTCTAGGAGTGTTATAATAATACAGTATTTGGTTAGTTTGCAAGACTGACCAATCCTTTTTCTGCCTTGTAAACGCCCCATTTATACTGGATTAACTAATGAGGGTTTGCAGACCACCTCTAAGTTTCCAACTCAAATGCTGAAACAAAACTTTAAAAACAATATAACCCATGGTGCAGTTAAGATGAAATGAATGCATTACTCACGGTGAGTAAACAAATGCTTTCCCATTTAAAATTGTCATTTTCCAAACAGACCAAACAAGCACAAATATAGACACATGCACAACAATTATAGGTACTTATGGATAGCTGTTTTTAAGGTTGAATTGAGGATTACGATGTTGGAATATAAATGTGAGGTAATAGAAAACAAATGTCAGGCACCTTCATTTGAAGTTGGCATATGCCAGTTTTAATTATACCTTTATGCAGCCGCATATCTGTTTATCAGGCTGCGAAAGTTCTACTAGCTTTCCACAAATAAATTATTTCTTTTAATGAGATTTTTGGTAAAATGCTTATTTAAAAAATGAAAATGAAAACTTTTACAATTAAGTTTATACATTTTTGTTTTTTGTACCAACATAATGAGGAATACCACTGATTATTAGCAGGCATGCTAAAATGATGTTGGTGTAGGCCACATACTTTACTCATTCCATAAATGTAAATCAACAAAGTGCATAAAAATATTGTATCTGCCACATACAATGTAGAATCATGTTAGGTCTATACAGTGTTGTCACAAGAACAGATGTCTCCATATACACACAATCAAGCAGGCCAGTGCATAACAGAGAATAGAGTTATCTAACCCTTGCACAAATTATAGGAGGTACAAAATAAGTGTATACAATAAACTATAGGCTGTGTATCCCTGTAAATTGGCTTGCTGCCCTCTAGTAGACAGCAGTTTCCAGGACACCAGTCTAGACAATGCTATTTACTGCTGCTACTTCCTTCATTTGGGAAGCATATGCCATGTTAGAGATCTAACACTGTGAGCAATATGTACATTAATCCGTGCATAGGGGAATGGAAATCACTGTTACTAAAATGCTTAGAGCCACATTATCTTCAGCTTGAATGCTGTAAAATGCCCTGAACTCAGCTATTTCCAATGGATATTATAGTCAGCATCACAAGCTTGCAGATTATTTTTACTTGTGTGTTACTGGTTTAATTTATTATAATCATGTATGTTAGGTTCCAGCATAGCATGCACATAATTCCAGCATGTCACTGCTAGGCAATTGTACTTAATGCATTTGTTTTCTCTTATAGCCAAGGAGTGATATTGGGTAAATATTTATATATAGTTCTAATTTTTTATCCTGAATTGCACATTCAAAACCTCTTGTATGTGAAAGGTAACTGTAGCAACTACACAAATCACGGAGTGCCTTTTTTGTTAACCAAATGCGTAGGTGTTCTATAAAATCGTAAGGCTATTTATTTGATAAGCAGAGCATATTCCTTTAATTAGCTCCATCTTTGGAAGGTGCAGATGATACTGTGATTGAAACCCATGTGTGATTATTGCATATAATTATAAATGAGAAGAAGCATGCAATATAGGATGTTGTTTCATTCCTTTGTTGTAATACCTTTTCTGGGTAGTAGGTGTAAAGCTATGGGTGGCAGAACTACCGGAGGAGTAGGGGGTGCAATTGGGCCAGGGCCCACACCCCCTCAGGGCCCCCCCAGCAGCTCGTGCCCTGCCAATTTCCGGGTAGATTATTGCGTACGGAGGGGGGCGGGGGGCCCGGCTGCACGTTTCGCACCAGGGCCCGCCCCCTCTAGTTACGTTACTGTATAGGCAAAGCATTATTGTTACAGCAGGGGATGAAGCTTCCATTTAAAAAGGTGGTCAGGTTTCAGCTTGAACTTAATGAACCAGTGCCACTAAGGGCTGTAGTACGATTAGTAGCCAAATGCCAGAAAAACATGGCTCTGAATAACCCATTTAAAATCAATACAATATAAATAGGAATAACATACAAACCTATCACAGACAGGTGTTGTATTCCACATTGCTACCAAGTCCAAACATGGCAAAAAAAGTTCTAAAGAAACATTACTATAGAAGATACTGTAACATTCCTTTTTGTAAAACATATACATATATATGTACAGGTATAGGATTCATTACCCAGAAACCCGTTATCCAGAAAGCTCTGAATTACAGGAAGGCCATCTCCCATATATTTAAAAAATAAAAATAATTAAAAATGATTTCCTTTTTTTCTGTGATAATAAAACAGTACCTTGTACTTGATCCAAACTAAGATATAATTAATCCTTATTGAAAGCAAAACCAGCCAATTGGGTTTATTTAATAAATAATTTTGTAAGGTATGAAGATCCAAATAACGGAAAGATCCATCTGTCAATTTAAAATAAATGTTGCCTGTAAAGAAACCCTTTTGTGAGTACTTTCATTAAAAAAGTAATAAAAGAGCTGTCTTTTGTAGACCTTTTTAAATATGTTATGGTGATGATTCCATTAAATGTCTTATGACTCAGCCTATGCAATGTGTTAATAAAGACAACTAATCATAAGAGTTGGATTGGTAAATCACTGTAAGACTGTTTTTTTTTCTAAATACCTTGACACGTTAAGTGGTATGCTTTAAAAGCCAGACTAAATAGCTGCAAAAGCTACTGAATAGCTGCAATATTCAACACTGTTTCTCTTTGTCCATTTTATAGAACATGATGAAAAGGGTCAGTAAATGTCATTTTTTTCCTTTAAAAAATGTTATGCTTTTTACACCTCAGAGCAGCATAAAGGAATGATTGCATATAATTGATGCCATATGTAAAAAAAGTGCAAAGAGCAAAGGAGAACTGTACGCTTTAAGTGGAAAACATATGCAAGATCATTTGTTTTATGGGATAGTGACATTAGGATTAGGAAGGGAGGGATGGATAGCATGGGAAAGTGGATTTACAAACAATTGTTATGGATCAATCCATACTAGTGGTGGTATTTATTAATCCAAAGATTGAATTTGATCAAACTGGATTTGGCTCAAGAGTATAAATTCTTCTAAAATGGTCTGATTCTTATCAATCACCTGGCAAAGGGCATTAATGCTTCCAGGGAAGAGCATTGAATCAATATCAATATTGATTTCATCCACTAAAGAAAAAATTGAATTGCCCATAGCCTTCAGCATCTCAGACCATTAATTATCATGGGGGTCTGACATAACAAATACCTGGCAATGATAAATAACTATTTTGTTTGAATCAATCAATTAATCGGCCTATCAAATTGATCAACATGATAGTATGGTTTGATCGATCATTGAAAATTTCCTGCACAAATCAAATAGTTGGGGGTTAGGGAACCTGCACAATTCCCTGTTTAATCTTTGAGAAATCAGCCCCTCACAACCCCTACACATTCGAAGGTATAACTTTTATATTGTATTTAATTATGGAAGGTTTAACTCTTGTGTCATATTAATCTGCAGTATGAAGCAAGCACGCCTTTCATTTTAAACATGAATACAATTCAAATTTAAGAGCCTGCAGGCCAATGGTTAAGGCAGCAAACAAGAGCAAGTCCATGTTTCAGGCCACTAGGCCAGAGGTGAAAGCAGGAAATCAGACAATGAAAGACAAGAAAGAAAATTGGGGGGCTAGATAGCAGAGCAAAGTCCAATACTGAGCAGGAGTAGGAGACCAGTTTATATAGCCACTTAATTGAGTAATTGCCTGCAGCTGCACATTATGCAGCTGAGTGCAAAGACAGTCATAGGAAAAGTGCAAGAAAAATAAAAACTCCCAAAGCCTGTGGCTTAGTCAGGAGGAATACAAGCCTGGCAGTAGAAGGTACTTGGTTCTAGTTCTGATAGGTCTTGACACTTGTATGGCAGAAGCACATGGTGTGATTTGCATTACAAATAAAAACTGGTTCCCAGATTAGTTCTTAAACTAGAACTAATAATGTATTTATGCATTTATATAGCCTCACAACGTATTCAGTGCTTTACAAGGCATCAACACAAACAGGGATAGAGTTATAATAAGACAGTGAAAATAAATCAATACTTAAGGGCTGGGACACACTGGACGATTTGGGGAGATATAGTCGACTGGCGACTAATCGTCGACTTTCCACGACCAATCTTCCCCGAATGGCTCCCCTCACTCTGCGCCTGGCTAAAATGAAAAATCGCCTGCGCTAATCACACGCGGCGATTCGTTTTCTGAAGTCGCCCGAAGTTTCCTCGCGAGGAAACTTGTTTGTTTGTTTTGTTTTGAATATGACCTGCCTTACTAAGAGGTTAGAGATCTGAAAAGGATGGAAGGAAGTAGTGTTCTGGATATTATGTATGCTGTTTGTGCAGATGGCCTGTAGATGTCACTGTGCACAAGACTTATACTGTGCATACGTCATACAGCTTAAAAGTGAAAGTTACTGTTGTATAATGGCTGCATGAGAGCCTGCTAATAAAGCAGTGTTATACTCTCCTTATCCTCGGCTACCCAAAACATAACAGATTGACGACAGGATGGCTCTTCTACCTCTGCAGCAGCCTGCAGCTTTTCTTCCAAACCCTGGTGAGCCTACCATAACTTTTACTGCATGGATGGTATGTTTGAAAATTACATTATTGCTGCTGACCAAGGGGAGATTTCTGCTGCTAGAAAGTGTGCTTTACTTATTCACTGCCTGGGAGCAGAGGGGCAGCGTATATTCTATACATTACCATTACATGATGATGCTTATGAAACTGCTCTTACTGCCATAAAGAACTTTTTCGTGTCAAGAGTAAATGTGGTTGCTGAAAGATATAAATTCCGCCAACGTGGACAACGTAATGGCGAATCCACAGAACAATTTGTAGCAGCTTTGAGAGAGCTGGTTGTTACCTGTGACTTTGGGAATCTAACAGATGAAATGCTGAGACCAAATAGTGGAAAAAACAAACTCACCTCACATTAGAGAGAGACTGCTCCTAGAGCAGGATTTAACCCTTGTAAAGGCTATTACAGTTGCTAGCCAAATTGAAACAGCAGTGACAGAGGCTAAAACTCTCAGTCAGGGAACAGCTGGGAATGTACAGATTGTGAATTCAACACTGTTGCCTAATAATGCACAGTCACAGGCAAAATGCAGTGCTAAGGAAAGGGCTTCACCTACACTGCAAAACCGTGCAGCAAATACAAATAGAAAATACTGCTTTCGCTGTGGTTCAACACAACACACTGAAAATCATGTTACATGTCCTGCAAAAGCAGTACGGTGCTGCACATGCAAAAAGGTAGGACATTTTGCTAAGATCTGCCGTAGTTCTGCTAAAGATGTTCATGAAGTCACTACTACAGATGTTACAGTATTAAGTGTGGATAAAGCTGGTACATTTATTCCACACAAGTTTATATGCACTGTCAATGTCAATACTGCTTCTGCTGACAAGGGACACTCCATTAACCTGATGCTTGATACAGGTTCAGCTGTTTCTAAACTAACAAAGGATATTTTCTTGAAATGCTTTGCAAAAGATCCGCTTGTTGCACCTGCCCTGAAACTGGTCAGTTACTTAAAGGATCCAATCCCTGTGCTTGGTTGCTTGCCAGTGACTGTACAATTTGAATCAAATACTGCAAAATGTGAATTTTACATTGTGACTAAGGGTACTGCTATATTTGGAAGGGCATTAAACCTACAATTAATTCATGGTCTCATTACTACAGCCAAGAAGATTTTCGGTTAACCGCACACTGACACCACCCTTCCCAAAATGATCACCCGGTGCACAACGATAGAGGCATCGGCCACCTCACAGAGTCATAGAAAAGAATTTCGCCAGCACACAGGATTTTAGGCTGCAGGGCAAGCCCTTGCAATTTTTTAATGCAGTGCAGGTGCAACGTTTCGGGGTCATGCCCCTTTGTGATGCTTGACAAAGGGGCGTGACCCCGAAACGTTGCACCTGCACTGCATTAAAAAATTGCAAGGGCTTGCCCTGCAGCCTAAAATCCTGTGTGCCGGCGAAATTATTTTCTCATTACTACAGCACCAGTGCCTGCCATAAAGCCAGTGTGTAGAATTTCACCACAAAGCAACACTTCACAAAGTTAAGTTGAGACCAGATGTAAAACCAGTACCATTTCCTAATTCAGCATGGGAAAACTTGCTATTGATATTGTCGGTCCTTTTGCAGATGCTCCTATAGACTGCAGATTTGCTATAACCTTGATAGACTATTACAGTTAATGGCTTGAAATTGCATTTGTTTCTCATATAACATCAGCTGCAGTAATAACATTTCTGTCTACAGTCTTCAGCAGAGAAGGTAATCCAAAGGAGTTAATATCAGACAACGGACCACAGTTTGTCTCATCCGAGTTGGAATTCTTTCTGAGAGAGAGGAATATTGTGCCTAGGAAATCTTCAGTGTATTCCCCACAAGCAAATGGAGAAATCGAGTGATTCAACAGAAGTCTGAAAGAAGCACTACAGACAGCAAATCTTACTGGGAAATCTTGGAAAGTATTCACAACAGAGTTCCTATATAACTACAGAGCAACGTGCCATGCAACAACCCAATCATCTCCAGCTGAATTATTACATGGCAGACAGATGCTCACTAAGTTACATGTTGCAGACATCAAACTTCCACAAAATACTGTACCTACAAAATCATCTACTGCTGACATTGTGAAACATCACCAAGCCAAATGCAAGGCTTATACTGACAGGAAATGTGGTGCCAGAGAAGTACACTTTCAGCCTGGATCTTTAGTTCTATGAATTGTCTGAATGGAATGGAATGCAAGTCGTCTTGCTCCTGTTAGATATGACTTTGGAGAAGCTCCATTTGATGAAGGACATTTATCTACTCAACTGGAATAGGCCTGAAGAAAGTGAACCTATAAGGTGTACTGAGAGAATCAGAAAACTACCTGCATAGACCCAGGACTGTGTGATGTGAATAAAGTATATTATTGCTTTAAGATGCATTGTTGTTGTTTATTACATTTGCCCAAATGCTTTCCTACTATTGGGGGAATATGTGGTGTTTGTGCAGATGGTCTGCAGATGTCACTGTGCTCAAGGCTTATACTGTGCATACTTCATACAGTGAAAAGTGAAAGTTACTGTTGTATAATGGCTGCATGAGAGCCTGCTAATAAAGCACTGTTATACTCTCCTCATCCTCGGCTACCCAAAACATAACATTATGTTAGACATCCAGACACTCCAGCCCATTTCTGACTAACTGATATTTTTTTGCAGCCTATCTATTTACTCAGTTATTTTAGTTATTATTTTTGCACTAAACTGTTTCTTTGATCAGACTTAAAAATGTTTAGAAATGTTTAATGATCTTAAACAGTATAACTGAAACACCATCATAATGCTTGGAAATAGAAATTCTACATTTTTAAATAGGTGCGGAATATTTCGAGATATGCCAATAATTGTTTACATTTACTCTTTAATATAAAATCAAATTATGTCTACAGATTTGATTTGCCATTATTAGATGTTTGAACCCAAAAGCTTATGTTTGTATCCAAAGCATGCCATTTTTCCTTTCACTGCCTACCTTTACAGACATATTCACTAAAAATAGCATTGTTCCTAGCAAATCTGAATGACCAGGAAATTGAAGTACAAAATATCAGGCCTATATTTACCTGGTCAGATCTACTGATGTGGAAAGGTTATGAAATTCAGAATTGTTCTCCCATACATTATTCATTTCAATAACTTCACCCTCCCAGCAGAATAATCATTTTCTTGATGTCTGTGTGCATAAATATTTAGTGTAGCCAAGATACATAGACATATTACATCTTATGAAGTTTCAAAGCTCATTTTGTCGGTGATATCTAATTTTCCTTATAATCAGTGATGCATATACTGCAGCAGTGACAGCACATAATACGTTTTAAAAAAAAAGAAAAAGGGAATTCTAAGTTGTCAGTGAGATTAGCTATTCGTTTGCTGAGAAAATCTCATCGTATTTTATAGTCATGACATTCAGCAATCAGATAAAAAATATGACCATGACTTTGTCATTCTCTCTCTTCTGTCTTTCTGACTATCTATGTATCCATCTATCTATAATCTTCGAAAACTATACTGTACATAAATGCTATAAAAAAGGATATGTCCTCTCTTACCCGACTCAGATGCTGAAAAGTTAAGCCTGGGGGGGAGATGAAGGGGTGAGGCATCGCTTTGACCACCACAGGGTAGCAGAGGGGGCTGAAATGCCACTGGCAAAATCAGCTGCAGTGCTGTATTAAGTGCTGAAAGGGCCTAGAGATGAAAACTTTACAGGTCTATTAATGAGAATGATTTGCAATGAATTTGTTAGCTGGATTATTGCAATTATAAGGGATAACTGGACAAAGCTTGCAATCACTCGCTGTGCATATGAGATTGCAATATACATTGCAGGGATGGTAAGCCATAAAAATAGCAGCCTAATCGAAAAAATTTGCCAGGAAGCTACATGGAGCCACATTTATGCACCTTTACACATGCACACTTACATTCATGCACAGAGAGAAGTTAATATTAAGAAGGCTCCACACCAGAAGGATCTATTTAATTGTTTATGTGTGGTGTCACCTCACACACCTCATCACACAGACAAAAATAGGCCTCTGAAGTGAGTCATACCAGGTAATGGTATATTGTTTTCATTACTTGACATATAAAATGTCTATGTATATATTCTCCAGGCCTGTGTCTATGTAAAGTAGGACCCCCCATTTTAAGTTTTCAGGGACCAGGAAAAAATTATATAAAATCTGGGGAAATGTAAAATCAGGGAAATGTGTTTTTTCTTCAAGTACTGAAAGGATATAAGCACAGGAGTCTGTTTTACTTTGAGATACTGTGTTAATAACAAAGGTTAAGCATGGCAGCATTAATGTTACTCTATGGGGGGCATGTGCAAGGCCTCTCTGACAGTCACATACACAACCTAAAGCAATAAGTGATTGGTGCAAGGGGCAGACTAATTGGAATTGACCATTTACAGGCAGAACAATGGCAGAATAAACATGTGGTTAGTATTTTAAACTTTATTTCACAAATAATTACAGTCAAAGAGGGAAAAGAGCATTTTTTTGGGAACATCAGGACAAGATTTTGATGTAAACTCCTGGAAAACATTACTTAAAATCAGGGAAATGCACCCATTGAAATGCATTATAAATTAGTGGAACCACAAATAAAAAATGTAAAATACGAGAAATTTTAAAATCAGGGTACTTAAAATAGAGGTTTCACTGTATATAGTCTCCAGGCCTATGTCTATGTATATATTCTCAAGGCCTATACTCAGTCCAAATATGTGGTGTGAAATATATTTGAATAACCATATTTGTCAGTAGGAAAATGCTTTGAAAAATAACTTTTTATCCTTAGGAAGCAAACAATGTTCCATATGGTTATTCTGCCCATTTAGAAAATGGTCTTCGAGCTTCCAGTCCTATTAGGCCAGTGGTACACTAGGCGTTTTATCCACCTGCATAGAAAAGTAGGTGGATAAAAGGCTGGTCCACTGAGTTCTGGCATGGAAATACATTCTTTTGCATTTCTGTGCCGAAATCTGTTATGTGCTTGCTGACAGTTCTATGCTGTGTCTGGCAATGAATTAAGCATAGGGAACTGAAATTAGCAGTTAGACCTTTTTACAACCTGGATAGAAACGCAGGCAGAGAAAATGTTAATTAAGATGTTCTGATGTTAAAAAAAGAAGACACATTATGGAGGTTATTTACTAGACCTCTATGTTTCTGGTTGGGCTTTTTGGGGCAAAAACTAAATTTTTGGTGAAAAACCCCCGATATATCAAGATTTATTATACCCCGATGCTCCAAAAAGTCAGAATCTGAAAATCCACCATCTTAGACGTGTCAAGGTCATGTATAAGTCAATGGTAGATGTCCCTATCCCAGTTTGAAGATATCATAGTTTGCTCTGGGTTTAGCCCGATAATAGGAATAATTCGGGGGGTTTCTGGCAAAAAAACCCCAAAAAAATCAAGCGATTTGGGTGAAAAGTCCGAAAAAAAATCACACTGGTTCAGGTTTTTGCTCGATTTAAGCGATCCAATTCATTTGTTATTTTATTAATAAATAAGGCAAAAGCGGGGATAGGAATTTGGTCAAGCTTTTTTTATTGGAACAATGAGATAAAAGAGACTCAAATAGGTAAAATCTATGTAGAAAAAATCCCTTGGAGCTGGGCTTGGACACCTGAGCGAGTTCAGGTACTACCACAAACTCACATCTAAACATGATCCTGCACTTTGCACTTGGTTTCCAATGCATCCATCCTGCATCCATCCTGCATCCATCCTGCATCCATCCTGCATCCCTTTTTGGTCAAAGCAACAATGTAATTGCATCTAATTTGGCACATTGACAGGGCCTGATTTACATAGCGGGAGCGCCTAGACCTACTGCCGTTCGTCGCTTCTGTAACCTCCCCTTTTTCATGCAAATTTTCATCATCAGGACCGGAGCAATGGGTATTGGCGCATGGGAAATTTAAAAAGATTATTGTATCTCCTGCGTATCCCCGAGTTTTTTTAACCAATGTGGGTGTGGTTGAGCAGAATGCCGCCCCTAATATCCTGCCGTCCTATGCCCCGGCCTTGGTGGCCTTTCCACAAATCCAGGCCTGAACATTGAGCACAACCGAGGTGAGCAATTACACTGAAATTATGGGTAAAAACATGTGAATTTGTGCCTTTAGTTGCATTTTGCACATTGCACTATATATTTACATCATGTGGATTACTGCCATCACACACCACCTTTTAAAATTTTAAAGCTTGCTAGTTTGTTTGATAGTAAAATGACAAATGAGTCTTATGATATATTTCTACAATATTTTTTTTTCTATAGAGATTCTATCAGAATATTTATTCTGATCATTAATCTACAATTTAGGTTATGAGCAAACAGAATATAATTTAGCGCCATTTGTACGGATAAATGTAATATCTGTGTATGGAAATATTTGTTAACTGTCAGGGTAAGCGCGTTAAATGTTTTGAGAGTTATTGTCACCAGCTGTAAATGAAACTGCAGAAAATATGATCTCTAATTTTGACATAGTTCTTATTAATTCATATAATAATTAGCAGTTTACTACTTTTACCAAGGTGTCGAGCTAAAAGTGTAAAGTTGTAATTTACATTCATTTGTCTGCTTCTGCTTCTGAAGTCGAATACACAATCCTGTTTAGAAGAAGCAGGTCATAACTTTTACATGGGGCTCAATTTGACTCATCCAAACTATGTAGAACAACAAAACAGGTTTAGCACATCAACGCTGATGTGACTGCCATGCCTTAATCGCATATATTAATACATTCCAGGTTTGTACAGGCACATTTCAGTTTCACTAACTCCTATATACATGTATTTATTCAGGGTTGGACTGGGCTTGCAGGACACTGGGAAAAAACCCAGACCTGCTATTGGCGCTCCCTGACCTTCCTCCCAGCCCGCCTGTGAGCAGGAAAAAGTATAGGCATGGGGGGCCGGAAGGGGTTTGTGGTTTGGGTGGGGGGCACCTGAGGTGCCTAATGTGTCTTCACCACTGGAGCCCCCCAGTCTGACCCTGTATTTATTTAAAACACACACATTGCCTTCTCCCAGAGGTAAAGAGTGATACGTCCCTTGAAATGAAACACAATTAGGAAGAGAGCTAGTGGTCATGCAATGAAAAGCTGTTTTATTTGTCATTCACTCAAGACTGCCCTTTTCTGAGCTTCTAAACTGCTCTGAAAATACTGCAATTTGGCATATTTATGTCTGATGTCCGGTGAAGGGGTGTGCTCCCAAATGGTGAGGTTATGTAAGAGGCACATTTATTAAAGGTTGAAATTTAATTTTTTTAAAACTCTATCAAATTCGAATATACTCAAATAGAATATCTAAAACTTGGATGAATTTTACTAATTCGATTTGAGTTTTTTTCTCCGAAAACCCCCCAAAAAACCTCAAATGTCAGGAAGGCTACTAACATGTCCAAATTGGTCCTTGAATGTCTCCAACTCAGCAGGTTTTAGGTGGCGAATAGTCAAATTCGTGTTCTTAAAGGGGCCAGAGTATGATAAATCTCAAAATTCTAATTAAAACTCAAATCGAGTTTGGATAATTCACAATTCGAATCTAAGAGTTTTGACCATAAACAAAAATTAGACAATTTGAATTTTCAATTCGACCCTTAATAAATCTGTCCCTAAATGTGCAGGGGTCTTTCTCATTTCCATTGCTATGCTGTGCTTGTAATATCTCTTTCAGACTATATACATTGTGCCACAAATGCTCAAAAATACAGTTTTCCTCAAAATTTGTGTGCCATAACAAACACATGACCAGTTCAAACCTGTATTGCTCTGCAGCTGATGTGAACATATAAGAGAATAAAGTGTGAATGAAACTGTATGAAATTATTGTTTTAAATTAATAATTTCTTTTGAAGAGGTGGTTTGATCATGTGTGTGGCAGCAAAAAATCCCTTTCCCCTAAAGATCTCTCCTGGTGATAATTGCCCAGTGATGGCTGGAGGGGTCGGCACCTCTCTCAATAATAGCAACACAGAAATTTGCCAAACACAAAAGGCTAGTGTAGCGGGGATATCCCCTGCACGTTTATTTAGTCATGTGATGTAACGTTTTGGGGGCGTGCCCCTTCCTCAGACACGCAGAAGCACTCTCAATCAGTGTTTATAAACCCATAGTGATTTGCATAATTAATCCAATGAACCAGTATTTAAGTGAAAAATACTTAGATAAACAAATACATTGTGAACAGAATTTTTTTTAAAAGAATACATAGTGAACAGTTTTTTTTAAAGAAAACCTTAAAACCATGTAAGAGCTTAATAAACAAGCCTCAAAAAAATTTGAAAACTTTAGAGAAAATTTTTTAGAAACATTTTTTAAACTTTTTTTTTTTAAAAAATTAAAAAAATTCAGGCAGTGTTAGTCCCAATCTCCAAGTGGTAAAGTCCTCTTTGTTGTGCAAGTCCAATCTGTACGAAGAAAATTCAAAAATATTTGCTAAAAGATTTTTATGATATTAAGTCAGTAAATTCAAACATGTAAGGTCCATTAACCTAGTGGATAAGGAAAAACACAAATACAGTTGTGTATACCAAAAAGACATATATAAAATATTAATATTTGTTTATCTAAGTATTTTTCACTTAAATACTGGTTCATTGGATTAATTATGCAAATCACTATGGGTTTTTAAACACTGATTGAGAGTGCTTCTGCATGCCTGAGGAAGGGGCACGCCCCCGAAACGTTACATCACATGACTAAATAAACGTGCAGGGGATATCCCCGCTACACTAGCCTTTTGTGTTTGGCAAATTTCTGTGTTGATCATGTGTGTGGCAGTAGATACAGGCAGGGCCATTTTAAGGCCTTGGTGGGCCCTGGGCAAAGAGTCAACTAGTGGGCCCCCATATCCCCGGTCCCGCCGCCCCTTGTTTCCTCCCTCCATCTTCCTCCCTGTGTGCGTCCCCTCCCTCCCTGTGTGCATCACCTCCCTCCATCTTCCTCCCTCCCTGTGTCCCCTCCTTCCGTCTTCCTCCCTGCGTGCGTCCTCTCCCTCCATCATCGGATTTGTGTTCCCCTATCCTGTCTTTAAATTGCCCAGTGGTCTGACCCACATACATAAGTCCATAGGGGCACTTAATGGCATACCCTACATACATTGATAAATAAGTATGATACCCCTTGATCTTTATTGCTGTCCCTCTATGAGGGTGGTAAATTGTGTCCCCTTTTAAACAGCTGTTTAAAAGGGGACACAATTTACCACCCTCATAGAGGGACAGCAATAAAGATCAAGGGGTATCATACTTCGTATCTAGTGTATGCGATTAAGTGCAACTGTGGACTTATGTATCTGGGTCAGTTCAAGGCAACTTAAAGACAGGACAGGGGAACACAAATCCGATATTAGAAGGAAAGTGAAACAAAGAGCTGGAGCAAGCCATTTCGCTGGCGCTGGTCAGTCTGTAGCTCAATTATGTTTCCAAGTATTACAACAGATCCCTTAACCTAGGAGAGGGGGAGATAGAGTAAAATTATTACTTAAATGTGAGGCAGGCTGGATCTGAAAATTGGAGACTTTAGCTCCCAAAGTAATGAACAAAGAGTATGAACTTGCAGTGATATAAGACATGACACAGATTGTTTTAAACCTTTTTAATTTTTTTAATTGGTTTTAATTCTATTGTACTCTTTATCTCCTAGAGAACATCATCTCATTGAATAAACCGGAATTAAAGAGTAGACTGCTTTATGATTACTTCTCTACTATGATATAATGTAATGCTGCAATGTATGAAATTACATGTCATTGCTATTGCTATACAAATATGTATGAACTATATGTAAACCATGAGATATGGATGTGTTAAATATATGTAATTCTAGGTGATGACCACTAGTTGATCTGGTTATAAAAGGAAGTGCTAATGATGCTTTGTTAGCTTGAAAAAGGACCTCTTGTGTCCGAAACGTCGCTATACTATATTTGGAATAAAGGCGGTTTTAACGCATAATTGAAGTGCTGCAATTCTTATACATTCGCCATAGATGGTGGCCCTCCAAGAAATTTTCTCCTCCCTTCCCCAGCTTGCACATAGTTATTTTAATAGAGATTGTCCACACACATATACAGCATAGCCATATCAAATCATCAATCAATCCCCTGGATAAAAGATATTGGGAAGTTTAATTTCTAAAGCCTAAATAAATGTACTGGAAAAACTGCAGATCACATAACCAATGAACATTATGTTTTTTCTTATGGAAACTTATGTCAGAATTTAGAGCACTTGATAAGAAATCACCTGGGTTATGCTTCTTTCAACACATACCAAACACCTTCATTTTAATGTGCTGCATAATGCTGAGACTAGAGGGGTTAAACTGACAGACAAGCATTTAATAAAAGAAGATGTAATGAGGCCCAGGACGCCAGGAAGCTGACAGTGATATTCCATCTGCACTGTACTTAGAGTCGGAATGATATTCAAGGCAATTGAATGCTTCATTGTGTTACATTGAATAAAACTGTGCTCTAGATCAGCTTTCCAAATGACTTGCAGTTGCGTTTTAGCCTGCTGCGTGGGGGTGGCTGAAAGAAACAAGCAGGTGTGCTGAGTCTATTCATACAGATATAGCCCATTTTTATTACATTAATGCTACCACTACTAGAGATGGGTGCAAAGCATGGTTGTCTAGTAAGTGGCCCAGTGCAAAATGCCCTTTTGGTGCTTGTTTACTGATGCACTCCTTAGATAACCTGTGTGCTACCACAGACATTGTATAGCCTGACTGCAACATTGGTTGTCCAAATAATAGGCCCCAACTGGCTGCTATTTTACAGTCTTTTCTGGTAAAAATGATACTTAAATGGCAATTGTATTAGTGGGAAAGAAAGATATTAGCAATATTTTGGCATTTGGGAAGTTGGAATCAGAGGCAGGCCAGGCTGCTATTTCTGCATGGTTATTCTACCTTCTTGATAAATTGGGGATGACAAAATATGCATGTATGTGTATAGGATACGCGGTATCCAGAAAGCTCAGAATTACGGGAGGGCCATCGCCCATAGACTCCATTTTAATAAAAGAATTAAATTTAAATTAATTTTAATTATTTCCTTTTTCTCTAATAATAAAACAGCACCTTGTACTTGATCCAAACTAAGATATGATTAATCTTTATTAGGGATGCAGAATCCAGGATTTGGTTCGGGATTCAACGCTTTTCGGATTTGGCCTGGCTCAACCGAAGTTGAAAAAATCAGGTGACTTTTCGTCACACAAGCAAGGAATTCAAAAAATGTCAAAACTGCGCCATTCTCTTTCTCCTTCTTCCACCTAATTTACATATGCAAATTAGGGTTCGGATTCGGTTTGGTATTCAGCCGAATCTTTCACAAAGGATTTGGGATTCAGTCAAATTCTAAAATTGTGGATTCAGTGGATCCCTAATCCTTATTGTGGGCAAAACAATTCTGTTAAATCAATGTTTATATGATATTTTAGCTGTCTTATGGTATGGAGATCCAAATTACGGAATGACCCCTTATCTGGAAAAACCTAGGCCCCAAGCATTCTAGTCCCATAGCTGCAAACTAAAGAAGCAGTGGAGGGGGGGGATATTCACTTGTAACAAACCCCAGAAGAGATTTCCACACAATCCTATCAAACAGGTCTGGACTGAGAATTAAAATAGGCCCTGGCATTTCAGGTACACAGAGGCCCAATCAGCCCACATAGAGGCCCAAACAGCCCAAACCAGCTCACTAAATACTGACTTTCTATTGGACCTTATAGCAGCCCCTCTGGCATTTGCCAGAACCCACAGATTGCCAGTCCGGCCCTGCTATCAAACTACATTTAGCTAAAATACTTTCCCCAGTCTCTGAACTACAACGTCCAGCATTCACCACTAGAGAACTGAGCCCCAAATTGTACATCAGCGAATCTGAGATAACGTTTATTCAACCAGTTTGCTCCACCCTCTTCCCACTCCGTAGTGGCTGCTTGCCTAGTGCAAATCATTTGCAGCAGTAATCCCCAGAGCAGCTCGCTACGTGTCCCAATCCCCCCGGCATTAGCAGCCTATGGAAGGGGCTCTGCGAATTGACAGCTGCCGACATTTGATTGGATCTAAAAGCTAGTATAGCGGCACTGCCGGCCAATTGGAAGGCGCTATGTTACGTCATGGCGGAGGGGTTCCCGGAAGTTTGTGTATGGCGGCCGGCTAACGGGAGGGGGAGCGCAATTCAGTAGCATCCTTCCTCAGGGCGAAAAGCTGGAGAACCGGGGCAGTACTGTAGCTAGTGCAGGCACCCTGTAATACCCTACCAACTCCCGGTGTGTCCATCCTAAAGCGGTCTCCTTTCTGTCTCAGGAGCAAACATGCAGTCCCCGTTCATACTTTGCTTCTTCTTCTCCCTTGCCCTATCCAGCGCTCTGGCACAGGCATCAAGCAAGGGAGTCACAGCAAGCTTAGCTGCAAAGTGGCCAGGGAGCCCGTTCTTACTGGAGGCCAGGTGTGTTAAAAGCAGATGCTATTCTTATCCTTAGCATAGAAACGAAGGACCACGTTATACATTGTGTCAGACGAATACTCAGCCAGCAGCTTTTTCTTGACTACATCTCCCATAATCCCTTGCAGCCAAGACAATGTGTGTGTGTGTTTAAAACTGGAGGGTTTTAGGACTTGCTGCTATAGAATTGAAGAATTAGTGCAACTTTAATTGGAATAACTAAGTCTGTCCAGCACCAATCAGGGTTTAACTGATGATTCTTGAGTTGTCGTTTTGCTCCCCAAAATATTTATGCCTTGCTTTTGTTTCACTTGGAATAAGAAGGAAATAGCTTCAGGCGTGTCACCCTCGCAGATACTGAAGGGCAGTATCTAGCACATCCCTCTAATATAATTATTATGATGTTTGGATTATCAGTGGACATCTTTGGCCAGTGGCGTAACTAGATGGTAATGGACCTCACAGAAAATTCATTTTAGGGCCCCAAATCTAACTAGAGGTTGTCCTGTATTACCAGTATGTCTTTAAAATGTTCATTATTGAAGGCCTCGTGGGGCCTATTATATCCCCCGGGCCCCCCTGCAAACTCAGGGTCTGCTTCCTCTGTAGTTATGCCCCTGTTTTTGGCATTCACAGAGCTATTGATATTCACATCACTTTCTTGTATGTAAACCATTGCAGCTCTGGGCTGGCAGATCCGCAAACTGTAATGGATTCACTGGTTATTACTGAGAGGAACTTGCATTATATGATGAGTATTTGGAAGGAATCATTGACAAATATTTTATTTAGCAGCGCCAACATACAAATTGGAGCTGGGACAGACTGTAACTTCTGCTAAATAGTGCCCTAGAGCCCATCCAATGTGTAATCTGCAGCTGCCATTCTGATAGAGTTTAACAAAACATTACTGGCAGCAGTGGAGTGTTGTACTGACATCTAAGAAAAAAGAACCTCTCACTGTATTTTTTTTTTTTAAGAGTAATGCAAAACAAAGTATTTTTGTTTGTAAACTTAATTTGGCTAAATCTATCTATCTATCTATCTATCTATCTATCTATCTATCTATATATATACACAATTCCAAGCGCACTGGGACAAAAATGTTATTCATACTTGTGTACCCAATGCTTCAGCCCCCATTGGGGCTACAAATATATTTAAAAAAATTAGAATAAGGGCCCACTTTCAGTTAAGTGAATGCATCATATTCTTGCATTAAATTTATATTTACAAACTGGTTGAAAGCTTAAATAATTTTGAAATGGGGCAAATGTTTTTATTTTCAATAAAACAAAAAACAAAAAGGCAAGGGGGCTCAGTCTTCATAATTTGGTAAATGATACAAGATTTCTGTTACTTAATGGATAAGAAATATCTTTTCTTATATAACTGCCACGTTCTTGTCACCTCGATTAAAAGCATGATTATCCTTTCTGTTTTATCAACTTAATTATATGCAGGCCTAAATATTATCCTTTTAGTCTGTTTATTTCTGACATTATCATTTTTAAAATATGTATATGTTCTATTTTAGTAGCTAAGTAATATTCATTTATTTTCTTACAGTGAGTTTATAGCCGAAGAAGGAAATGATAAATTCTGGCAGTTTTTAGCAACCGTGCAGGAACTGACAATTTATAAGAACAAAGGTGAGTGATCCTAAAACAATCAGATCTTTGTTTAGTTTCACAGCTATAGAAAAATGTATTCAATATAGAATTCCTACGTATTTAATATAGATTTTCTACAACATACTTTAAGGTGTCATAGATTTTTCTATCAAAGGTGTGATGTTAAAGAGTTCGTAATTAATATTTAATTAGAATTCCCAGTTAAAGAACCATGCTGCTAATTATTTATGCAGAGTTGTTCAGTGTGAGAATTACAAGAAAAAAATGGTTGGTGTACAACTACTTCAGATTATCCCACTTGTAAGAAACTAATCTGCATTGGCCTGTATAATGCTTAATGTATATATCACAAGTTAACAGTCTGTCTCACTTGGCTATGACTGGGAAACTGGTAAGGAGGGGAAATTAAACTATGTTATAAAAATGATAAAATATAGTAAACAGAAAATGGAACAAGCCATTATTTATGGTGTACTTTTAGTGGCCATGAAACAAGCCATTAGTACACAAGACTCTAACAGAAATGACATGGCTAAGCTTGCACCCATATTTCTGAATGTTTAAAGAGGAAAATCAATAAAAAATATACTTGTGTTTAATGAATGAAAACATTTGTTACAGTTTAAATGCTCTCAGTATATGTTTGTACCTTTCTCCCGAAGCCAAGCTACCCTCCAGCTAAGACTTCAGTTCCCTCCATGTTTGACTCATTTTGCAACTTTTGAATTGGTCTTTATTATTCATTTTTTTAATAGTTTTTTTAGTTTCTCTTTTTTTCTGACTTTTTCAGCTTTCAGATAGGGGTCACTGACCCCTTCTAAAAACAAATGCCCTTTAAATCTGCACATATATAGTTATTGCTAGCTTGTATTACACACATTTCTATTCAGGTCCTCTCCTATTCATATTCCATTCTCCTATTAAAATTAATGTATGGTTGCTAGGGTAATTTGGACCCTGGCAACAAATTGCAAACGCCAGAGCTAATGAATAAAATGTTAAATAACTCAAAAACCACAAATAATAAAAAATGTAAACCAATTGCAAATTATCTCAGAATGAATAGCAGTCTCTACAACATACTAAAAGTTAAATCAAAGATTAACAACCCATTCAAAGCATATGCTTGTGGTGCTATCCTTCACTGTAATTATATTTAAAGCTTTTGTGTATTTGCATTTATATGTTCCATGGAACTGTTCAGTGACTTGGCCATTTCTTTCCTCCACCACCTCATTCTGCTTCAATCCCCACCTCACATGCCATATTAAAATTGTTTTGTTACAGGAGGACATGTGTGGAGGTATTCTTTATTTTTCACCACTAGCTCAATTTCCTGTCACCACATTTGCTGTCGTGGACATTGTTTTTAGGAGCCACTGAATACAACAGCCACTGAATTAGTATACAACAGTATACAACATCTCTTGCTTCCCGAGATTTTGTTTTGTTCACCAGAGTCCATTATTCAGGTTATGTGTGCACTATACAACCCAGTTTCCAAGTATTCTGGATAATAGATCTTTTTATCTGTAATAAAAACACAGACAATGCTTGTCCTTAAGTTTTTAGTTCTTCATGCTTATCTTCAAACAGTCTCAGGACATACATGGTCAGTCCTTTGAGCATTGCTTATCATTCACCATTTACAAAATGTACCCTTTAAAGGACGAGGAAAGGCAAAAAAATAAAATCCATTTTTACTTTCTTTAATGACTCCAATATACTTTAATTTAAAAATGTGTACCGTTTTTATAAGAAACCTGACTGTATGCAGTGAAATTCTCTCTTCATTTACTGCTGTGGATAGGAATTGTCAGATGGTCTCTAACTGCTGAGCAGGGAAACAATCATACTTAAACAGCAGGGGGAGCCCCCACCTTACTTACCTGCCATGCAGAATTCAAGCAGCTTCGTTTCTGACGATCCCTAAGCAGCCCAGACCACACTGAGCATGTGCAGGGTCAGGCAAAGATGTTTAACAAAGTTACGAGATGACAGCCCCCTGTGGCCAACTTTGAAAGCATAAATCATTTGTTTGATTAGGCTTTGTGGTGCAGTAAGTTCATGCTTATGTTTAGTATACAAAATACAGCATTTCTAGCCTTATTCTATTTTAGACTTTCCTTGTCCTTTAAACAACAAAAAGGAGTAGATTCAGATTAGTTGACCTTTAACCACTGCTTCCGTCCAGAGAAGCAAATTATCCACCAAAAGAAATTGTGGTCAATAATAAGTTTGACGCAGATCTTTGCTGCAAAAGTTATAGGTGCTTTATTGTGTCACGACATGTTTCGAGCCGAGCTCTTTCTCTTGTGTAACTCGGCTCGAAACATGTTGTGACACAATAAAGCACCTATAACTTTTGCAGCAAAGATCTGCGTCAGACCTATTATTGACAACAATTTCTTTTGGTTTACAAAATGTACCCCTTTTGGACAACTGGGATGTGAGTAAGCATATGAATGACCCATGATTAATTACCATAGGACATTAAAGCTGTTTTCCTCTCTTTTTGTAAACAAAGCTACATTACACAAAGACAGATCAGTTGTGTCCCCTCACCTTAGCTTGATAAGCTACAGCGTTTTAACATTTCTCTACAGACAATTGCAACTTGTACATAAATTACCATTTTCTCTCACTATTGGTGAAACATCCTCATGTAGGGGATGTCTGCTAGTTGTTGGGCATTTAATATTTCCCCCTAGGTATAAAATATTTTTACTACCTTAATTTTCTTTTATCCCCAGATACAGAATATTCTTACTACACCCTGATTTTAAAGAAAGCAGCCCAGTTCCTGTCAGATCTGCAGATTGCACTGCTTAAATTTGCTTTTTCTATAAGAGCATATTCTCCAACAATCCAGATGTTTCAACAGGTAAAAACGCTTTAAGATATGTGTGGTTTGTAGTAGATGCTAATATCTGAAATGAGACATCAAGGGAGTACAAAAAGGTTACTGGTTTTTAGCAAGTGTTTTTGTACTGCCAGTAGCTGATGACTTGCCTGGAATACAGTATAAACCATAAAATAATTTCAGGGGAAAGTAACATCATTATCATAATCTACTATTTCTAATGTGCTAATAGATTCATCCGTGCTGTCAGCATGGTTATATGCTAAACAGAATGCCTGCAGAGCATTTTCAATGTGTTAAAAAAGGCAAAAAGTATAATGATTTGCTATTTTTCCTTTGCCGTTTACCAAAATCTGTATCAAAATTGAGGAAAAGTGTAAGAACAACAAAATTTGATTTGCATCTACATACCATCAGACAAGTCTACTCTCTCCAACCAATGTTTCCCTAGGCCAAACAGAGGCAGAGTCTATGAGGGGTCGCACACTGCAGCTCCTTTTCCACTTTCTTATCTGCCAATGCACCATGCACTGCCCAATATTCAATATTCAAATGTGGTTTGACCAATATTATTAAATTAGATCTGTGTAATTTTACATTCTATGGTGCCCTTGAATGTGTATTTAGATATATCTCTACCACCACATTGTTTATAGTGATGTCCTGTGATGTGTGGCACTCTAGTGGAAGTCACTCACCCTGGTAAGTGTACCCAGAAGAATTGTTCAGTGTAAAAATAAAAACTGGGTAAATAGACTGTGAAAAATAAAAAATGTTTCTAATATATTTAGTCAAAAATGTAATGTATAAGGGTTGGAGTGATTTGGTTTGTATAACATGTCAGTCTGAACACTACTTCCTGCTTTTTAGCTCTCTTGGTTTACACTGACTGGTTACCAGGCAGTAACCAATCAGAGACTTGAGGGGGGCCACATGGGTCATATCTGTTGCTTTTGAATCTGAGCTGAATGCTGAGGGTCAATTACAAACTCACTGAACAGAAATGTACCATGTGGCCCCCCTTCAAGTCGCTGACTAGCTCAGATTTATAAAGCTGAAAAGCAGGAAGTTGGATTCTGGCTGTTTTACTAGACATCTGTTCACTCCAGCCTTTATATATTACATTTTTGGCTAACTAACTATATTAGAAACATTTTACACAGCCTATCTATTTACACAGTTTTTATTTTCACACTGAACTGTTCCTTTAAAATGTTGGTAATCAACACTAAATATTCTACAGCAGGTCTGGCAATCTTTTTCAAGAAGGGATGTCCTGCCTGGGGCTCTAAACTGCTGCTGAAAAACAACCCCATCTCTCAGATTAATTTAGCTGCTATACCAAAAAAATTGCTTGTTTGCAGTCCAACACATCTTCACAAATAGTCGCCTTGACATTGTGCCATACATTAACAGTTTTATCAGTTCAATGTCTTCATCAAATGGTTCAAGATTTGGAAGCCAGGAAGGTACTACAGGCAGTAGATGCCTAAATTTACATTCTATTCCTAAATTTAATTACATTTTTAACTGTTTTAGAATGTCTCAAGGCTGCTTTACTTTTACGATGATAGGAGAGAAATGGTAATAAATATTCCCTGTTGCACTACATATAGTTTGTCAGTATTCCGAGTAGCAGATATGTTCTTAAAGGAATTGTTCAGTGTAAAAATAAAAACTGGGTAAATAGACTGTGCAAAATAAAAAATGTTTCTTATAGAGTTAGTTAGCCAAAAATGTAATGAATAAAGGCTGGAGTGATTTGATATATAACATGGCAGTCAGAACACTACTTCCTGCTTTTCAGCTCTCTTGGTTTACACTGACTGGTTACCCTGGTTACCAGGCAGTAACCAATCAGAGACTTGAGGGGGGCCACATGGGTCATATCTGTTGCTTTTGAATCTGAGCTGAATGCTGAGGATCAATTGCAAACTCACTGAACAGAAATGTACCATGTGGCCCCCCTTCAAGTCACTGACTAACTCAGAGTTATAGAGCTGAAAAGCAGGAAGTTGGATTCTGGCTGTTTTATTAGACATCTGTTCACTCCAGCCTTTATATATTACATTTTTGGCTAACTAACTATATTAGAAACATTTTGCACAGCCTATCTATTTACACAGTTTTTATTTTCACACTGAACTGTTCCTTTAAAATGGACCTACATCTAGACATAAAAAGCTGTATAACAAAAGTCCTTTTTTTGTAAACATGAAACCTAAATTCTGTTTTTTATAAAAACATTGATACCTAAAAATCTGAACTGTCAATTATATACTGCTTGCCCTGCCTCTTTGCCTCACTTTCTGTCCTGCACTTCCTAGATTTCACTGTCAATAACTACAGGGCCCGGGTGCAAGGAATTGTTTGTTTAACCCTTTGTTAACAGAACTTCACATTCCATTTGCACTTATTGCCAGGTGTCTTTGAACAATTTGTGCTCTTCTACTTGCTGTAACAAAATGCAGCGAATACTTGCATTTTTATACCATCGTTCCCAACATATCCTGATGTACCAATATAAGACTAGGGATGCACCGAATCCAGGATTCGGTTCGGGATTCGGCCAGGATTCGGCCTTTTTCAGCAGGATTCGGCCGAACCGAATCGAACCCTAATTTGCATATGCAAATTAGGGCCAGGAGGGAAATCACGTGACTTTTTGTCAGAAAACGAGGAAGTAAAAAATGTTTTCCCCTTCCCACCCCTAATTTGCATATGCAAATTAGGGTTCAGATTCGGTTCGGTATTCGGCCGAATCTTTCACAAAGGATTCGGGGGTTCGGCCGAATCCAAAATAGTGGATTTGGTGCATCCCTATATAAGACATTCAAAATATGAATGCCAGGGGTCTTCTGAACAGTTTGATGCCCAGTATGAATGTATTTGCCATACAGAAACCCCAAATGAAAATGGCAAATATATATTTTTCATTTCTGGCATTGTGGTTGCTGCAACATAATCACAGTTTTGCATGTTATGTATTATTATTTATTGTAAGACTCACTAACAGTACAAAGTTCCCAGAAAACTGTATCTTTTTGGAGGAAGTAACACATTTTGCTTTCTGATTCCTGACCTGTCTGACTTCCAGGGGTGTTCCTGTAACACCCCTGGTACTTTTAATGTCTCAACCCTGGTAATGCTCTTGTATCTCCAGTGTATGACCCCTGACTCCGCTAACCGCCATCCTAAAAAGCAGCTACTTCTGAGGTGCTATAGAGGTTGAAAAAAAGACATTCAAACTGTTTGTCTATGTAAAACACTCATAACTGCTATGAGTTATGATAGAGGGAAAAACCCATTTGCCTCAGATGGGTTAAAAAATTGCTTTGAGAATACAAGAGGGCAATCGGACATTTCTCTGGAACAGCTTTGTACTATGGGTACATTTGCATAACTTTTTATTTTCTTGTGTTCTAAAATGACATCCAGCCCTATCTACATCTATTTAATGTACGTTACTGGTCTGTCTCTGATTGACATGTTATTCAGCCAATCATAGCCTGCCACTTCATCACCAGCCCCACCTCTGATGTCTCCAGCTTCACCTATGAAGCTCCATCCCTCTGCCTGGTACATCAAGGAAGCAAAGGTGGCAATGCCAATTTTAATAAAGGACACCGCCTTGCTAGCTTGACCTACTCCTGAATGGCATTGCTTGTTACGTCTAAGATACTTTTCTCCAAATAACAACAGGTCCTTTGACAACAACCATTTGCATAACTTAGTCCCAGTTCGGGTATAGCCTACATAACCTCAAAGAAATAGTAAAATAAAAGATATATTTGTTATATATCTTGTGATCTAATAGATCCCTAGAAAATCACCAAGCATTTCTGTTGTTCTATAGAAAGTCGCTTTGCATATTATGAACCTTCTCATAAGAAACCTACAGAACAGCCAAAAAAATAACCTCCTGGGTGATACTTAACAAGCAAAATATCCGTGTTTTGCAAAAAAAAACACCATTATGATGTATAGTAAAAAAAAAACAATATTGCACGAAAAAAGCCCATTGACTTTAGTGCGTTTGCCCGTATTTTGTTTTTGCTGTTTGGTAATTTTTGGTGAAGCGAAATCAGTTAGATTTGCCTAACACTAGACTTTTAAGACATAAATATAAAGTAATTTTTGTTTTGTTCTGTAAGATTAATTCTTAGTGTTTGTAATTGATCAATCAAGTTATAAAAAATAACAGCTTTGCAGCTGCAAAGAGACTGTTTCATATTTTATGGAAAGTTATGAGAAGAAATTGAAAAATAGATAAGCAGATATAAAACCAGCTACAGTTATTCTTAAGACTTTAATTGAAATAGTTTAAAAAAACAAACGAAAAAGTAATATTGGAGAGGAGTCAGAGAGGGAAAACTTATTTTTTTTATTTATAGAAGTATTCAAACCCCTAAATATTAAATTAAAAGGAATCCAAGATACTGGCAGAATGTATATGTGAGGTGCTTGTAGAGTGTAGCTTGTATTACATTCTGTTTAACTCTTAAATTAATAGTAACACCAAGAAATGAAAGTATTTAAAATCTATTATACTGTTGCTCTACTTTTGGTAAAACTGACCTGTTTGCTTTAGAAACACTAATATAATTTTTATAAACAAGTTACTGTGTAGCTATGGGGGCAGCCATTCAAGCTGGAGTTTTTCCTCCTGCATTTAATAGTTTTGTTGTGAACTTATTTGAGGTAGAACTTCACAAACCCGACCTTTGGTAAATAACACCCTAAATGTCTGGGTAGAAAATAATAAAAAATATAAAGGGAGTCAAAAGAGAAGTAAAAAGATGTATGATCTTGAGAGAGGTTCTGGGCAAGAGTAAAAGTATGAAATATTTATATCACCAGCACTCAGGGGCAGGTTTATTTAAAGTTGAGTTGTTTTTTCCACAAAAAAATTAGTTTCGACTGCATTTTTCAGTAAACTCGAATTTTTCGGTTAAAAAAAACAAAACTCCATACTCCATCTAAAACCTGTGGAGATCATGTTGAAAGCAATGGCAGAGTTTTTTTCGCAAGAAAACTTGACTTCAATTTGAGTATTCAAGTCTTTTACATTTTTGTTTTCAATAAGAAATCATTCGATTTCATTCGAGGTATAAAAAGCGCACAAAGCTCTAAAATTAGGCCTATGATAAATAACCAAAAATAATCATAATAATAGTCATAATTATGATAATAATAATGTGTTTTTGCTATTCAGTAATTTGCCTATAAGACAAAGATTGTTTTTATATTTAAAAAGGCAGTTGGTATCCCTTTATGTACTATTCCTTTTGTTTTTTAAATTTTTCAAAGTGTAGTGTATCTTAATAGATTATACAAAATACAGTAGATATAGAGTGGTATGTTTGCAATGAATGTTTCAAGCATATAGAGATCAATTCATGTAACCCGAAATAATGTAGTCACAGCTTTAAGATACTATAAATTTGTAAAGTGTAACATTTATTTCTTGTTTATAAGCAAAATGCCCTATTGCATAGTTTATTTATAATATAGCTTATTTATAGACACACATGCTTGGAAACTAATTTACCTTTTAGGTCCTGACTGTATGAAAGCTTTAACTGGACATGTACTAAATTCAAGTGAAGCATTAGATTACAAAGTGTAAATTATGAACACACATATTCATGTGCCCATTCATACCCTGCAAAATTATTAGCCCCCACTGGTAAATATTTTAAAGCCACATTTAACAACAATAACAGCTTTAAGTATTTTGGCGTACTTGCATGCCAAATTTGGAGATTTTGGAGTAATTATGGTCAGTTTTTTTGCTGTGTTTATCCAGGTCAGATGACACTTGTGCACCTCAATTTTCAAATGGTCCCAAAGATTCTTGAGTGTACTGAGATCAGGTCTTTGACTGGGCCATTGCACAACATCCATCTTTTCATTCTTGAGCCACTTCAATGTTACTTTGGACTTGTGTTCGACATCGTCTTGCTGAAAGACTAACCTTCTCCCAAGATTCCTTTTTTTAGCAGACTTAAAGGAAAATTATACCCCCAAAATGAACACTTAAGCAACAGATAGTTCATATCATATTAAGTGGCATCTTACCAAACTGGAATATATATTTAAGTAAATATTGCCCTTTTACATCTCTTGCCTTAAGCCACCATTTCGTGATGGTCTGTGTGCTGCCTCAGAGATCACCTGACCAGAAATACTTCAACTCTAACTGTAACAGGAAGAAGTGTGGAAGCAAAAGACACAACTCTGTCTGTTAATTGGCTCATGTGACCTAACATGTATGGTTTGTTGGTTTGTTTGTGAGTACAGTGAATCCTACGATCCCAGGGGGCGGCCCTTATTTTTTAAAAATGCAATTTTCTATTTATGATTACCCAATGGCACATACTACTAGAAAAGTATATTATTATGAAAATGGTTTATTTACATGAAGCAGGATTTTACATATGAGCTGTTTTATGCAATATCTTTTTATAGAGACCTACTTTGTTTGGGGGGTATAGTTTTCCTTTAAGCAGGTTCTTCAGCAGCATTCTACTTGTGTTCTACCTCTTTTAAAAGATGACCAGCATCTGCTGATGAAAATTAGGCCAACAGTACTATGCTATATACAATATATAAGTAAATGTGTGTGTGCTTGTGCAGTGGGTGTTTCAAATGTGGCTAAATATTTTGTGTAGGATTCTGATGAATCCAAAACTTTTCTATTTCTGTGTGTGCTTGGAGTATCACAGTAGTTACAGAAAGGTCTCTAGAGTTCGTTGATACTGTATCTTTTTATTTAAAAAATGTATGATCATTTTATGTATGCTTGCATCCTTTTAATTTAGTGTCAAATTTCCATTTTAGATTGCAGCTGATGAGCCCCCTCCGGAAGGTTGCAGTGCATTTGTCGCTGTCCATGGGATGCACACCTGTAAACCAAGTCAGATTAAGAAACTCCTCAAAGAGGCATCTGAGAGGTACACACATTTATTGCATAGTCTTCTCCTGTAAGAGATATTTCAAAAAAAAAAAAAAACAACTTGTGAACTTGTTATAAGGGACCATAGTTATTGGGGACAATATATATATTTTACACACTAAGGGGGTTATTTATCATAGTCCGAACTTATCTCAATATTGTCTGCTACAAACTCCAAACCCCGATCTAATTCCGAAAAATTCGGTCCTATTATAAAAAAAAAAAAAAAGAATAAAAAAAAAAATCACAAATTTTCTGTCATTTTTGCATTCGGGGCTTAGTAAATAACCCCCTAGAAGATTCTGTGTGCATTCATACTTACCTAAACATCTTTCTGTGTGAAATATTTGTACGTTTTAATTTAATAACACAAGTTACCTATCATCAACAGTGTAGCTTTTTCCGCACAATTCCAGATTAATAGCGGGTGCCCACAGAATAATGTTTGCTCTAACTTCAGTGCAGTTTGCTAAGTAAAATTAGATGGGTACAAATTGGGGCAGAGTTCTTAATTTGTTTTCTTTGTCATTGTATATGTGTATGCTGTTACTTCTGATAACTGTGTCAATAATAGGGTTTCCACCTGTCTGGATTTCACCCGGACAGCCTGGTTTTTGGAAGGGCTGTTCGGGCCTGTCCGGATTTCCAAATCAGGAAATCCGGACACGATAATTTAAATTAATGACATCAGCCATTCGCTGATCACCCACTGATGTCACTGGCCCACCCCCAACATAATCCGCCGCACCCTTTGCCTGTTTTCCAGGAATTTAAAAGGTGGCAACCCTAGTCAATAACCTTGTTAGCCTATAGTTCACTAGGTGCAAGTTGTGTACACATGTGTAGATGCAACACAGTAAGGAAACCCTGAAAGTAACGCCTCCTCCAATCAATCTTCTCCAGTTTTATTCCTCTATCTTCTGTCCATATGCCCTGTAGTTTTTATTACAGTACAGTTCATAAAAGCAGGCTGGACCAGTACATTGGAGCGCCCCTGTCCATGCCTGTTCCTGTCTCCTTGCCTGCCTTGACAACGATTTTATTTAAACTTCGTCTGTGCAGTGCTTTCGGATGAAACTCTGCTGTGTTCAGGTTTTCCCTGTCAGTCCGCAGCAGAAAGTGTGGCCCTAAAACGGAGTTAGCCCTAAAAGGGATTTAGTGAAGACCAGGACTCTCCTGCTCTCCTAACCTTGATACTCTATTGACTGATTTGCAGAAAAGCACAGGAATGATATAGACTGACAATAGACGCCTAGGAATTGTTCTTTGCAAACGCATCAAATTTTAGTAGTATGTCAACATTTTGCAGTCTTTCGTTCAGCCATTTTTAGAAGGTCAGTGATCACTAAAATGATTCAAGCATTTTCACTGGACCAGAAAACGAGTTTTTCAAACAGTGGGTTAAACTATTTCTACACATGCCTTCTTTCAAATAGCTTCCAAATGATCAAGAATTTGTCGGGAATGTTAAAACATTACAACATGTCAGTATATTTCTGCTGCAACAGATTGGTTTACATTAATATATGCAATGTTTGTGGAAAATAGCATCAGACCATGTTTTGTCTAATGTTATATGCACTGCATACTTGCAACATTTTAAATGCCAATATATCTATATGATATTATGTAATGTGTGTCTTATTTTTTTTTTTTTTTAATTTTAGATCAAGACCTTACCTTTACAAAATGGATCACACATTTCCAACTCTGAGCAAGACTGCGCCAGTAGTAATTCTGTATGCAGAGGTGGGCACAAAGGAGTTTGCTAAATTTCATAAAACACTGGCTGAAAAAGCAGAAAGTGGTGAAATAATCTATGTACTTAGGCACTACATACAGGTATGTAACTTTATTTTTTAAAATACAAGCAAGTAGGCATTCTTTTATAGTTGCTATGAGTAACATAGTAGTTTAGGTTGAGAAAATACATCCATTCAAATAAAACCTTCTAAATAAAATCTTCCTTATAGTTGGCTTAGTATTTACTTTTTATTGTTTTCAGGAAACTATGTATTTAAAGTTTAAATGAATCTTAAATAGAAGCCAGGCTAGGTGTTCTCAGTCCTGAATATTTATCAACTAGAGCTGATTTTTATTGGGATTCTGTCATGATTTTTATGATGTAGTTTTTGTTTCTAAATTACACTGTTAACACTGCAAATAATTCACTCTCCAATATAAAATTTCATTCCTGAACCAGCAAGTGTATTGTTTTTTTAATTTATAATATTGGTGTGTAGGCAGCAATCTCAGGTCATTTTGCTTGGTCATGTGCTTTCAGACAGAGCCAGCACTTTAGGATGGAACTGCTTTCTGGCAGGCTGTTGTTTCTCCAACTCAATGTAACTGAATATGTCTCAGTGAGACATGGATTTTTCTATTGAGTGTTGTTTTTATATCTACCAGGCAGCTGTTATCTTGTCTTAGGGAGCTGCTATCTGGTTGCCTTCCTATTGTTCTTTTGTTAGGCTGCTGGGAGGGGGGGGGAAGGGGTTGATATCACTCCAACTTGCAGTACAGCAGCAAAGAGTGACTGAAGTTTATCACAGCACAAGTCACATGACTGGGGAAGCTGGGAAACTGACAATATTGTATGTCTAGCCTCATGTCAGATTTCAAAATTAAATATAAAAAAAATCAGTGCAGAAATCTGCTGGAGCTGCACTTTTAACTGATGCATTTCCCATGACACTATCCCTTTAAGCATTGTTTGCACTGGACTCATGCTGCATTGTTAAATGTAATTGAGATCTTGGTTATATTTGGTTATATTTTCCACTGTAACAAGACCTCTTAACATGTATTTGAACTTGATGGCTGTTTTCACAATTTTAATGACCTTTTTTTTCTAATTTTTTAATGAGAGTGAATATTAACAACACCCATAGATGAAATTAATGTTGGAACTAGAGATTGATAGGAGAGATGTGTCTAGGGTGCAATTGTGATGGCTTGAGACGATGGAGGTAGACTGAGGTAGTCTTTGGGGGATGTGGAATTATATCCTTGTTTTAGCTGTTAGTACACACAAGATAATCTGGTTGCACGTTATTTCTGGTTGCTATTATCAACAGCACTGGTGATATTTATCACATGTGATAGTAAAACAGCCCCTAATGACCCCCCTCCAAACAGAACAATTCTAAGGTTTGCAGTATATTGATTGGTTAGCATACAACTAGCAGTCAGCTGGGATACATTAGTGTTTAAGAACATATTTTTTATTTGTGCCATTACATGTGTCAACTGCAGGTTGAACAATACAAAAGCAAACTTCTGATTGACTGCCATTGGTTACTGCCCAGGTTATCACTCCTGCAGGTTTTCTGTCTTTTTTTCTTTTCTTGGCAGGTTGATATTTTACTTTTGTTATGGTCTTACTTTTCACACTAACTGTAACATCATTCTGCTTGCATCTTTTCCCTTGTCTATAATGTGAATTTTTGTGTGCAGAAGGTTTTCTATAGAGATCCCTTTGGTTTTTAAGCTTTTTATATGTTGGAACATTAGGTCATGTAGGCCAGTTACTGTGTCCACTTTTACAGAGCTCTAGTCAATAATCTGAAGAAAGAACAAGTTAATGTGGAGTGTAAGAATAAAGAATGTTATTTATGATGTAAATATGTGACTACCATACATAAGCAGCATCGTGTGAATGTGAAAGCTGCCAATCGAAGTGCAGTACCTTCCCTTCATGCTGCTTTTTAGTCATTTCCTTGTTTTAGATTTTTTAAAATGTATATTTATGTGGTTACTATTAATAGGACTTACTCCAAAATAATTCTGCACAGGTGACTGCATCTATTTTAAATATACCCAGGCAGGAAATACAACACGTTGTTGTATAAGCACCCAGCTTAAATTGTAGCTCTGTTATTACTTTGTTATAAGTCATGCAAATAGCTTGTAAAGGTAATTGCAAGAGGTACATTTTAGTTCTGATCACCACCTCCTCAGAGGTTAGTGGCTTTTACCATCCTTCTAGTTAACTGTATTTGCATAACCATTATGAATCTGTGTTTAGGATACAAATGAACTCAGTGGCATAACTAGATGTTACTGGGCCCCACAGCCAATTCAATTTAGGGCCTCCATATATTGATAAATTGGCCTATTCTACTAGAATATATTAAAACTGCTCATTAATTAGGGCCTCACTGGGCCCCTACACTCCTGGGCCCCCCCCTGCAACCGCAGGGTCTGCTTACTCTGTAGTTACATCCCTGAATGAACTCTTGTCTTAGCTTTGTGCAGATTATGAGACCTACTATTTTTTGTTGATCATTATTATAATTACAAAGTTGTATTGCTTAAACATTCTGTATGGTTAGTATAGAACATTTCTAGATGCTATTTCAAACTTTACACTTCAGCATCCAGGTACAAGGAAGATGCTCTTATCTGGCTATGGAGTAGAACTTGCCATAAAAAACACAGAGTACAAGGCAATGGATGACACACAAGTTGAAGGTATGTTGTAAATTCTGACAGATGTTCCTGTTCCAGAGAAAACACGGGCAACACTGAATATATATAGTAGGGGCACAACTTTTTACCAAATTGCTTTAATTTATATTATCAAAGTCTTGTTTATGGGGATTATATACCCTGTTATGTTCTGCTTTTAAGTCTAATATCATGTGCATATACATGACTTGTTTTGAGTACGGTAGGTACAAGAATGTAATTTTAGATAGTGGTGCTCCTATCAAACATATGCTATGTTAATGCTTTGTTCAGTTTGGCAGTTGTCTCTATTAACATATGTAATAGGTACATTATTCTGCTCTGATTGGCTGGAAGTTGGGTATAACGCTTTACCACTCCCACACAGAGGTAAAGATCAAGCAGAACTGATGTGACCAAAATTTAATATGATATTGCCTCTTTACTGGCAAATGTGTCAAATATGTTAAATAGAAAGTTTTTCTTTAAACTTAGAGCTGTTCTGCATACTTTAAACAGACATAGCTTCTGTACCGATTACCACCATCTAAGTTCTTAACAAACAGATAAACTGAGTGTTGTTTAATCGCAGAAGACTTTGCTAACTACCCTATAAACCCAGTCCAATAAGATGTTCCGTCTTTGAGAACTACTCTATATACCATTCTGCAGTTAATTTTCTTTGTATACATGGACTTCCCAAACTTAGATTATGTCAAACTTGAATTCTGATCATGCCAAAAAATCCAAGGAAATCACATCTCACCACCACTTCCTACTTACTTCAAACAAGCAAACAACTTTGTCCCTCATGAAACCTTATGGATTGATAAATGTAATATAGAATATCAGTTAACCACAAATGCCAAGGCGACTTTACATCTACAGTATAAAACAATAATAGACCTTTCAAAGGTCAATAAAGGAACATGGACAAATCCCAGTAGTCTGCCAAAAAGTCTTAGATTTCATTGAAGAACCCTCAAATGTGAACATCTTTTCTACATACATTGACTAATCTACAGGCCTATTAATTTGGCTGCTCAGTCAGCAGATGTCCTTTGGATGTATAATACTGATGCCGACAATCTGAATAGGGCACTGCACGTAGCAGTATTGGGCTTAATTGAAGCAAAGTAGAATGTTCATTATCACACACTGTCAGAGAAGTTCTCTTTAAAGAGACTACAGAAAAATTAAGAATATTTGCCATATTGTTTTGTTGGCTGTGCTGCTAAGGTTAGGTATAGACCCTATGCTCCTGTCTCCTGAATTACTCTGGAGGAACACTTACCTTAATACTACCAGTTGGTGGTATTAAAAAACAATGTAATTTCTTTAAATAAGTTTAGGCCTTTATGTAATAAAATGCATTAATTTTTTCCAGGAGAAGTAACCCGTAGCACCCAATCAGCAGGCAGTATTTACTGGTCACATGTTTAAAACAAACATGTTACTGCACCTAGGCAAAATTAGTGCCTTTTATTACATTGTGTCTTATCTGCTTCCAGCCAGCCTAGTTTATGCTAATACTTCCAGATTTGTGAAGCTTTCTCAGAGCCATCAAAGACTTCCTCTTGTAGTGTTTGAGGAACATCCTATAGAAAACCTACTGAAGTCAGAATCCATTTTCCTGCACAACCCCTTTTACCAAAGAAGTGTCAGGCTTCTCTGGGCAGCTTGTCAGAGGACCAATGGGACAAAGTAATTGACAATATCTATACATTTCTTGTGTACACAATTATTAATTGCTTTTACTGAGCTGCAGGTGTAAGGAATGGGTTGTATAATTGTGAAGCAACAAGTTGCATTTAAAAGGCAAAACAGCTTATGCAAACGTATACCTTGAGCTTGGTTCAGGCCAAATCATTGCCTGTTTGTTCTAATATTATGGTTATGTGTGGTTGTGCCTTTTTATTTTTTACAATATGAGGATTTGCTTACCATAAAATTAGTGCTCAGATCTAAATGATTTGATTTTTATTTTTGTTTATATATGTTCATAGATGAAAAATAATATTTGCTCTGTTAGAATCAAAAGATTAATCAGGGAAATATATCACTTTTTACAATTTACAATTTTAAACAGCAAACAACTCCTCACCAACGTCCGATGAAGGAATTGCTGAAGAGGTTCAAGGATTTTATTTTGACAAATTAATGTGAGTATAAATTTCTTATGCATGTAATGCATTTTGTAATGTATTCTTCTTTCTTAAAGAAAGCTTAACCTTTATTCTCTTTTATTGAAATAATTTTTTAATACATTGCTCTTCCCTGCCAGTTAAGAGCAGTATCTGAAGCCAAAGCTTGCATGAACACTTTCAGGCAATTGCCATAGCAGGCAACAGGTATGATTTGGGGCATTTGGCCCTACATCCTGAGCTGATAAAAATTTGATGTCTGAAATTACCTAAGGGTATGGTGAGCAACATGCTGTGATAAAATACTCTGGCTGGAGATACTATAAATGTATTTTTAGCTAAAGAACTACCTGTCAAAACTTGAACAGCTTTATTCAGTAGTACATTTTTTTAATGGATTGTCATAGATGTAAACCAACTATAGTGATCACATGTTTCTAAAGGTATAGAATCTATTATCCGGACTGCTTAGGACTTGGGGTTTTCTGGATAAGAATTATTTCTGTAATATGGATCACCATACCTTAAGTCTGTTAAAATCATTAAAACATATAAAACCAGTATAATTGTTTTGCAACCAATATGGATTAATGTAGCTTAGTTAGGACCAAGTACAAGATACTGTTTTATTATTACAAAGAAGAGGAAGATATAAGAATTATGTAAAAATGTAAAATGGACTCTGGGAGATGGCCTTCCCATAATTTGGAGCTTTTTGGTTTCCAGGTAAGGGATTCCATACCTGTATGGGGAGAAAAATATGCATGTAAATATGCTATTTGAATGTTTTGTGTTATGTAGCTGAATCTGTAAAGGCAATATATATAAACACTTTTTTTTTTTAAATTTACTAGCATTTATTCTACTATCAGATGGACATTCAAAATTCTTTACTGATGGTTTATTTTGGTGGTGTTGTTGAAAGTCCATATACGTTGGTATTTATTTTTAGTACTACTAAATATTTTATATTTTATTCAACTGCTTTCTATTTTTTTGCATATGCAAATTGCAGGGAGGGCGGGTTTTCAAGTGACTTTTTGTTACAAAACAAGGACCAATTTTTTCCCAGGTTTTCCTTTCCAGACCCTAATTTGCATATGCAAATTAGGATTCGGTTTGGTATTCAGCCGAATCCCAAATGGTGGATTCAGTGCATTCCTAGTTTTAAGAGTTTAGGCTAGAGAGACGACAACAAGCAACAACTGCTACTGGCTAACAGAGATGGTGGATTAAAACAAAATGATTTAAAAGTTAGAAAGAACTACTACCGCCAGTGTCGAACTGGCCCACCGGGATACCACATAAACTCCCAGTGGGCCCAGGTATCAGTGGGCCCTCATGCTGCTAAACATTTGTCTTTTTTTATGGCCATTCCCTATTTCTATGAGAACAAAGAGGCTAACTAGATGGGAAAATATATTGTAGTATGTTAAGAAAAGAGACTAGTAGAATAGAGGTTAAGTTAGCAGAGGAAGAAAATAGTACTAAGAGTGGGACCCATGTCTAAGATTAATTGGTGGGCCCCTGGCCAAGGTTTTTGGGTGGGCCCCTGGTGTCCCAGTCCGACACTGACTACAGCCCATAAAATCTGAACAATGTCTACCTAACAGTGAACTGTCTACCATGTTTATGTATATTTTTATGACAGGAATGCTTCTTCTTTTTCTCCCCTCTACCCCTTCACTCTGTTTGTATTCTTGCTAATTGTTTAATTTGAAAAATCAATAAAGAAAAAACTTACAAAAAATGTTAGAAAAACTGTTTAAATTTTTTTTCCCATTTTTGTAGTTAAGCTGTTTTAACTTCAATTTAAATACATTTTATATTACTTTTTGTGTTAAAAATCACATATTTGTCTTTCTAGGCAAATGTATCCAGATCTGAAAGAGAATCTAGCAGAGTTTCGAAAGCATCTTATTGAAAGTACTAATGAAATGGTGCCTTTGAAAGTTTGGGAGTTACAGGGTAAACTTCTTTTATCTTTACCATCTAAAAAAAATATTATGGATGCTATTTACACAGATATAACCGAGATATATATATATATATATATATATATATATATATATATATATATATATATATATATATATATATATATATAATCTATATCTATATCTCGGTTATATCTGTGTAAATAGCATCCATAATATTTTTTATATTATTATCTATATCTATATCTCTATCCCAGCATTGATATGAATAAGACACTGTAGTAAAGGAGAATAAGGAAAATGATTAAATAGAAACAATAAAACAAATAATACTGACCAACTAAAAAGTGGCTTAGAATTTTCCATTCTATAACATACTAACAGTTAACTAAAAGGGTGGACCACTCCTTTAATTTAGAATGTATTATATCTACTTGCACAGGTTTTTTTTATATGTTTTTCGAGGCAGTCATTGTAAAACTCTTAATTTCCTTGAGGTTTTTTTTTATATGTTTTTCGAAGTAATCATTGTAAAACTCTTAATAATTTTTTTTTATATTTTTTTCGAGGCAGTCATTGTAAAACTCTTAATAATTTCCTTATATCAAAGAGCAGCCACAGATTGTTTAACAAGAAAATTACTTTGAAACCTCTCTACGTGGAATCTTGTTGTGTTTTATAGAGAGTAACACGTGTGCTGGTATTTAGTTAAATAACCATGTAAAAATAAATTAATCAAGACCAGTTGCATTTGGTCACAAACTACCACCATCGTCCTCATACTAAAAGTACATTTTAATATAAAGCTCCCCTGTAATAAGCATTTTATTTTTATTACCCAAAGTCTCCAGCTCAAATATTATCTGTAGATTCTGTACAAAGTTGTTGCTTGACCTTTTCTGTTAGTCATAGACATACAGTAGAACTCTTTTTAATCTTTAATCTAAAAAGGGTCCTCTTTTAAATATTTTTTTCTTGAAGATGAAAGCTAATGTTCCAGTGTGGACAATTGATATAATTTGATATTAAAGTAACTTCTTAGAATATTAATAAATTGCTGTTTCTCCAGTTAATTGGTAGAATACATTTGAACACCTCTCTGAAGTAATGAAAAGACTTGAGAGGTGTTTTGATGTAACTGCTATGAGCAATCCGTTAATTGATGCAAAACACATTGCAGTTTGTTTGATATTTTGAAGGAGGCTTTTTTTCAACTTCAGATTTGTTTGTGCTCTTCTGTCCTTTAGATCTGAGCTTTCAAGCAGCATCTAAAATAGTATCTACACCTGTATATGAAGCACTGAAAGTCTTAAGAGACATGAGCCAAAACTTTCCTATCAAAGCAAGGTAAGCAAAAGAATTGCAGAGGATCATTCAGGGGCAGATTTATTAAGGGTCGAATTTTTCGAATTTTATTTTATGGTCAAAGCTGTCAAATTTGACTAGGGAATTATCCAAACTCAATTCGAGTTTTTTAAAAATTTCAAAATCGATTTTCGAGATTTTTCATACTCTGGGCCTTTCAAGAATTTGAATTTGACTATTCGCCTTCTAAAACCTGCCGAATTCCTGTATAAGTCAATGGGAGAGGTCCAGTGACCAATTTGGAGATGTTTGTAGCCTTCCTGACATTCAAGTTTTTTGTGCCTCTCAGTGTTGATTAAGGTACTACTAAATAGGGGTTCAATGCTAATGTGAGTCCTGGACCATTGATGGTCAGCAGGTCCAAAAAGCTTCCAAATTGCTGTCCAAGCAGCAGCTCTCTTGCTTTTTTTAGAACTCCAGGTTGCAGTAACTCTCTGAAAGCTATGAGGATTATTAGTCTAACAGCAGAAGGAAATCTGTGGTATTGGATTTACTAGGGGTAGTTGCCTAATAAGAAACTCTTTTACAGGCTATCTATCTATCTATCTATCTATCTATCTATCTATCTATTTATCGGACATCACACGCATGCGCATGGAGCTCCCTCTTGGGGCTGGTGGATGGTCTACCGCTGGCATTGGCAATTTGTTTGGGAAAAAAAAACTACTGTTTCCCCATAAGGAGTGCAAGCTTTATAAGCTCACACCTCTGGTGGGGTAAAAAGTTCAGGGAACCGGTGTCCTTTAAGGCGAAATTGACTGGTTTAGCAATGTATCTTATTTTACTTTATAACTCAAACGCCCATCTGCTGTTGAACTTTTTATCTAACACATTATCTATTTCCATGCCTTGGCCACTGAAATATGTTTCCAGTTGACGGTCTGAATGTGTTTCTGCTTGAGCTCCATATTATCTGATATTTGGGAGTTGCCAGATTTCTCTAATATACTTTTATATTTATGTATTCCTTATGAACGTTTCCTTACTAAATTTACTATTAGTCTACACACACATCCTTGGTACATCTTTGATAAAAATCTAATTAATTTTGATAATTGTTTTTAATAAAGCAACTTTATTTCTGATTTCTTTTTTTATATCCAGTGTTTGATATGATTACTACATTACAACAGTTATATCAGGCATTATTCTAGCTTCTACATTAAATGTATTAATGCAGATATGTAGAGAACCAATGTTTGTTGCCTGCTATGTCTGTATACATTAAAGGAATTGTTCAGTGTAAAAATAAAAACTAGGCAAATAGATGTGGAAAATAAAAAATGTTTCCAATATTGTTAGTATGCCAAAAATGTAATCTCTAAAGGCTGCAGCGACCGGATTTGTAATATAATAGCAAGAACCCAACTGCCTGCTTTGCAGGTATCTTATTGGTTACCAGTCAGTAGCCAATCATTGACTAGAGGGGGACCATATGGGTCCCCATAAATGCTTTTTGATCTGTTCTGCATGCTAATAATCAAAAGCAAACTTAAAGTGGTTGCTCACCTTTGAGGTAACTTTTAGTATGATGTAAAGAGTAATATTATTTTTTTATTATTTGTGTTTTTTTTTTTTTAGATATTTAGCTTTTTATTCAGCAGCTTTCCAGCCTGCTATTTTTGCAATCTGGCTGCTAGGGTTCAAGTTACCCTGGCAAACATGCATTTATTTGAATTTGAGACTGGAATATGAATAGGAAAGGGCCTAAATAGAAAGATGATTAATAAAAAGTAGCAATAACAATAAATCTGTAGCCTTACAGAGCATTTGTTTTTAGATGGGGTCAGTGACCCCCATTTGAAAGCTGGAAAGAGTCAGCAGAAAAAAGGCAAGTAATTCAAAAACTATACAACATAAATAATGAAGACCAATTGAAAAGCTGCTTAGAATTAACCATTCTAGAACATACCAAAAGTTAGTTATATCTCATGTGGTTCCCCCTTCAAGATGGTCATGTAAAGCAGGAAGTAGTGTTCTGGCTATTATATTAGACATTTGGTCATTCCAACCTTTGTAGGTTACATTTTTGGCCAACTAACTATATTGGAAACATGTTTTATTTTGCACAGCCTATCTATTTACCCAGTTTTTATTTTTTACACTGAACAATTCCTTTAACCATCAGAGAGGAAAATAATTTGGTGTTTGCACTGTGCTCAGCGTATACAGGTATTTATAAGTGTTATAAAGCTTTCAATCTAAATGTATGTAAGCATGTCCAAAGCTCATCAATGACCATTAGGCTGAAAAAAGCCATTTATTACATCATGATATCAGTTGCTATATATTTGTATTCATTTTATAGGTCCCTAACCAAAGTTGCATTAAATCAGGAAATGAAAAAGGAGATTGAAGAAAACCAAAAGGTTTGTGCTTGAATGATAACCATTTGATATACATACAATGTCCAGTGATATCCAAATTCCCTAGGTGTTTATAGCATAAATTAGGGATTATTAATATTGGCCCATAGCATACAGAGTAGTCTTTCCAAACTAAAAGGGGTGTGTTGGAATGCAATAGATCGCGTTAAAAAGCTAGCATTGGCGTTTTTTGACGAGTTTCTGCAAAATTATGTAAACTGTGACATTTTCATGTGAGAATAGTATTAAAATTACCCATAATGATCTTTGGTGTTGTGGGCCCATTTATGACAATGATTTATATCTTAGGGAAAAAATGGGCACAGTACACATTCCCAAAAAAAACTATTACATGGGCCTTAGGCTTATTTATTGGGAAATAATAATTTTACGTGACAACAAACCGGGTGTCGACAACAATGTATTTTGCTCTTAAAAGGTTGCAGCAAAAAAAAAAAAAAAAAAAAAAAAATGTTGCAGGGGGAAAAGTCATTGTGAAAAAATCCCCAGTGACTTCAGTGTGTTACATAACAAAAAACAAAAAAGGCACAAGAGGGGAACCTGGTACCTTTCACCCATTACCCACTGGTAATGCAAAAAATGTGAAAACTTATTCAAAAGAGTTTGACATGACACCACAACGTTTGGCACATTTTTCCTATAGTTTTGCAAATTTTTTTGTCAAGTGTGCTAAATTCGCTCATCACTATTGGGGATATTTAATTATTCATGTAGATGTAGCTTTTGCTTTCCCTATATTGTGGCAGTTTAACGTTTTAAATATAGTGGAACAATTTTTTTCTCCTACCAAATATTCAAGGGACGGATTATATTAAAATGATGATGTCAAAGATGTTAGTGGAGCCTTTGAGCAGACTAGGAGCCATAAAAATTCTCTTTGAGGGACACTGAGGGCCTTTACTTTTTACAGCCCTTTTCGGTATGGTATCTTCTTTAAGTTTTGTCAGTTATATGACAAAATATATTTTATTTTTTTATTTGGAGTTTGGAATTCTCCTGTGATCATTGGTGACAAAAATCTTCTATATACTGAGGTATTTGCTTGAGGTATGGGACGTGTTATCCAGAATGCTCAGGATCTGGGGTTTTCCAGATAACAGATCCTTCCCTAATTTGAATCTTCATACCTTAAAGGAAAACTATACCCCCCAAACAATGTAGGTCTCTATTAAAAGATACTGAGTAAAACAGCTCATGTGTAAAACCCTGCTTCATGTAAATGAACCATTATCATAATAATATACTTTTTGAGTAGTATGTGCCATTGGGTAATCATAAATAGAAAATGGCCATTTTAAAAAATAAGGGCCGCCCCCTGAGATCGTAAGATTCACTGTGCACACATACAAACCACATGTAAGGTCACATGAGCCAATTAACAGACAAGAGTTCTGCCTTTTGCTTCCTCACTTCTTCCTGTTACAGTTAGTGTTGTAGTATTTCTGGTCAGGTGATCTCTGAGGCAGCACAGATAGAGTCACGAAATGGTGGTTCAAGGCAAGAGATGTAAAAGGGCAATATTTATGTAAATATATATTCCAGTTTGGTAAGATTCTTTAATATGTCATTCAATTTGATATAAACTATCTGTTGCTTAAGTATTCATTTTGGGGGTATAGTTTTCCTTTAAGTCTACTAGAAAATTATGTAAACATTAATTAAACCCAATAAACTGGTTTAGCTTCCATTAAGGAATAATTATATCTTAGTTGGGATGAAGTACAAAGTACTGTTTTATTATTACAGAGAAAAAGGAAATCATTTATAAAAGTTTGGGTTTTAGTATAAAATGGAGTCTATGGGAAACAGTCTTTCCATAATTCTGAGCTTTCTGGGTACTGGGTTTCCGGATAACAGATCGCATACCTGTACTTCAATAGTTATTTCTACCTTCTATTAAAGCAATACCAGTGCATCAGTATTTCTGGTTTTATGCAATAGGTCTCTATCTATAGTATTTAAACCCCCAGTTGATTTGCTTGACATTATGTGTACTTTTTTTTTCTCTCTGTAGAGCATTTGAGTAAAAAGCCTTACATTTAGCTAGCTGGAAGTCTTAAATGTGAAAATAAAGGCAACGTGAAACTAATTAAGGGAATGCAAGCTGGACAGGAGCTTGTGATATTTGATTGCTGTTTTTATATGCCTTTTCCCATGTGAATTGCTCTATAAGTTTCTAAACATCAGTATTGCCAGACAATAAATTGGCGTTTGAAATCTAGTGCCTACAGTCCATCCATCTAACAGCAGGGGCCCACAACTCCAGCTGTGCATAACGGAATCATTTTCATTTGAGATAATGAAAGCTGAGTAAAGAAATGCAGCGTGGGGAAAGATTGAAAAGGTGTTAAAAGCAGAAAATATTATGATGATTGGGTTTTACGCAAAATAATATTCAAGCTGTTAGGCTGCCTATGGAATTAAGCGTTTGTGCTAAAGTGTTATTAGAAAAATATAATCTGTTAAATTTGTTTTGCCACGTTTGTCTCACATTAGACAGTTGTCAAATATTCATGATTTTAGTGACTATTACCGTGCTGTGTTCTGCGTCATTAAGTACTTCTTCCCACTTGGGTAGTTTGTAGACCTATTAATTTGGGATTAAAAATAATTTTGAAGGCCTTTTGCTCTTAAATGTTTGCTAATTGTTCAGTTAATGTGAGCAAAATTCCCTGCCAACTTTATAGGAAAATTAAACACAAAAATGTACTGTATGTTTCATATCTTATAAGGAACATTATTAACTATTTGCTAATATTTTTGCTATACCTTTATTGAAACAAAGGCCAGATATATTAGAGAGAACTATTGTAGGGAGAGAGTGAAATTAACGAAGATGAGATTAATTAAGAAAAGCAGTGCAAATAGGGTCACTTTAATGTTCACACTGAAATGCAGTTGTATTAATATTTGAATGTGGTAGAGAGGTGTTGCTTGAGTGAACCTAAAACATCAAAATACTTACCCGATTTATTCTGGAGGACCGGTAGTTTCTTCTAGTTCATTCTAGGGAATATACATAACTGTAGTACCTAGCCTTTGATGCTGTTATCAATTTCATTGGTATTGTATTAGGTGTAAAGTAATACATTTTGTTATCATGGAGTTATTTTTTTGTATTTTATTTATTTGGGTTTTCAGATTATCAGCATTTTATTTTTGCAAATATCCAGTTCGAATTTCAAACGCCTTTTCTTTGTTCACAGACCCTAGCAGTCAGTGTCTTATTTATATACAGGTATAGGATCCCTTATCCGGAAACCTGATATCCAGAAAGTCTCCCATTGACTCCATTTTATCCAAATAATCCAAATTTTTAAAAATGATTTTCTCTCTGTAGTAATAAAACAGTAGCTTGTACTTGATCCCAACTAAGATATAATTAATCCTTATTGGAAGCAAAACCAGCCTGTTTGGTTTATTTAATGTTTAAATGAATTTCTAGATTTAAGGCATGAAGACCCAAATTACGGAAAGATCCGTTATCCGGAAAACCCCAAGTCCCGAGCATTCTGGATAACGGGTCCCATACTTGTACTAAAATCTTCATGCAAAATTGCCCGATTAGTCCTATAATAAGTCGGATTGGAGGAAGCACAGGCTTTAAATCTGTAGCTTTTACCCCATTTTTCCTTTAAATTTAAATCTTAGAATCCAGTAGGGGCAACAAAAAGAACCAACATAATAGTACTGTTGCAACTGCTGCCACTGTTTAGGGCATTTGTATATATTGATATATGCTTGGTAATATCATGTGTGATCAAATATTTTGCATTTTATTGAGCATGTTTCTGAGTGTTACTAAATTCATCCTCTGTATTGTGAGCTGCTTGATCTCTGCTGTCCTTCTGGATACGTATAAGGGGCTATTTTGGCTATATGTGAGACCTAAAGCAGAACTTATTGGATCCCTTGTAGTCAGGCATAATCATATGAGCCTATGATCAAGTACAGTAGAAGCATGAAATGATGTATACCGTACCTATGTGGTGAATTTATCAAAAGATGAGATTAAAGCTCACTACAGAAAAACTCACACACTTTCTATTCATTCCTAATGAATCACAATTATCAATCAGTTAAAGTTCAACATTTGATAAATATAACTCTAAAAATCCCATAGGAATGCATAGAAAGTGGATGAATCTCACATTTTGGTAAATCTGCCCCTGTGTGAGTAAAAAAATATTATTTATATTATACCACACTATGTGGGGATATAAGTGCTTGCTTATTTTCCTTTGTTCTTGATTTTTGCCCATTGCTGATGGTATGAGGTATGTGCACCTGGATCCTACAACTACCTTGGTGGGTTACAGACTTTCAAAATGGCACATTCTTCCTTTTTCGCTTAGTTCTATACACTTGCCATGGCCTTCAATGTGGCCATAGTGTTTTAGAACAAATAATTTTTTGTGCAGTTAAGTACATGCGGCAGGCTATTCTCCATCTGTTGACTTTGTACAAGATGTCAGACGCCCTGATTATCAGAATCATTAGTGAAGTTAAAATGTATTGCTGTTATTGAGTTATAGGTAAGAAAGATGTTTTATTGTGACCATAATCATGTCCTGCAGAGAAATCACACATAAGCAATTGGAACAATTGTACACACTTGTAAAGATCAGCCCGGTGCACAATATTAGAGGATCCGGCAACCTCACAATGGATCTGGGAATAAGATATTGGCACACAAGGCATTACCGTTATAGGGAACACCATGCTCGTTTATTGTGTGGAAATAATTTCCGCACAATAAACGAGCAGGGTGCTCCCTGCAACGGTAATGCCTTGTGTGCTGATATCTTCTTCCCTGCAGAGAAATCACACATTATTAATATGCATTTAATATCTAAGTGTTGTTGCATGGATTTGCTGTGTGTGAGTGCGTGCGCTCTGCAAAATTTTATACTGCTGCATACTTGTGAATTTCTTTTAATAGAGCTACATCTTTTAAGATAGAATTGGAATAGTAACTTTTTATAAAAAGTCAATCAAAAATCAATTGTAAGTTTGGATTCTTTACATCTTAGCACCTAAGCCTGAGAACATGGTTCTGCTTTGCAATATAAGTTTTCAATCCCAGCCCAATGAGCAGTTTCAGTTGTTTGTTTTATTGGGGATGGTAGAAAATAATATAAAACTTTTTAATCAAAGTGACTATAACCCTATATATTTGTCATTTTTCATGTTGCGCCTTCTTAGTGTGTTTTCATTTTTAATTTGTCCAAAATCCAAAATGACAAAAAATGTATTTTCATCATGATGTTTCATTTATGTTTCTCTTTTATTTGTAGTTTATGGGGCAGATTTATCAAAGGTCGACTTTCGAAGTGAAATATACTTTGAAATTCGACCATCGAATTCGAATATCGAAGTCAAAGTAAAATCGTTCGATCGAATGATTAAATCATTCTACTTCGACTACAAAAACTTAGAAAAATGCATTAGAAAGTCCCCATAGGCTAATATAGCACTTGGGCAGGTTTAATTTGGCGAACTATTGAAGTCAAAGTTTTTTTAAAGAGACAGTACTTCGATTATCGAATATTCAAACTATTTTACTTTGAATTCGAAGTAAATTCGAAGTTGTAGTATCCTAGTCGATGGTCGAAGTATTCATAATATTACTTTAAATTTTGAATTTTTTTACTTCGAAAATTCCCTCGAATTCACTTCGACCCTTGATAAATCTGCCCCTATGTATTGTACCTAGTAATCTCTTGGAACGTTAAATTTCATGTGGTCAAAACATACAGAAAAGGCAGATAGGGGACTGCTACCTGCCTGTAATATGAATTGTCAATGTAAAATTGTTAACTCTTTATATATCTAAAGTAGGATAATTTGCATTAAGACATTTTCCTTTACTTAATTCCACATTTGAATAGACTGAATTCTATGTAAAAGCTTTATAATATATGATACACTATGCATTAAAAGCATCCGAATCAGAATCTTTTATAGTGTAAACTCCAATGAGCAGTAAGTGGCAAAAAAATTAGTTAGATCAGAAACTCACTTGTGTGAGGTTTTTTTTAAACCTTGTTTTACCCATTCTGTAGTCAAAGATTATTAATCAGTCATTAAGTCACTCTTCAGTCAGTGCTTGAGTGTCATTTTCCTGTTAAAGAGAATCTACTCATAAGCTTTTCTTATTTTTTTCTATTTGAAGCATTTGTCAGAAACATTTGGAATTCATCCTGGGGATGCAAGCCTTTATATAAATGGTCTTCACATTGATTTGGATGTTCATAATTCATTCAGGTAATACTCATTTCTCACATGTTGCATTCACTCTGTCAATGGTGCTTGATTAACTAGTGCTTCATACATTGTTTAAACAGCCTTTGCAGCTATTCAGGCACAATTCAGAAAACAAAACATTCTAAGAATGCTTAGCTTAATATTGCAGTCATTTTCCATCTGAAATCTTTCTTCATTGCTTTTATTTTCTAGTCAGTGTTGCAAGTTTCTCTTTTCACTGGCTCAAGGGCTGATGATTGCATATCATTATATTATATGAGGACTGTGAAAAGTTCTTGAAGGAAAAATAATGCTAGAATATAACTAACATTAACATAATGTTCTGCTGATGTAAATGTTTTAACTGATGTTTGGGAATATTTTAAAAAAAGCCTGTTCTTCAAGATCAAGAAATATTTTTTTCCTACTGGTGTGAGGAGTTATTAAATATATATAGTGCTAATTGTTAGTCTAAATAGCTTATTGGATATCTGACATGAAGACTGGGCCCTACAACTCTTCACAATTGATTACATTTCTACAAATAAGCATACTTCTATAAATAGTGTACAGCTTTTGAAGCAAACCCACAATCTCCAAAAATCCACAGGTAATTGTACATTAGATTCAAATAGTAAATTCAAATTAAAATTTTCGAGTTTCAAAATTCACACATTCAAATTTTAATCCCCCTATTCCAATGTAAGCTTTAATGTGAGATTTATCACTCTCGACCATGGGACAGTCCTAATTTAAATATAGTCGCCAACGTAAAACCTGCCAAGTTCATGTACACGTGAATCCTTCCTGAGATTCAAGGTTTTTTTTCTGGAGAAAAATGCTGGATTCGAATACTATTTGAATTTTTGGGTCAGAACCATTCAATCAAATATTAGACATTCGGATTTTTTCTTAAATAACCTCCCAGATGAATTGTGAGTATATTAGAATTAAAAAAAATTCACATTAATTCAAAATTCGCCCTTTGATAAATGGGCCTCCCCATGTGAAAATTTATTTTATTTTTCATTAAAATAAATGACATTTTTATATAGCCCTTTGACTAGTGATGGGCGAATTTGGGGTGTTTCGCTTCGCCGACGAATCGCGGGAATTCGCACCTGGCTAATAAATTCGCCCAAAACTACCTTTGACATTTATTGGAGTATTCTCCTGACCTTGAGTGGGAGTATTATGTTTTGTACTCGCCAAGTGTTATTTTCATTTATTGTGTTTATAAAAATGCATATATATAACTTTTCCTCTTTTTTTCCTCTTAAAAGCATTTTGGAAACCCTTGGAACAGAAGGGAAAACCCTAAATGGCCTTTCTGCTTTGGGGATAAAAAATGAGGATCTTGGTAATTATTTAAGGATACAAGTTCACTCTAGTGATGAGAACTATGCTTTGGATATCCGACATTCCTCAATAACAGTGAGTATCAAAAATCTGCAAGACTGTTTTAAGAATGTTGATGTTTTCCATGATTGAAACAAATGCAAATCTTAAAACTTTTATTTCAGGTAAAAATCAACAGAAACTTTTGTCCAAAAATACATGCACAATACAATAATGTAGTCTTTACTAGGGACATGTCTATGAAGATTCTCATTTATCCAGGTCATGATATACAGTATCTAGTAGAATTAAGTCAAAGGCAACTGGACATTTAGAGTTTTTCTTAAAAAAACATTTCACCACTCATCCGAGTGGCTTCTTCAGTTCAACTGAAGTGGTAGGCAAGTGTGACTGGACTGAAAGTGGGAATTGCTTGTGAAGCCACTGGGGTAAGGATGTCAAAGCGGAATTGTAGGTTGACGAGCAGTGTTGCAGGTCACCTCTTCTGTTTAGGGATGGTTTCTCCACTTTGGCATAAATGGCCTCTTTCACACCTCTTTCAAACCATCTGTCCTCTCTATCCATAATGTGCACATTGTTGTCCTTAAAGGAGTGTCCCTTTTTATTGAGATGTGCATAGACTGCTGAGGTTTAGTCCTAAGGAGTTAGCCCTTCTATGTTGAGCCATTCTCTTACAAAGTGGTTTTTTGTCTCCACAATGTATAGATGAGAGCACTCTTCACTACACTGGACAGCATAGACTACATTGCTCTTCGTGTGTTTTTTTGTGTTGGGTCTTTAGGGTGCACCAACTTCAAGTTTTTCTGATGTTCCGGTGAAACTTTTTCAAGAAAAACTCTAAATGTCCTGTAACCTTTGACTTAATTCTACTAGATACAGTATCTTCTGGGACATCTGCCATTGACTGCTACATGACCTTGAGAGGTATTAGCTGGAGTATTTTTAGATTTGCAATCATTCAGAGAATAGTAATAGTTATAGCTGAATTATTTACATTGTTCAAAATTATTCATGTTGTAACAGAGGTACCTCTCTAAACATGTATTGTACTGCAATCTTTCTCTCTCTTCCTTCACTTGGCAATCTACTAATTTCAGTTCCTTTTTTCACTTGCCTCCCTACAATTTGTGAATATTTTCAGTTTTCTTTTACTCTAATTTTAAATATTCTTCAAACCTTTTTGTAATGGCCTCCTAGCAGATTCCTCTTCCTCCCCCATTGTTTTGCAATTAATCAAGACTATAGAGATTGTACCTCAAGGGAAATCAACTTGGTGCCCTAGGAGCTTCAACCCCCCTTTTTGTTTTACATCAAAACTTCATCCACACATTTAACGTCCTAAATTACATGTATGTGGGAAAAGGGTACATTTAGAAATTATCTTGGAACACCTTTCTTTTATCTCAGACCTTAGATTCCAGAACTCGCCATTCAATGCCCTATATCTACAGTTATATATTATTATAATATGAAGTAAAAAAGAAACAAATCCATCACATTTGGCTACAGGTTACACAGATTTTTTGCAGAGATATAAAACCAAGGTATGGCATGGTTGGACAATGAGCCCATTTTAATTAATGGTTTTCTTTCAAGTACTTCCGGGCCAACATTCCACTAAATTCTAATTCTTTTTGTACTGCTGAGTCCTTTGCATTCTATGGCAATAACCCTATCATTCCATTTATGTAGAATTCCCTTATATATTTATGTAACACCCCATTCCCTAGTATATTTAAACATGTGACTGCTTAGAACAGCATTTTATTACCACTCTGCAAAACATTCCTTCCAATGCATTCAATTCAGGATTCGATCGAATACCAGCACTTTGCAGGTTTCAGTTTTTTGTTCGTGCAAGTTTTAAAAATATTTCTCAGGCTGGCATATTCAAATTAGGATTTATGTTAAATTCTATTTTTGGCCAACTCTTTTGAGGCAGATCAAATATTTAGCCAATGTGGTGCATCACTTTATATACATTTAAATAGCTAAATATTACATATAGCATACACCCAATTTTGCAGTTCTTCTTTCTAGTTCTTCACATTTCATCCTTTCAGCATGAAGTTAGTATGATTCATAATATTCCAGTTCTCGATTATAACAGTACCAAAATCTAATGAATTTCTTGATATCCACAATAGACTTTTAGTCTGTAGTCACATGTCTAGTGTTTCTTTCAGAAGTATCAGTTATTGTGTGAAGCCAGAGCCAAACATAGCAAATGACTTGTTTTTACTTGTTATTGTAAAACAAATGTAACTGACAATCTTATTTAGCCTACACAATTCTTTTTATTTTTTTTAATTTTTTTTTACTGCCACTCCTGCTCTCCATACAAGGCTTTTGATTAAATAAAGATGCATTACAAAGAGGCATTATGTTTTTATATGACATTGTTTCACTAATAAGTCCACAGTGGAAAGCTTTTTTGTTATTATTCTACATCTGAAAGATGTGACCACTTTGCACCTGTTGGTTGCAAGACCAATTTAGCCCATAGATAATGCTGGAATATGTATGAACTACTAAGTATGTTATAAACACTTTGTCGTAGGGGTGGTTTAACTGATGGTAGGTCACTGGGTCCTGCCCCTGATCCATCCAAGCCCCACCCCTTAACCTGAACATAGTCCCCCTTTTATCTTTGGGCCTCAGATGAAAATTCACCACTCTTGTAAATGATAAAACAATTACCACTAACCATATTTCTGCTCGACCTTTACTTTAGCTTCATTGACTAGGTCAATTTCCCACTCATATGGCACAATATATGAGATGAGGAGTTCCATTAAGCATATATTGAAAATGGCAGTCACATTGCTTTTGAGGGAGTAGGACAAAGTCTGCTTCACAACACCAGTACAATAACTCCTCCAGTAATAAACTGGTACAGTAGTAAGGATGTTTGCAATTTTCAGCAAATTAAATATGGGATATTGAAATATTGAAGCCCCAATTATTCTTTATTATATAGCTTATCAATATTTTATTCTACAAGGGCACTCCGATTAATCATAAGGATGCACCGAATCCAGGATTCAGTCTAGTATTCTGCCAGGTTTCGGCCTTCTTCAGCAAGATTCGGATTCAGGCAAATCAACATACCTGGCCGAATCAAATTCTTAAAATCATGTGACTTTTTGTCGCATAAACAAGGAAGGAAATCATTTTGTAGCCACATATAGGGGTAGATTTATCAAGGGTCAAATTTCGAGTTCATGGGAGTTACTTAAACCTCCCATAAACTCCCATGGACTCAAAATTTGACAAATCAAAATGTATTAAAAAATTGAATTTTTCAAAGTCGGGTGAATAGAATCGACCTGCAAAGTCAAATCAAATTCAAATTAATTTGATTCGAATTGAAAAAACGAAAAGAAACTTGAATGTTGGGAAGGCTGCAAACAATTCCAATTGATCTCGGGACATCTTCCAGAGGCTAAAACAGCATTCCGGCAGATTTAAGGTGGCGAATAGTCGAATTTAAATTCTTAAACGGCCAGTGTATGATAAATTTTGAAAATCTAATAGAATTTTAACATTTCCCTAGTTGAATTTGACCGTTTTGGCCATAGAAAAAAGCTAGAAAATTCGAATTTTCCCTTCAAACCTTGATAAATCTGTCCCATAGTGTGCGGTTCTCTTTCTCCCTTCCTTGCCCTGATTTGCATATGTAAATAAGGGTTCCGATTCGGTTTAGTATTAGGCCAAATCTTTCACGAAGGATTTGGGGTTCAGCCAACATAACAAAAAACACTGCAAGGTTGGTCAGGTATTGCCAGCATTACTATTTGCATTACTTAAGTTAGGAAATTACATGAAATGTTCCATAAAATGCAATGTTCTGGTGGTACTGATAAGTGGGGAAAAACATAATAATCTTTTTAAACTAATTGTTCCAGTGTGAAATATTAATCACCCAATTCTTTAAACCCTGCATGCAATGTTACATAGTTAAATCAGGTTGCAAAAAGACAAAGTCCATCAAGTTCAACCAGTCCAAATGAAAACCCAGCATCTATACACACACACCCCTCCATACATAATACATACCCATATCTATTCTAACTATAGAGTTAAGTATCACAATAGCCTTTGATATAATGTCTGTCCAAGACATCACCCAAGCCACACTTTAAAGCATTAAGAGAATTGCCATTACAACATCACCTGGCAGTGCATTCCACAATGTCACTGTCCTCACCGTGAAGAACTACCTGTGCGGTGATCCTCTTTATGGGTAAAAAGGTCCCCTGCTAATTGTCTATAATGTCCTCTAATGTACTTGTAAAGTGTAATTATGTCCCCTCACAAGTGCCTTTTTTTCCAGAGAAAACTACCCCAACCCGTAGTAGTTTACCCTCATAATTTAAATCTTCCATCACTCTAACCAGTTTTAGTTGCATGTCTCCGCACTCTCTCCAGCTCATTTATATCACTCTTAAGGACTGGAGTCCAAAACTGTAGAAACAAACAAGCAGCACACTGATTATAGTGAAATAAGTGATTTGTTGTTTATTTTAGCCCATGTACATACAAGGTAAGGGCAACATTTCGGCCCTTTATCAAGCCTCTCCAAAACTGCACTGCATACTCCTGGTGAGGCCTTACCAGGGACTTATAAAGAAGCATAATTATGTTTTCATCCCTTGAGTTAATGCTCTTTTTTTATGCAAGACAGAACTTTATTTGCTTTACTAGCCACAGAATGATACTGCCCAGAATTAGACAATGTGCTATCTACCAAAAACCCTAGATCCTTCTCATTAAGGAAACTCCCAGCACACTGCCATTTAGTATATAACTTGCATTTATATTATTTTTGCCAAAGTGCATAACTTTGCATTTATCAATTTTAAACCTCATTTTCCAGTTTACTGCCCAGTTTTCCAACTTAGACAAATCACTCTGCAAAGTGGCAGCATCCTGCATAGAACCTATAGTTCTGCACAATTTAGTATCATCTGCAAAAATAGAAACCGTACTTTGAATGCCCACCTCCAGGTCATTAATAAACAAGTTGTAAAGCAAAGAACCTAGTACAGAGCCCTGTGGTACTCCACTAACAACACTGGTCCAATTAGAAAATAAAACCATGCTGGCACACACTCATAGTATTATGATTTGCTATAAAGTCCAGTATATTAATCCTTTATTAACCCTTCGAAAAGCTTTCCTTCCACTGACGTCAGACTAACTGGCCTATGGTTTTGAGGCTGAGAACGGGATCCTTTTTTGAATAGAGGCACCACATTAGCAATTCGCCAGTCTCTCTGCACTATTCCAGACCTCCGTGAATCCTGAAAAATTAAGTAAAGAGGTTTGGCAATCACAGAGCTAAGCTCGCTAAGTACACTGGGATGAATACCATCTGGCCCTGGACCTTTGCTTATCTTAACATGCTCTAGTCTCTGTTGAGTGCATCTCAATGTGCATCAATTCAGATTAGTGCATATCACTACTGCTGAACTAAGTCGTTTTTTTAAATAAATGTGTTAAATCATTAAATACATTCCTTTTGATAAAGAAAATTTTTCTGGATGGGCAGGAAACTTATTATAAATTGGAAAAAGATTCATGCAGGCATCCTCCTCAGTTAACCAGTTTAATTTTCTTAGAACGGGCCCTATATTTTCTGTATTTATATTTAGTAGAAATAAACCTCAAATATATACACTATGTTAGTAGTATACAAAACTCACTTACAGGAATACTTCAGATCTTCCCTTAATTTTGTGGTGAAGAATGTTAAGACCATATGGAAGAAATCTGTGTCTGCTTTAAAAAAAAAACATTGATTGTGTCTTGATTGACAAGTAAATGTTGCCGCTTCATTAAATGCCATAATTTGCATCAACAACATCATCATCTAATACAGCCAAAGTTCTTTGCTAAAATTCACTGCCTTCCCCGTCTGTATTAATATGATAAAATTGCAATTTGCTCTTTAATTTTTAAAGAAGATACTTAAAACAATCTGTTGTTTTTGCATCTGAGCAGTATTTATGTCTGACACATTTTGTTCTTTTCCTGTCACGTCTTCAAAATACTGATGCAGTGGCTCAGGTTTCAGCCTGCCACTTAGTCAGTAGTTCTGTGACTTCAGGCAACACTACATCACTGGTCCTTCACTGTATGCAACTTAGAAAGGTTCAGAGCTTGCAGTAGGTAGGTCATGTGTGTGGCTTCACATCAAAATAAAAATCAGATATTGTTTCTAATCCCTTTAGGAGCAGCTGCTTATAGAAATCAACCAACCAGGTCAAAGTGAGAATGCTTCTTCATACACATGTAACCCTATTTTGACACCTTGTATATTATAGGATGTTCACCTTTAATAAAAATAGTTTCTTACCAATACAGGGCCTGAATCCTATTTGCTATATGAAAGATACTGGGTACTTCTCTGACACAGTGTGTCCAACTAATGGGATCCAGAGATGCACTTACGGGTGGCTCCACTTGGAACAAATAATAAAACACACAATTGCTGTAACAAATATAACTTTATATAACCTGATAGTAATGTAAAATGAAATTACAATAATAATCAATATCACCCCAGCCCTGGGGATCCCTTGTGGAAAGTCTCAATCCTGGCACATTCTCTACCAGTACTCCGTTCCACACTCCACTCTGGGTGGATAAAGACAGTCACAGTCCCTTTCCCCCCAAGAGCTCTTAAAATTTCCCCAGGTAGCGTTACCTGCCCAAATACCTCTCCTGTTGGACAGAGGTAGTTGCTCCGAAATAGCAGGCACACGGATAACACCTGTCCTCACACAGGGGACACGGGCTGGAGACTTCCAATACCCTACCTCAGGTAGGACTCATGGGGGCTCACATAGTATCGGCATCCACAGTGTCTCAACATCCTCAAGCCGGGCTCCCAAGCTTCCCAAGCATGCAAAGCTTCTCTGAAATCAGCAGGGCAAGTGAGCACATTAAAGCCCTCTTTCAAATGGAATCCGGGTACCAGGCAGCTCCTTTCACAGTCTATCCGTTGCCTCTGTACTTTAGGCTTTTCATGGTCGAGCTTCCAATGCTTGGGGACAGTACCTCAAGCCCTCCAAGTGCCTCACCATCCCTAGGGCCTTTTCACCCTGCTCAACCCATGCACTCTAAACTAGAGTATAAATCTAAACAGACTGATCACATGGCAGCTCAACTTTTTAAAGAAATTACGCAACAGTGACACCTTATTGCCTAATCTGGAATCTGCAAGGGAACAATAGGGACAAAGGACACTTCCCCTACCATATCCAATTTAGGTTCAACACTTAGCTAGCCACACCAGGGGATTTCCAACTATGTGGGATTTTCAGACTATAGATGAACTTAACCCTATGGATCCCTGCACACAGATGAAATACACATTTTCTACAGATAAGAACAAGTACTTAAATATTAGATTTCCAAAATGTGGATTCAGGATATTTATTTAGTTAATACATAAACCATATCAGAGTGTAGGACATGAAGGAATGCTTATTTTGTTTCAAACCAATCAAGTCCTTAACCACAGGAAAACTACCCAAAGGCCTAGAACAATTTTATACAAAAAAAAAGTGATATCACGTGATATGCTTCTATGACAATAGATGAACAACATGGAAACTGATAGATTGTTTCAGAGGAGCGGATAGATTGTCTTTGCTGACCCCCCAAGTTTAAAAAGTCTAAAAGCTGAATTAGTGTAAAGAGGTGTCATTTATTTTACTTACAGTATTTGATTCCAAATTGTCATTTTGGAAATTACATACCGTATATTAATTTAATATCATTTACATATGTTAAACATGCTTTGGCATAAGATATCTTTATACGGCAATGTTTTATTAATCCTTATTTTGACGGTGCAGCATTTAGGTGTTTGCTTTTCAGTATTCATGTTTGATGAGATACTTCCTAATACCAGTGATTAATTTCACATGCGTGGGCTGTTACAATTCAAACAAATAAAATATATACACTAGAACAGTTATTTTAAAATGCAAACATGTTAATTGCCAGAAAGTCTGTTTATGTGCAAGCATTTCCTTTTTTTATTTATTTGAGTTTTGGGTTAAAATTTTACTTTGGTATATGACTGAACAAAAAATACACATGAACACGAATCAAGTGAAATAACAAACATGCTAAATGACCTTGATAATATAATGCAGGAAGATCTGTTCTGTGCAAGCATTCTTCTTTTTCATCTTTACTTGGGTTTTGAGTTCAATTATGTAAATCAAGTAGCCTATATCATTTTGTGCTTAAAGGAAAATTATAACTCACAACACTTTTTTTTTAAGGAAGATTATTCTGCAGCATGTATAAATACTTCTTTAAACATTATCATGCTTTTATAGCACAATAATTTTGAAATACATTTTTTTATTGACTGAATGAGAACCAGCTTTTATTGCAGTGACAACTTTTGATCACAGTATTGTCCTCATTTGTTGCATAAGATTTTTAAAGCAGGCAAGGGGCACTTTCCTAATATGATATAAGGAAAGCAGTTTTGCGTCCATCTTAATTTATTTATCTTTGGTTACACAGTTATCAAAAAAAATACTAAGGGGCAGAATTATCAAAATGTGAGCATAGAGCTCACCACAGAATAGCTCACACTCACTTTCTATTGATTTTTATAAGCATATTTATCAAATGGTGAATTCTAAGCTTCACACGTTGATAAAAACCCATCTAAAAATCCAGTAGGAATAGAAAGTGGGTGAATTTTTCTGTGGTGAGCTGTAATCTTACATTTTGATAAATCTGACTCTAAATATCATGTGATTCAGATCTTTTTTTGTGTGAAATATATGTCAAGTTTTCACTCCTACCTATTGTTATTGATTCAACCTCATGTCAGTAATAGTTCTAAATTTTTTCTCTCTTGAATTTCATTTCAGTGGATCAATGATATTGAGACAGATCACATGTATTCCCCATGGCCATCGAGTGTCCAGGAGCTACTAAGGCCAGCATTCCCTGGAGTAATTCGCCCTATTAGACGGAACTTCTTTAATCTGGTTGGTTTTGCCACTATAAACACTTGTATATATTGTTATTGGTTGTCAATGATTCTGTTTTACATTTTATATGTGCAGCTGAAATAGAATGTGACACAATTGTAATGACTGTGATGACATTCTGCCTTCTCAGCCAACTGTCTGAATTGATTATTTAGTCTCTTGGGTTATCAAAGGTGATGGGATGGTTAGGCTATAATTACTCATCAGATGAGTTACAAGTTTTTAATTTATCATTGGGACATCAAAATATATTTTCAGCTTGAACCTGTTGTACAGTTGTTCAACAAGTGTGGTCTGGGCTTCAGTTGGGAGGTTAAGCTTAGGGATCGTCATAAATTATCAAAACAGCACAAGTCAAATAATATCTGCCATAGAAGCCAATACAGCAAGTCTGATTAATAATCATAATATAGAGACTGCACTGCGTCTCTGGATACAAATCTCTACAGGGAATCCAACAATGCTGCTCGAGTTCTGGGAAGTAAGGTGGGGGGGCTCCCCCTGCCATTTGAAAGTATTCATTTGAAAGTATGATCGTTTACCTGCACAGCAGTTGGGGACCATCTGACAATTCCTATCAACAGCAGTAAAAGAAGGGGGAATTGCACTGCATACAGTCAGGTTTATGATAAAAACTGTAGACATCTTTTAATTAAAGTATATTGGAGATAGATTTCTTTTTCATTAAAGAAAGTAAAAATGGGATTTTATATTTTTGCCTTTACATGCCCTTTAAATGCATTCTGATGAACTGACACATATGCTTTGATAAATGTGGCAATTTGTAAACACTTTCCTGACTGTTCCTAAAGTATTTATCAGCTGTTTCTAAAATGTGAACTGATAGAAATCCTTTAGGATTGCCTTGTTCGATTTTCAGTTAATCCACCCCCTAGTCATTGCATAATTATATTCAGGGAAAACCATAAATTATGTCTAATAAACCACAGAGAGGTTTTAAATGCTTCAAAAAAAGCAATATTTTTTTTGTTGTTGCTCACGCTGATTTTGCATGAACTAATTCTTAAAGACTGTATAGCCAAAATCATCTTTTTTTCCATAGTAAAAATAAGGCAAGAGATTCTGCTGTCTTTGTTTTAGGAAGATATTCCACAGTGCCATTGCTATTCATATACCATCAGATATGTCCACTTTTATTTTTGTCCGTTTCTTTTTTCCTCCTTTTTTAATGATGTCTAATATCAGATTAAAAATGAAGGCATCTGCGAGACTAAAGCTATGGAATCACTAATGAGATAAGCAGGAAATAAATGCAATTAGTCGTTGCTGTTAGGTAGAAAATATGACAATGATTAATGCTGTACAACAAGCTTGCAGAAAAGAAATCACCATCTGGAAGTTTTGCAGCATATACAAAAAAGATTTCCATTTGTTTAAATTTATGTGAACATGCCCAGTTGACCTTCCCAAGGTGGCTTCACAACATTCAACACTTCTGCAGGATTTATCCACTGTCCTTTAATGTTTATTTTGAAAGTATTGGTCTAGGAAATTAATAATAATTTTATTAATATTAACCTCTTGCTGAGGTGGATCCCCTTTAGATATTAATGGGTTAATGTAATCGTTTGTGTACATCTAGTAACATATAGCAACGAATTAGATGTTTTTGTTCAAAGATCTGACTAGTATATGTTTCCTTAGTTGCTATGTGTTGCTAAATAAGTAACCATACAATACTCCCATAGAAACAACTGATAAGATGTCTGTTACATACCTCCTAACTGTCCTGTTTTTTGTGGGGACAGTCCTGACTTTGACAGCTCAACCCGCAGTCTTGGATTGTTACTGAAATGTCTTGACTTTCTCCTGCACTGAACAGCCAGGAAAAGAAACAGTTTCTAAAACTTAATTGGCTTTTGGCAGAGAGCCCAGAACACTCATCTGGTGCACTTTGATCATTTTGTAATAATTTTAGATTAGCAAAGAAGCAATTGTAACAATTTAAGATAAGCAGGTCTCTTGGGGAAACTGTGACTTGCAGCTTAAAGGGCAATTCACCTTCATTAGCAAAACTGTAATAACATAAAACAGAAAACTTTCATAACCTGCCAAATTTTGTAAAATGAACATGGTAATTAGGGTGTGTGGCCACAAAATGGATGTGGTCAAAAATGTTGCCGCACTCCATGCACAAAATCTTTTTGTCCCTCTTTCTATTTCAAAAATGTTGGGAAGTATGCAGTTATCATCTGAAAACTGATATCTGTTGACAATGTGAGCAAATATTAATGTAAAACAATGTTGAATTTAGAGAAGGCATTTCCTCTTTCTGTTTGTGGTCTGATTTAGTTTAGTCCCCAATGTATTTGCTTTATCTATTTTCTTATGGGAATTCTTATTATATTATTCTTAACATATATTTATAAAGCACCATCATATTCCACAAAACAATGGACAGATTTATACATTGAACATACACATATAAATAAAACATACCAAATACAACTGATGACCTATACAAGAGGTAAGAGAGCTCTGCACAATAGAGCTTACAATCTAAAAAGGAAAAGGGGCTAGGTTATCATAATATCTGCTTTGGAGACTGGTGTGTTTTCTACCCATGTATAGTATACTGTATATATCATCCAGTTCACAATTTAACAATCTGCACTAGGTTTGCAATGTATTATTTTGACAGTTTTTATAACATTCATTTGCTAACATAATCTTCAGAATGTAATGATATTTTTTGTCAGAGGTGCAGAATATTGCTTTGTTCTGCTAATGGAAACCAAAAAATATTTCTTCTAATGTATTTTAATATAATACGAGTCCTGGAACATTTTGTATAAGACTTGCTTCCGTTCTTATTTGACTTGCCAGGTTTCTAGACTACTTTAAAAAAGTTAAATAGTGAAACTTTATTCTAATCCTTCTCAGGGACTGCACTTTTAGTGAAGCCCTCTGGGTAGTGTGCTCATGATGAGAAACTTGCTAAGCTTTATGTGGATAAGAGGGAAGGGGGAACATGGATCAGTAAATTGCTGTAGCTTGAAGTAGTGAACAATGCTTAGCCATTTAAGAATGTCTTGGCAGAGGAGTTAAAAAGCCATTGCTGAAATAAATGATGCGTCCTGTTTCTGGAGAGGTTGCAATGTATTTCAGTGCTTGAAGTCATCTCACCCATACTGATGTATAATCCAGTAAAAACCAATGAAGCATGTACTCAAGAGGGTTGAAAAGCAAAAAGCTGATGAGCATTAGAATAAAAAGGGTTTATAGTCACCTCCCAAAACTCCAGCTTTTACACAATCAAAGATTCTTCTAACTAAAGTCACATTGTCGTATTGCTGGTATAACACGTTGGTCAATGCCAGTGCTAAATTGTTTTGTTAAAATCTAATATTGTAACGCTTGCCAGCCACTGTGTATCTATGTAAGTATGCTTTAAATCCGATTCACCCAAAGAGCACTTGCATAAGAATCCACACAGATATCCCAACTATGATTGGACTGGTTATTTAATATTACTGATAAAGATATACCCCCATCCTTTTTAGTGATTGTTTTATTTCTGTGTGTGTTTTTAAGTTACATGATACTGTACTGAACACTTGCAACTCTGAGTTTACCCGATCTGGCATGTGGAGACACTTTAAGGTGCAGTTAACATTCAACTGTGTTCCTTATGCATTTAAAGGGGTTATTCACCCTCCAAACATTTTTTTTTCAATTCAGCTGTTTTTAGATTGTTTCCCAGAAATAGATGTTTTTCAATTACTTTACATTATTTATTTTTTACTATTTTTCCAAAATCTAAGTTTAAAGTTGAATGTTCCTGTCTGGTGTTTGAGTCTGGCAGCTCAGTAATTCAGGCAAAACAAGGAAGCACGCTACGAAGGAATCCATTACCCGGAGACCGGGGAACACAAAGTTAACTGCTGCTGGTGAGGCCCAATCCACTCTGGTCATGTGGCAGAACACAATCAATAATTAAGAGCGCACCTAGAGTCTCACCATATTGCAAGACTAGTGAATGCGAGGGTATAGGTAAAAATACAAATTTACTGAGTATTCCAATAAAATCATTGTTTCATAAGGACAAACACACGAAGGAGGCAGGGGAGAGCACGGCTTAACACGTTTCGTGACAGTGCTACTCAGTACCTCAGAAGCCTCAGTAATTCAGGTGCAGGCTCTAAATTGTTACAATTTTGCAACATTGAGTTGATTTCAGGCATCTCTGGAGTATTAGCAACTATTGGATCAATTCTAACAGCTGCCTTTAATGAAACCCATAGATTCTGCTTAGAAGGGACAAAGATAAGAAATGTATCAACTAAATGTATCCATTTAGAACAGTTTACAGGGTCGGTGACCCCCCCTCCCAGAGCCACTTTACACTTTAATATTAGAAAAACTGTGACACATAGAAAATAGAAAGTCATTGGAAAAAGTCGTGATTTCTGGTGATCTATCTGAAAACAACTAGTTGTTTGAAGTTGAACCACCCCTTTAAAGGGTAGGGAGCTAAAGGCTACTGCTAACCTAACCTGCTATAGTTAGTGTTAGAGCAGATTGGAAAGAATGCCTTTAAGATGCTTATTGTAGGGTTGTTAAATTGTTGCATCAAACCTAAAGAAAATTCTACTAGGCAGTTATGTAAAATAAACCAATTATCTGTTGCAGCTAACTGAATGCTGGTTGTAAGTGTAACATTGCGGAAGTTTTTTTTTTTTTTTTTTTAATGTATATTATTTCCAAGTCGTGTGTGTGTATATATATTTCATTTAGTATCAGTTTGCCTAGCTACAGTATATCAAGTATCAAGTTTTGTCACAGCTGTTGTATATCTTCCCCAATAGATATCTAAGGGATCCAGGCAACCTGTCAATCTGTATGTGTCAGGCTGAAAAGCACAAAATCCATACAATGAAAATTATTAACCTCAGGGGAATATGGACCTTTTATTAAAGTGATATATAAAAACAAACAAACAAACATATTAAGCAAATATGCCTGATTTTTGTCTGTCTAGTGTAAAATGCTTGTAATTTTGAACAATTATGTTATTTTATTAATGTTTTCAATATTTAATTAAGAAGAAAAGTTAGTGCTTTTTCAGAAGTGAGTTGCTAATAAGTGGAAATAATTCTGTTTGTATGTAAAATACTGTAGTGTGATATTACGGTACAATTAAGGGCTTTTGCAATACAATTTGGCCAATTACTCCATATGGTTTTCCATGTCAATAATATCCAATAATAAGTGTTCTCCATTTCACTGTTGAATCATGTTCTGCAAAGCATAGAAGACTATCCATGTGGCAAACTATTCACATCAATTTTCTACCATTTACATTTTAATTAATTGTGGATGTTCCAGTTGGCCATACTTACATATGTAGTTTAGGTAGGATTAAGCAATTACTGCTTCTCTGTTTGTTAAACTGAGAAATTAGCCCATGGGTTAACTATTTGTTTTTAAATATTTATTTTCTCAGGTTTTGTTTGTGGACCCTGTTCAAGAGAATGCAGCTGATTATTTGAAGCTTGCAGAATTATTTTACAGACACAATGTTCCTCTAAGGTAACATATACTAGGTATTCATAAAAGAGTCTGTGGAAATAAAGAAAATGCATGGTAAACTTGTATTAAATAATGATGCCCCTATCTTTATGGTTATCTGGGATGTGCTACATTTGACATTACAGGTATAGGATCTGTACTGTATATTTATTAAAGGAACAGTAACACCAAAAAATCAAAGTGTTTTAAAGTAATGAAAATATCTTGCACTATTGCCCTGCACTGGTAAAACTAACCTGGTTGCTTCGGAAACACTACTATAGTTCATATAAACAAGCTGCTTGTGTAGCAATGGCAGAAATTGTAAAAAGGATTTATCGCTATATAAATAAATGATGATGGCACAGGTTAAATAGTAGTTAACAGATAACACCATTATGTTCTACAAATCTTATCTGCTGTCTGCTGTATAACCTGATCCTATACTCCTTTCAATGGATGCCCCCATTTCTACACAACCGCTTATTTTTAAATATAGTAGTGTTTCAGAAGCAAACAAAGCAATTTTACCAGTGCAGGGCAACACTGCATTATATTTTTATTACTTTAAAACACTTTTATTTTTTGATGATACTGTTCCTTTAATTATTTTGGGCAGTTCAAGCAATTGCAGTTTCAGCACAATAGGAGAGCAATTAGAGGTTGATGAATTTATCAGTATATACATTCTGCCAAACAAAAAAGCATAATGCCTTTTTTGTACTGTTTGATTTTAAAACTGTATACATTATAGTCAATTTATAGAACTCATTCTTTGAACACACCTGCATGTTAAGGCATAGCAATAACGCACACCCTATTGTTGAATAAATGATCTTTACGTTAGTCTTCCTAATGTTTTTTGCATGGTGTGTGTGTGTGTGCGTGCGTGCGTGCGTGCGTGCGTGCGTGCGTGCGCGCATCCTCTCATTTCACCATTATAGAACCTTAGTTTTTTCTGCTTGTTTTTTTTTTATTTCCCTAGGATTGGATTTGTCTTTGTTATAAACTCTGATGAAAAAGTCAACACTGGGGAGGATGCAGGTGCAGCCTTCTTGCAGGCATTTAACTACATTGCAGAGGAATCTGATAGCGCTCAAGCATTTTCTTTCATCATAAATGTAAGAAAGGAAGTATTCTGTTAAAAAGTAGTTTTTTTTTAATGTTGTATTACTGTAATCTATAGAATTTTACTGTATGTGAGAGACTGCTTCTTAAAAGTACAGAATCATTGTATAAGTTCCGCATGCCACCACCCGTCTGAGGAATTCGCACTTTTGTAAACCACTTTGGGGACAAGAGTGACAGCTTAAGTTTTATAAAACAGAGGTACCCTGATTATTGACAGCCCCTTCCCTGTAGCTCAAAGCACTACACTGGGGGAAGGAAGGCCTGAAGGAATATTAGATATAGCGAGAAACATTGTGCCAATTCTTATTTGGACAGAACTCTAGTAGGATTGTTGTTATAACATTGTTTTTTTGGGGGGCTTGAATTTACAAAAAAGGTATTAAGGGAAGCTATTAAATGCTAGCTATGCTTGCTTATACTCTAAAAGTATTTTAGAAAAATGTAATGTACATTGAGTATAACAACACTGCTAGGAATCTCCCAGTACTGACCTAGGAACCTTGTGTAAAAGAGGGATTACACCTCTGGTCAATAGGTATATATATAAAAAGCCCAAATATTACTTGTGTATCTTTTTAAATGGTGCAGTGTATATTGATATCTTTCTGGCCAATAGGCATCAGTCATTGTGATCATTGTTGACCTTAGTATCCCTATTTCTACAGGTTTAAAGAGGTTGTTTTTTCATATGTAATATGTTTTAGTGCTTGTCCCAAAGTTTTTTGCATATTTTACAGATGTATAATAAAGTAAATGATGGGGAAACCCTTACTGTAGACATAATAAAGTCTGTCTTGAAGCATGATCTTCCGAAGGTGGATGTTGACGAAGTTATGGGTTTACACTCTGAAAATAACAACAAAATAAAGGTAAGTCCATCATTTCAAATGGTTCACCATATCTGCAGCTAATCCAATTTCTGAGCCAGCACACTGGCCCCACCCCTAATTATGTACGCATAACTGGTTCTTTACTCTTTCAAAAATACAGTTTCTGTGAATATTGAATTGTTTTGTCTAGCTTGTTCTGTTTCAATACTATAAGAACACTTTCAAATCTATTACAATTTCAGTTATGGATGCTATCCAACATATATTATCATCTGCTCCAAGTACTTAGGGGAGGCTGTGTATGGTTAAAAGGGTATTTTGCATGAGAGCATTCAGTAATACAGTGAATTCAGTAAGGGTCACATTATGCCACAGAAAACAGTATCGTAAGGCTGCCAGATTCTGAAAGGGAAATCTGGGAGCATAGTAATATTTGTGAAAATATATGAATGATCAAAAATGTATGTTAGAACAAAATCACAGCTGCATGTTTTTATTCTCATATTTTAAAACTGTAAATTGTGTTTTTCCGTATTACCCTTGAGAGGTGATGCAGGATGTTGAATATTATTCCAGAATGGCAAATGCAGTGCAGCGGGGTTTATGTATATTTCCCCAGAGGACAACAGTATGAAAAAATAAATTTTATCCCAGAGAGATAATTCGTTTTATTTAACATCCTTTAAGACACATACAGCACTCCTATTGTTTTAATCTTTCTGGCAACTTAACCAATTGGGAAAGCATATGTACCCACTTTGTGTTAGAACATTGGGTAGATTAACAGTTCATTGTTGGCAAAGCAAAACTATTTTTTTGCTAGTTGCTAATTCAGTATGTGCACTGAGGCTAGGGCACTTTGAGGTCCATAAATCTTTGGACAGAGACAACTTTTTTCTAATTTTGGTTCTGTACATCACCAAAATGAATTTTAAATGAAACAACTTAGATGCAGTTGAACTGCAGACTTTCAACTTTAATTCAGTGGGTTAAACAAAAAGATTGCATAAAAATGTGAGGAACTAAGGCCTTTTTTTAACACAATCATTTCATTTCAGGGGCTCAAAAGTAATTGGACAATTGACTCAAAGGCTATTTCATGGGCAGGTGTGGGCAATTCCTTTGTTATGTCTATCAATGAAGCAGATAAAAGCCCTGGAGTTGATTTGAGGGGGGCTGCTTGTATGTGGAAGCTTTTGCTGTGAACAGACATGTGGTCAAAGGAGCTCTCCTTGCAGGTGAAACAAGCCATCCTTAAGTAAAAACAGAAAAAAAACCATCCGAGAAATTGCTACAATATTACAAAATCTACAGTTTGGTACATCCTGAGAAAGAAAGAAAGAAAGCACTGGTGAACTCGGCAACGCAAAAAGACCTGGACGTCCACTGAAGACAACAGTGGTGGATGACGCAGAATAATTTCCATGGGGAAGAGAAACCCCTTCACAACAGCCACAACATGTGAACAACACTCTCCAGGAGGTAGGTGTATCAATATCTAAGTCTACCATAAAGAGAAGACTGCATGAAAGCAAATACAACGGGTGCACTGCAAAGTGCAAGCCACTCGTATGCATCAAGAATAGAAAGGCTAGATTGGACTTTGCTAAAAAAACATCTAAAAAAAAGCCAGCACAGTTCTGGAAAAACATTCTTTGGACAGATGAAACCAAGATCAACCTCTACCAGAATAATGGCAAGAAAAAAGTATGGAGAAGACGTGGAACAGCTCATGAGCCAAAGCATACCACATCATCTGTAAAACATGGCAGAGGCAGTGTGATGACTTGGGTGTGCATGACTGCCAGTGGCACTGGGACACTAGTGTTTATCCATGATGTGACACAGGACAGAAGCAGTCGAATGAATTCTGAGGTGTTCAGAGACACTGTCTTCTCAAATCCAGCTAAATGCAGTCAAATTGATTCGGAGGCGTTTCATTATACAGAGGGACAATGAACCAAAACATACAGCCAAAGCAACCCAGGAGTTTATTAAATCAAAGAAGTGGAATATTCTTGAATGGCCAAGTCAGTCACCTGATCTAAACCCAACTGAGCATGCATTTCACTTATTGAAGACTAAACTTTGGACAGAAAGGCCCATAAACACAACTGAAAGCGCTGCAGTAAAGGCCCACCTGGAATCTGTTGATGTCCATGAGTTCAAGACTTAAAGGAGAAGGAAACCAGTTTGCTAAAAACCCTCCCCCCCCCAGGAAATGCGCCATACTCCATACTTACCCCTCGACGCAGATTCTTCCAACGGAGTCCCACGCATCCATCTCCCGCTTCCTTTGAAAGCTGACTGGGAGATCGGTATTTCTGCGCATGCGCAGTTGGAGCAGTTTGCCGGTTTGCGACAATTGTGCATGCGCGGTATTACACGGAAGTTGCCGATCTCCCAGTCACCTTACAGAGGACGCCGAAGGTGGACGCATGGAACTCCGCTGGAAGAATCTTGTGCCAAGGGGTAAGTATGGAGTATGGGGCATTTCCCCGGGGGGTAGTTAGTCTGGGGGGAGGGTCTACCTGAGGTGGGGGTACAGGGTTTTTTTGCAAAGGGATTTCCTTCTCCTTTAAGGCTGTCATTGCCAGTAAAGGGTTTTCAACTAAGTATTTTCAGTTTTTTAATTTGCCCAATTACTTTTGAGCCCATGAAATTAAGTGATTGTGTTAAAATAAGGCTTTAGTTCCTCACATTTTTATGCAATCTTTTTGTTCAACCCACTGAATTAAACCTGAAAGTCTGCAGTTCAACTGCATCCGAGTTGTTTCATTTAAAATTCATTGTGGTAATGTACAGAACCAAAATTAGAAAAAAGTTGTCTCTGTCAAAAAATGTATGGGCCTCACTGTATAACCCAGTATTCTAGTGGGCCAGTCTTACTTTAAAGATAAATAATTCAAAATCCACAAAAATTAAATAGTATCTGTAAAGTTTTCCTATGCAGGATGGTTAATTTTAGGTGAGTATTCTAAATGAATTTATTTCCATAATATCCCTCTATCTATGCTATTACAAACAAACATTTGTATTGAGTGACTTTCAAAGCCTTTACTGTTGGGAGTCCTTCAAAACATTTGGACCTTAACTCAGAAATCACTACATGTAAATACAGTATAAGAAAATTGACAACACGAAATCTAAATTAGGCATGGTGCTTGTGTTCTATGTTTTATACATGATCTATTTAGATCAATAAAAACATTCTTAGAGATTTTATGTGTTTAGAAAATTGTTTGAAAACAGATGGATGTAATTTGTATTTTAAATCAATTCTCATGAATGTTACATTATTCTGAAATGAAGTCCTCAGGCTGTTTTGAAAATACTCAAGATACACACGTTTCATATACTGTAAGTCACTGGACAAGTGAAAACCTGTTCTCTTGAGACTGTAGTCAATTTGGCTGAGCAATAACAATGCTGATAGTAAAGGGAGCTGTTTTTATAGAAGACTTGTCTTTCTGTTCTGAGTCGGAAAGCAAAATCTGTTTTTGCTCAGCATTTTTGTAAGGCCAGTTGTTGAGATTGATAGTTGAGATCTTTGTTTTCATCATATAGTAGATAAATGGCATAACGTTAAAACATATGTTTTCTTTCTTTTGCAATTTAAATGCTGTTTGAGGTAATCTGATGTGCCTGATTTATGATTTTGTACTACAGTAGGCAGCTGGAAAGGGAAGCATTAGTTAAGCATATTAGTTAAGCATATTAATACACATTTTATAGATTTATGTTGGATTTTTATTAATCTTTCCCAACTGTTAATTGCCTTATCAGGATGCAAGACAGTTTATTTGAGAGCTGCTAGCAAAAATGAATAGCAATAATGAGTTAATAATTCCTTTCCCCTTGATCATTGATGTTTTTGAAGATGCTATTGGATGCAGCTGTAATCGTTGGAAGTACTGTGGGCAGTAACCCATGGCAACCAATCAGATTGCTGCATTCATTGTTCTACTTGCAGCTGGCTTTAAAAAGCTAATCACCGATTGGTTGCTATAGGTAACTGCCCATGGGCAAATTTGCCCAGTGTTGATAAATGAGCTCCAGTTTCACTGTTTTTTGCACTTTGCACCTGTGAATAGAACAGAAGCACCTACAATTTCATTTTGAATATAGTGCATTTCACTTTCTGCATTTGCATGAGATGGTTATGGTTATTAAATGAGCCCTTATGCATGTGACTAAAGAATTATGTGAAAACATATAATTAAGAACTTATTCAGAAGTGCCCACCTCTGCACACAGAAATTACGTTTTTATTCTGAGGTTTTAAGGTGGTTTTTCTGTCTATACAGATAAATATTATAAATATGTGCCAGCTTACATACAACTCTGTGTTTACCACAATTTTGATGGCATTTGATTGTATAGTGCCCATTTTTATATTAGTAAACAGGTGTCTAAGATCATTCATGGCTCTCTATATAGCAATAGAGCAGTAATAGCGTATGACTTATTTCCACTTAAGCTACAAGTAGCTGGGATCAAAATACTTGTTCCTCCCATTGGATCAGTTGGCATCAGTGTGAAGCTCTGTTAGTTGCCTTCAGCACGCAAAGAAAATGTTGCTTCACATTTTAGTCCCACTACTGCGCTCATCCTTTGTGCAGCTGTTACTGAAATGCATTCATCCTACTTGCTACCTATATCACTATTAATATGTATAAATAATATAACTCTTAATGCAGCTTTTCTTGGGATACACTTATTTGGTATATATAACCCATCTCGGTTATCTCAACAACAAAAAAATAGCTTTAGAGGCGCTGAATATATCTTACACAATGTTGAAACTCTATCTCAACGGTACTGTAAATATGCTTATTTGGGGTTTGAATTCACTTAATGTTTAAATGATTTTCTATAGCTATACACCTAAAATATAACAGAGCATTCATAAATGTCAAGTGTACACAAGAAAATGAGACTTCAATGCTTGTCTACTGTTCTTGTCTCTGTTATACTGATTCTAATTATAATTGTGCTATATTTAATGCATATCTGCTGTGGTTTTAATTTAAATAGGCAGGAGCAACCTTTTATAAGAAGAGTGGTCTGGGTCCATTGCCTCAAGTTCTATTTAATGGTGTGCCCTTTAACAGTGAAGAGATGGATATTGAAGAGATGGAGACTGTTATTCTCCAGAAAATCTTAGATGCCACAGGGTTTTTTCAGAGGGCAGTGTTCATGGTAAGCTTCTTTCTCTGAATGCATACAAGTCTTATATAGTATAGTTTTTAGCTAATGTTTTGTGTTGACATCTGGTTTGAACAATAGGTAGTGTGTCCTCCAAACAAGAGGAAGCAATCAAATATATTTTTATTAATCAGTGTTACCCTGGTATACATTGAGGTTACCTTCATAAATTCTTAATTTTTTTGGTTAATTCAAATTATATCCAAATAGAGATTTTATGTGCAGTTAAAGATTATTATTGTTGTTATTATTATTGATGTTGTTATAATATTTTTTGATACACTTATATACTTCCTATTGATAGAAGTGAGAGTTAGTTTTATAACTGATTCTTTGGTTTTTTTTTTATAAAAAAGGGTCTTCTCTCAGACCAGTTTGATGCTGTGGATTTTCTGATGGATCAGCCTAATGTGGTTTCAAGAATGAATCCTTCTATACTTACCAGTGAAAAGAATTATATTAATTTTATTTCACCATCAGGTAAACAAGATTTATAGGGTGTGGATTAATAACTAAGGATTTTCTTCCACAAAATAATTCCTTTTTCAGAGAAAATTGCAAATGATCTGCACATCTTAAATTACATGCGATGTACAATTTTCATAAAATCAAGTTACTTCACAGATTGTCTAAAATGGAGTTTCTGATAAAAGATTTTTTTTATGCATATACTCGTGTTTACATCTGATCTGCATTCCGCATTTCTGTTCATAACCTTCAGTTGATGATTTTTTTTTTTCTTTTGTGAAACATTCTAATGCCAAGTTGGTATGATGAACGGTTAATCAGACCCACTAACTTACACTGGAAGGAAAATTTTAGTCGTCCTTTTGTCATAGCTCAGGTAAATCAATTGGCCCACTGTGGCCAGTCAGTTATAGCACGAAAGACATGGCAGCTGTGGGTTGTACACCTATGATTTATATTGATCTTTTAGACTGTGGTTAGAAATGTATGAAGTAGATCACACTTTTTAGATTTAAACATTATCATTTTAGCTTGAGTTGAAATAGCCTTTCTGTTGCTCATGGATGTATTACATTTACACCAATTCTTCCGGGGGTTGTAAAGCTGTAATATCAACTCTTCATCTTTTTTCTGACAGCTGTATGTCTGTCACCTGGCTCTTAATGTTACCCCTGCCCAGATTGTAGCTTTAGGGCCTCTAGAACATTTTGTAATCACTTTGTTTACTTTGTATAACCAGTGTGATATTTACCCCTGCCCATATTGCTACTATATTTAGTACTGTTACCATCCTATATTTATTTGCCAGCAACACATTGATACAAGCATTGTTCATCATTCACATGCACCTGCGTCCCTTAAACCCTGCATCTGTGGAACTACAGTCTAAATTCACAGTCAAACACATTATTTATTCATTATTTTTTGTGCTCAGTATTTTTATTTTTTTTTTATTACTGCCAAATACGTAATAGTGTGCAGAGACATGTGATGATCACAAAAATATGTTCATAAATATACAGAAGCCAACTGGTTCCACCACAAGATGTTGCAGGGGTCATAGGATTGTTCTCTGGCTCTACAATATATAATTAATGTGGAGAGCATACTCTGCTGTGAATAATATTTATATATTTATATGAATATACAGTCATATGAAAAAGTTTGGGAACCCCTCTTAATTCTTTGGAGCTTTGTTTATCATTGGATGAGCTTTCAAAGTGCCTTATGGAAACAGTATTATTTCAGCAGTGACTTAAAGTTTATTGGATTAACATAAAATATGCAATATGCATTATAACAAAATTAGACAGGTACATACATTTGGGCACCCCGACAGAGATATTACATCAATACTTAGTTGAGCCTCCTTTTGCAAATGTAACAGCCTCTAGATGCCTCCTATAGCCTTTGATGAGTGTCTGGATTCTGGATGGCGGTATTTTTGAGCATTTTTGCATACAAAATCTCTCCAGTTCAGTTTAATTTGAAGGCTGCCGAGCATGGACAGCCTGCGTCAAATCATCGATAGATTTTTCATCCCATAGATTTTCGAGGAGACTGTGACAGCCATTCCAGAATATTGTACTTCTCCTTCTGCATAAATGCTTTTGTAGATTTCGAAGTGTGTTTAGGGTCATTGTCTTGTTGGAATATCCAACCCCTGTGTAACTTCAACTTTGTGACTGATGCTTGAACATTATCCTGAAGAATTTGTAGATATTGGGTTGAATTCATCTGACCCTCGACTTTAACAAGGGCCCCAGTCCCTGAACTAGCCACACAGCCCCACAGCATGATGAAACCTCCACCAAATTTGACAGTAGGTAGCAGTTGTTTTTATTGGAATGCAGTGTTCTTCTGCCATGCAAAACACTTTTTGTTATGACCAAATAACTTTTGTCTCATCAGTCCAAAGCACTTTGTTCCAAAATGACTGTGACTTGTCTAAATCAGCTTTTGCATACAACAAGCGACTGTTTGTGGCGTGAGTGCAGAAAGGCTTCTTTCTCATCACCCTGCCATGCAGATGTTCTTTATGCAAATTGCACTGAATTGTAGAATGATGTACAGATACACCATGTGCAGCAAGTCTTGCAGGTCTTTGAAGGTGATCTTTGAGTTGTCTGTAACCATTCTCACAATCCTCCGCATAAATTCAAGGTTTAACAAGCTAATCCAACCAATTTGGGGTTGCCAGTAATCAGTATTGAGCAGCTACATGCATTCAAATTAGCAAAATTACAAGGGTACCCACATTTTTGCACAGCCAGTTTTTCACATTTGATTTAATTTCTAAAGCGACTGTATTACATTGCACAAATATGATAACATTATAGGTCTTGCTTACACACCATTGGCCTTCTAACAGTTCACCTGGTGCTTGGTAGTGGGAGGGAGTAGGAACCCTCCTAGTAAATATGCAGCCAAAACAAATCTGTCACACACAATACAATTGCGGGAAAACCCTGCAAAGTTTATTGCATGTAGTGCAGTGTTTCATGGCATGCTCCTTCTTCAAGCATGCAGATTCGTGATAGGTGCATGTATAAAAAAAGGCTCCACATTTCCATTATTCAAGAGATTCTGCAATTAGGAGCAGATTTATCAAAATGTGAGTTTAGAGCTTAATAAATAAAAACTTAACCCACATTCTGTTAATTCTTATGGGATTTTTAGAGTTGCATTTATCAATGGGTGAAAGCTAGAACTCGCCATTTGATAAATAGGGTTCTAAAAGTCCCATAGAAATGAACAGAACATGGGTGAATTTTTATTTAGTAGGGCTTACACGCGGTCTTTCCTGTGCTTCCCTGTGTTGGGCTTTCTTCCGTTCAGCCACAAGGGAGCGCAGGAGTAGACTCACTCAATTATTGTGAAGGGGGCTGTACTCACACAGACGCATGTAAGCACCAAACGCAGGTGGGACGCAGCATGTTGCATTTCACCTGCATTCGGCGCATACATGCGTCTGTGTGAGTACCGATCAAACCGAGTTATAAATATCGATGTACTGTGGTCCCACTTCTACCTGTCTTTACACCTGTTATTTGCATTCCTGGAAATTATTTTTTGGAGATTCACTGCTTAATGTCACAACGGTGAGGACATTTTTGGTTAGCTGTTCTAACTATTTTACACCATCTTGGATGGGGAATTAAATGTGTAAATCTGGGGTCTATTTGCTATTTAAACTACTGGAACTGATATTTTAAAAAAAAATTATAAATCTTTTGAAAACCCTTGAGGAAGTCACCAGACACATCAAATGCTTTGGGACTGAGAAAGGCATTTATAAGAAGTGTGGATTTGGCAACTAAACAACAATCAAGAGATTCATCAGAATTGAATGCCTGTATAATATCTAAAGTACATTTTTTTTTATAATAAGCAACATAATCCAAATGTATTTTATATTCATTCCATTTATTGTGAAAGTAATATGTCAAATATTTTTTAAAAAATATGGCAGGTAAATTTGAGATACAATAGACACATTCTTTAACTAAAATTGTATGTTTTTTCCAATAAATTGATAGTAACATTTGGATGGAGTGAATATAGCTTCTAGCTTTGTGATTAATGCGATATTTTTTCTGAATGGTTGCATCTATACATATCAAATAACCTTGTTTGCCTCTGCTGATATTTTTGATAGACTACATCATTGCTCATAGAGGATATATATTTACATTTTGCTGTTTAGTTTGTGAAAAATAGAAAAGTAATGTTCTTATACTATGTCCTCATACATTACTAAATTTTTAAAGGGACATGAATGGCACTAAAAGTGAATGGGTGGAATGTAATAAAAGTCGCAAAGAGAAAAACAATTCTCACTAATAAAAATCCACATCTCACAATGTAATATTGTTCCTTAAACTGTTATTGCATTACGAATTTTAATTACGCACTCTTAAGAAGTGTTTGAAGTTGTCGTAATCTTTTGGAGCAAACAGAATGACTTTTTCATTAAGAAGTTTTATTACATTTACTGCGCATTGGCGCAAACTATAAAATTTGCAAATGGTCGGCTAAACAGTTTCCGGGTTTGCAAAAGCTATATTAAATTCGTGCAAAGCTAAATTTGTTTGCGCAAAGGCATAACTTTTCGCATTGCGAATAGTTTTTTCAGTTACCGACTTTTATTACATTCCCCAAATATGTTCTATCACCTCCTTATGAAACCAATTAAAATTAGTTTAAAGAGGTAGTTCACCTTAAGTTAACTTTTAGTATGTTCTAGAATGCCCAATTATAAGCAACTTTTCAATTGGTCTTCAATATTTATTTGTTATAGTGGCTTAATTATTTGCCTTTTTATCCTGACTTTGTCCAGCTTTCAAATGGGCGGGTCACTGTCCCATCTAAAAAACAAATGTTCTGTAAAGCTACACATATATAGTTATTGATTAGTTGAATTACTCCTCTTTCTATTCAGGGATTCTCCTATCCATATTACAGTCTCTTATCCAAATCCATGCAAGTTTGCTAGAATAATTTGGACCCTAGCAACCAGATTGCTGGAGAGCTGCTGAATAAAAAAAATAAACTCAAAAAACACAAATAAAAAATTAAAACAAATTGTCTCAGTATATCACTCTCTACGTCTTAATAAAATTTAACTCGAAGGTGGAAAAACCCCTGTTAGAAGTTACAGCAATATATAGTACAGCTTATACCTGATTGGCTGAAAATAATTTTTTTTAATCTTTTTTTTTTTTTTTTTATTTAGTTGCACCAAAATATACTTTAAATGACTTTGATACCTTTTCCTTCCTGGACTTACAAGACAAGAGTGCTGTCATTGCAGAAAACATGAAGTATTTAACTAAAGAAGGTATGTTTTTTTATTTTAACAACATTCAACATTTTGTTGACCTATGCATGATAAAAAATAGTATCAGTCTACTAAACAAGATTAGGAAAAAATATGCTTTATGCATCATTTGCAATTTCAGCAATTGTGGTTTTCAGGGAAGGGGGAGAATATTAAAATCCTCAATACTTTTATTGGGAGTTTGCTGCTTTAAATATTTAACCTATGCATCCCTCTGGATTCCCAAATAGCTGAAAGCTAGGGTTATAATTCATTAACAAGGGTTACTGTACTGTATAATCTTTTTTTTTTTTTTTTTTAACACTACCTGAAAGAAAACCAAATGACTTTGCCCACATTGTTTTAGGAAATAACATTCTGTAAATACTAGTTATAGATTATTTCAATAATTTGTTTTAACATTACTTACAAATCTTGTTTTATATTGTAGTTAACACCAAAAAGTTCAGTCTCTCATATTTATTTTTAGATGAGGATGTAATTCATGCAGTCACCATCTGGATTATTGCTGATTTTGACAAGCCAGCTGGGAGACAACTGCTATCTACAGCTTTAAAACACCTGGTAAGGTAAAGGGAATTGCAAGATTCTAAATAACACAGGGCAATTTGTGTGTAAAATTCCAAGGTATCTGAATATTACATCACTGTTTTCCTTCCAATATTTCGATCACTTTCAGTGATGATCTACTGTATATTGTTACCAGGATTTTAAAAGAAACTATATAGTTTCAGTTTTTTACTCAATACACACATTAGTATTCATCCACTGTTCAGGAATTTACCATTTTCTGAACTAGTATTAATCCTTTTAGGGAATACAAGAAAATATCCACCTTCATGTTATGCATGGACTTTCCAGTGTCTGGTGCCCACCTGTACTCTCTTTGAATTTTTAGCATTATTATTTACATCGTGTCACATTATGCCAGGAGGCTTGATATTGTTGCAAGAGCTTACAATTTAATGGATTGGGGAATGATTGACACAGGTTTGTTGGAGAGATGTTTTTCAAATTACTGGGAGTTGGGTTGATAGTGGATTATTATGAGCATCTGATAACTAGTAACAGAAATAGCAGTTTTCAGAGTAGTGCTAATGAGGCTCACAAACCAAGAGAAATGCCACTTTGTGTTTCGATAAAGGTTTTTTTTTATCTGCCAAACATTCTCTTCTACAAAAAGCATTAATGCATCTAATAGCATTGTTTTCTGCCATGCTGTGGAACCCTGCTTTGGTTACAGTTGTAGATCTTTTTTTTGACACCAACCTGATTATTTTTTTCCCATCATATTACAGCTACCAAATGAATTATATGATTTTGATCTCATAATCATAACCCATATCATATTACACTATTCAGAAGCAGAATTGCTGACAGGGTCAGACAAAAAACCATCAGAGAATATGAGGTAGAGCAGAAAAGTAGGGATTACATACTTAACTCCAGTTTGTACTACAATGTACAAATTAAGAAAGGGGGGTATTTTTAATGTAAATGTTAGGAACTGAATTCTTCATGAAATATGCCTCTGGGTTTATGGAGCTATCAGGATGTCAGGAGTTCACTTTGAAATCTAGCAGAAAATCTTAAAACAAACAATGATAATCAAATAAAGTAGCTAAAATAAGATATCTGTGATCCATTCTGTTCAATTTTTATACCCTCTATTAAATTCATGTGAACCTATAGATAAAAGTGCAGAATAATGCAGTTGTATGTGTAATTTGTTGGTAGTGTGACTATTGTTGTGATGTAACACAGACAAATGAAAGAGCAGATTAGTCCCTTTATTGAAGAGTAAAATAAGAATGCTTCAGTCGAAGAAGTCATGCCCCATTAATAGAGTTAGTTTGCCAAGACATAACAGATTCCGAGAAAGTATATGGCACTTTTTACATAAATCCTGTCATTCTCTGTTTAAAAAATCATGGTTATTTTGCCCACTTTCATTCCTAGCCATACACTAATTTGCACCCAATCAACGCTAGCCTCTTTGCCATGTCCCTGTATTATAGGCCAATAATACAAGTAAGCATGGTATCTGTAGGTAGACACATAGAATTATGTGTTGGGTTAAGTAATATTATGTCCATCATATAGTCTCTAAACAAAACCTTGACTGTACATTTGTTGATGCCCTCCCTCAAAAATGTACTGACACATTAGGCCCAAATACATTAGTAACTATAGATAAATACTGCTATTACTTATAATAATAATAATTAATAATTATATAATAATTAATTTGAGTTTGAATGTTCTTTTAAATGTACTTAAAAAACAACCTCCCATAGGTGAAGATATTGTTTTCTAACTAAGTCATGCTCATATAGAGTCAACATACAGATATTTGAATTTCATTCCAACAGTATTGATAGATATTCGATATAATAGCATATATTTGAACCATTTAAAATTTGAAATCCATTTTGTAATGTATATAAACATAGTAGCAAATTTTGCATGTATAAAATAAGTACTCCCTACATTTATCGTATAATTAGTCATCTATTTCATTGCCTGGGAGATCATCTAGAAATGGAGAAAATTCATCACAGAGAATTTCATCACAGGACTTACAGGTTGCCCTCACTACTACTGATGTTAAATTTATAAAGAGTCTACCATTAGAAAGAGGCTGCTCAAATCAGATCTACATGGGAGGTGTGCCAGGATGAAGCCTTTATGCGCAGAGTAAAAATCAGGGCACATGGACATCAATGCAAAGTCAAGAACTTCTGGAACAGTGTGCTCTGGGCAGACAAGAAAAATACAAGTTATTTTTGTCATGTTTGGCGAAAACCAAAGCATTTCACCAGAAGAACATTATACCTGTAACAAATCGGCACCCTAAATCCAGAACCCAAGCTAAGCTCCCTGGTCTCGGCTCTCGCTTCCGCCTATAACCGCCGCCTTTCAGGAGCCCTCGGCTAATTGTATGCCGCCAGGTCTTATTTGAGAGAGGAGCAAAGCTAACGGTTCTGGATGAGCAAAGGGGCACAATCGTCTCACCAGGATACTGGAATGGAAGAAGACCTCAGGAGGGCAAGCCAGACAACACAGCATGGAACAGGCAGGCCGGGCCAGCACAAGCAAAGTAGAATAGAATGACAGGCCGGAATCAGGGTTGGAGAGTGTAGAATAGTCACTGGAGAGGCAAATGGTCAGGATTGGGTAGTTCAGAGGAGTCAAACACAGTAGGCAAGGGTCAAACACAGTAGATCAAACAGGAATTAGTAGTATAAGTACCCAGAAAACAAACTGAATTGAACCTAACAATGGGCAAAGTCCTAAACACATAAATACCCTTTTATACAATTTGAATTTCGCGCCACAGCGCTATGATGACATCACGCCGGCACAACTGCGCATATCAAACCCAGAAGTGCGCGCCGTGATCAATAGGGAAAACCGGCGCGGGAAGAAAGAGGACACATGCGGCAGGCGTCCCCGCTGGAAGCACGGCAGGTGTCCCTATCGGCCACTAGACCACTAGGGTAAGCCACTGGACCACAAGGGTAACTTATCGTTAAGATACCTGTAAAGCAAGGTCATTGAAATGTTATTCTTTGAGGCTACTTTGATGCATCAAGTCCTAGGAAACTCGCCATCATAGAATCCACCATGAATTCTACATTGCAACAGATGATGGTTGCGGAAAATGTCCATCTGTCAGAAGATTAAAGGTCAACCAAAAGTGGACATTGCAACATAACAATGACCCTAAAAATTCCAGTAAGTCCAAACCAAAAATGAATGCCAGCCCCAAATCAGGGGGCACACTTACTTAGCTTGAGTGAATGAATAGAATAAAAAATACTTCGAATTTCGAACTTTTTTTTTTGGCTACTTTGACCATCAAATTGGCTACTTCGACCTTTGACTACGACTTCGAATCGAACGTTTCGAACTAAAAATCTTTTGATTATTTGACCATTCAATAGTCGAAGTACTGTCTCTTTAAAAAAAAACTTCGACCCCCTACTTCGCCAACTAAAACCTACCGAACATAAATGTTAGCCTATGGGGAAGGTCCCCATAGGCTTTCCTGTCAATTTGGGATCGAAGGAAAATCGTTCGATCGATGGATTAAAATCCTTCGAATCGTTCGTTTCGAAGGATTTAATCGGTCGATCGAACGATTTTTCCTACGATAGAACAAATGAAATGCGGTAAATTGACGGTCGAATATCGAGGGTTAATTAACGCTCGATATTCGACCCATAGTAAATGTGCCCCCTAGTGTTCTCCTACTCTTAGCTATAACTCCGTGCTCTGTTCACTTGTAAAGTCAAATGATATATGTCTATTTATCAGAGCTCTCCAAAACAGGAAACTGGAAACTCCTAGAATTTATTATGATTATTATTCATGGCTTCCCATACCACACATTGCCAAAGACAAAGTGATTCAATATATAGCAGCACTTAATTAATGCCTTTACGTGCTAGCGCTATATGCTGTTATACACCTTAGTGTTATTGCATACAACTCACACATTAATACAAAAGTAAGATGTTCCTATACCTCTTTGATAGGATGGGATCAGGCAAGTGTAGTCCAAAAAAAATATATTCCAAAACATTCTCTCAAAGTTAAAAAAATGTACTCTTTATTCAGCATAAATATTTAAAAAGTAGGCATACATACCAATTTATGCTCCGCCTTACGCGTTTCGTGCCCACAGGCACTTATTCATAGGCATTACTGTTGTTCCATTTGGTCACAAGATTTATACCCCAGGAGATCCCTCCCCAAACATTAAAACCAATCACATGTTGCCACCTCACATCTACTTTTAAAGCAACATACACATTTTCCTCAATTTGGTCATATTAACATTGTTTTAATATATAATATATAATACTCTATTTCAACTCAACATTTTTACAGTAAATATATTAGGATACCCAATTCAGACAAATTTTACCTAGCAGTCACTACCATGTAGTCTAGGTCAGGTTTTATTTCCTAATACTATTATTTGTATATATCACATTGTTTCAATCATAATTGCCGCATATCACCCTGGTTCCACCTCATTGTAAGTATATCAGTTCACATTATAAGTTAGGTAAAAGCATGTTGCATCAAATTCGTAGTTTAAACCAAGTGGCAACCAAGTGTGTAAATAAAAAATCCAAAATAATTCTCTTTTTGCTAAAAGCCCTGCCAAATCACCTCCTCTACTCCCCAATCTTACTTTTTCTATTCCCTGTACAGAGAAATATGACAAATCACTTCCATTACATTGCGAAAAATGTCTTGTTATACTGCTTTTTTCAACTGCTTTTGGATTTTTTATTTGACTCAGGTGTTCACGTATTCGCTCTTTTAATGTTCTACTCGTACAGCCCACATATTGTTTCTGACACTTTAAACATGTTAATAAATAAACCACTGTGGATGTATTACAATTAATATAATCTCTTATTTGGAAACTGGTATTGGTCACCGTAGAATTAAATTCTTTTGAGATTTTTATATGTTGGCAAGTTATACATCTATGACTACCACACTTATGGCTACCTTCTATGTTCAGAAAGCCCGTATTTCCTGTTCTTTCTCCTCTATACATCTCCCTATACATACTTGGTGATAAATGGTCCCTCAATGTGTGAGATCGCCTTGGTATGCTATTAATTCCTCCTTTCAATATTTTGTGAAAGTCATCATCTGCATATAGGATAGGAATATATTTTTTAACTATATCCAATATTGTATAAAATTGCTTACTATATCTAGTTACAAATGGAACCTTTTCTGATATCCCCTGTTTTTTCTTTTTGTCACCTAGTGAGTTCACATCTAGTAGATTCCTCCTTTCTGTTTTTTTCGCTCTCTGATAGGCCCTGTCTACAGTTTTACGTCCATAGCCTCGATCCAAAAATCTCTCCTTCATATCCTCTGCTTGCTCCTGGAATGCCATATCCGTGGAGTAGTTCCTCCGGAGCCTGAGGAACTGCCCCACAGGTATCCCACCCAACAGATTCTTTGGGTGGCAAGAGGTAGCATGCAGAAGTGTATTACCACTGCAAGACTTCCTATAGATAGTTGTGTGTATTTCTTTATCTGCCACCATCAATTTCACATCCAGAAATTCAATTATTTTTGACTTATATTCACTTGTAAATCTTAGATTTAGTTCATTCTGATTTAACTCCTGCACAAAAGCCCCAAAACTCACTTCATCTCCCCTCCAAATGCATAGTAGATCATCTATATTACGTGTGTATAGGTTTAGGGACTTTTTCTTTTTTGCTAAAAGCCCTGTTAATATGACCAAATTGAGGAAAATGTATATGTTGCTTTAAAAGTAGATGTGAGGTGGCAACATGTGGTTGGTTTTAATGTTTGGGGAGGGATCTCCTGGGGTATAAATCTTGTGACCAAATGGAACAACAGTAATGCCTATGAATAAACGTGTAACGCGGGGCATCAATTGGTCTGCATGCCTACTTTTTAAATATTTATGCTGAATAAAGAGTACATTTTTTTAACTTTGAGAGAATGTTTTGGAATATATTTTTTTGGACTATACTTGCCTGATCCCATACTATCAAAGAGGTATAGGAACATTTTACTTTAGTATTAATGTGTGAGTTGTATGCAATAACACTAAGGTGTATAATAGCAGTTGACCAAATGGAACAACAGTAATGCCTATGAATAAGTGCCTGTGGGCACAAAACGCGTAAGGCGGAGCATCAATTGGTCTGTATGCCTACTTTTTAAATATTTATGCTGAATAAAGAGTACATTTTTTAACTTTGAGAGAATGTTTTGGAATATATATTTTTTTTGGACTTGACTTATGTGCCCCTTTGAGCTGGGGGCTATATTCCAGCGTTTTTGGCCCTTTTTTGACAGGCCTTTATAGATTGCAGCAGTTGACTAATGTTTTGGGATCAGGCAAGTGTACTCATAAAAAATGTATAAATACCTGAGTGTAAGCAAAACACATGATGACATGTATGAAAAGACCGTCTGTACTAAAATGCTTCATAAAACAATCTACATAATGTACATAAATTAATAAAAGCGAATGATAGTCATTTGACTTTACACTGTATAGTATCGGTTTTGCTGTAAATTCAGCTTTGTTCCTTAGTTCTGTGAAATAAATATTCTCTGGTGTGCCCTCTCTAGCAATGCTCTTGTCATTCCTAGTTATATGTTAGAGACCAGTGTGTCTAATATTCAGTGTTCCAGTTTAGAAAAAACTACAGGCCAGAAACCTACAAGCATCAACTACTGTAAGAATTGTCAGCATTGATTAATTGCTGGAGAAAGCTTATCTGTTTCTCAGTGTGCATTATATATTATGACTTAATTCTTTGTAAAACACTTAGTACATAGAGATTTTCACACATTTGTTTTTTTAGTAAGATGTACTGCAAGAATGTTGTTATGAGGATTTTTATGTTTTTATATAGATGCATTGATAATTGGAAATCAGTTTTCCCTCGCTGTACTCTCATGTCTCATATACTGTAAGTTTCTGTAAAGGAAATTATAGTATGTTTTATTCTGTGATCATCCTTGTTCTAAAATAGGAAACTGCAGAACATCTGAAAGGACAGTAATGCATGGAGACACCTGTAAAGTTATATAGTAGAGCACATAGTAAGGGCCGAGTAAGGAGAGTGAATATTGTAAATTATCCTTTACTCAGTGGGAAGCTATGGTAAACAACAGAGAAGCCTCCCAAATTAGGTTACATAATGAGCAGATCTTTCCCAGATATGCCCATCTTGATGTGGGTGATATCAGGTGAGCCAAACATTTGGATCACTATGACAGGGATACAGGCTGACAGGGCGAGGACCGCATCAATGACCTGAGCCTGTCCTCATCTGGAAGGGATTTTCAAACCTGCCTGACCATCATCTGCTCAATTTAATCTCTACCTGATATCGGTCAGGTAAGGCCCATCAGTGGGCAACCTGTAGAGATCAGCACTGCAGCTGAGGCCTAACACCCAATATGACAGCTTCAATCGAGGACGTTTTCCCAGTTAAAAGTCTAAAAAGCATTAATCAAGCACCAAAAAAACATCTGCTGGGAATCACGCTGGATTCTCTGTTTGATACATAGTAAATTTGCCCCCTAATTGATGTCCTTTACATTTATGAGTACAGAAGACAGGCTAAGTGGATCCTTTTTCCAGTGAAAGGCATGAGTAGGGGGGGAGATGATTGTCAGCAGCAGGAGCTTGGTGGGAGGTAATACAAACGGGGAGAGGGTTGGATGCGAGCAGTAGGGGCCTAGGGTTCAGCATCTTGAAATCTGCGTATCAAGGGTAAATTTAAGTAAGCTTTTTTATGGCATTTCACCGCCTATTCATTAGGGTGTCATTATAATAGTTACATTTATGGATAATTTTAAAACCTTTACATTTTGTAAATGAATGTGTACTGATATCTATAGATATACATTTTGCTTCATTGTGAAAAAATAAACTATTTTTGGGTGGACAGCCCTTTAACCCTACGCCAATTATTACCATAAGATGTTGCAGAGATGCTGGGGCTTCATTGTAAGTAAAAATTAATTATTATTCACCCATTTCCATTTTTTATTAGCTGTTAAATCTGTTTATCTTGAATATTTTCATTTGGCGGTCAGATTTTGATTTACAGTGTGTTAATATATAATGTTAATCATTGACATTTAGATAACTAGAACAAGAAAATACAAATCAAAGAGAAATCAGATCTCCCCTAGAGAAATATGTTCTTATAGCTACTAAGATGCCTAATCAATATCATACTTGGAGAAAACACTCATCAATGCACATCTTTTCTTCTCTTTATTTCCTATGTGAAGACAGCAAAAAGACATGAGAATTTAAATGCCTTAGTATTATTATATGAATTTCTCAGTGTTTATATAAGATGGATATCTCAAAGCTGTCTCTGCAGGAAAGAAACAGGGGTATGTTTCGAGGTGGGCAAGAATTAAAAAAAAAAGTCACAAATATATTTGAATTTTTAACAGCAAAACAGCAGCAGGAATGCAGTGTTTTGTTGCTGTGTAGCCCATTAGTTAGTAAAGATGAGTATATTTGTGTTAGATGGTAATATTAATTGTTTGTACACAATATCTGCCTCCGTACAGGAAGCATTCCAATATCATTTCTGTAAGCAGCATCACACAGGATACAAGGTGTGTTATTTTTGATTCTTCTAAACCGGGAAATATCATAATATGATTATTAATCTAATTTCCATTTGTCAACTGAGTTTTTTCTATCTGATCAACTTGTTAAAAACTAAAAATTTGCGTAATCATAAATATAGCTTAATGTTCTGGTTTAAATGTTAAATTTAAATATAGAATGATCAGTTGACTTCTTTCTTGTTCTTTTTATAGAAAACAAATATACAGTGTCAGTGCTGATAAGGATCATCTGTAGTGTTACTGAAACATAAAAAGACCGACATGGCATGACAATAGATATTCAAGATACATAACAGCATTATTTTTGAATCTGTGGTACTTTTATTTTTGCATCAGACCATCATTTGCACAAACTGCTTTTATTTTAATGACACGTCTACAACTTAGATTGTACAATATGTAACCCTACATTCGAATGTAGATGCTGTTCCTCTCACTGGGGCATATTTATGAAAGAGTGAAGTTAGAGATCACCACTGTCCACTGGAGTGAAATTCCGCCACTCTCCATTCATTTCTATGGGATTTTTTTAAAGGCATATTTATCAAAGGGTGAACTTTCATTTTTGTTGATATACAGATTTTACAATTTGACCACTTTATATTATTTACTTTATATTTATTATAAATAAATATGTTTCTGTCTCATAGAAAAAGACAAGCATATCAAGGCTTGGAATATTAAACAACCCCACTATTAAAATAATCGAGGAGAACACACTTATATCCAGAGCTTTGTGGGCAGCTCTTCTTACTCAGAAAAATCAGAATATGTTCAAGCTTCTTAAAAGACTTTCAAAGGAGGAAACTGCAGAAGCCCTTTTCAATGGAAAAAAAATAAAGGAGTTCCTTGCACCAGTAAGTAGATACTATATTTTCTCTTTTTCTAATTTGCAAATTTCTTGCTAAATTTTGAATGTTTGTTCTATATTCGTTCTGTGTTGATGAGATCAATTATTTGAAATAAAGGTGTGGGATCCGTTTTCCGGAAACCCGTTATCCAGAAAGATCTGAATTACGAAAAGGCTGTCTCCCATAGACTCCATTATAAACAAATAATCCAAATTTCTAAAAATTATTTCCCTTTTCTCTGTAATAATAAAATAGTACATTGTACTTGACCCAAACTAAGACTTAATTAATCCTTATTGAAAGTAAAACCAGCCTATTGGGTTTATTTGATGATGTTCTAGTAGATTTAAGGTATGAATATCCAAATTACAGAAAGATCTGTTAACCAGAATGTTTGGGACCTGAGGTTTTCCGGATAACAGGTCCCTTACCTGTACTTGGTACCTGGTATTTTCTGGTTGAGGTCTTTATAATGTTGAGAATCATTCCAAACTAAAGTGTTAATAATTGATAATAGGTTCTATTCATGTGTATTTTGCTCTTTCTGCGTATTAAGTAATGGAAATATGTCTTGTAATACTATTTGAGTAAATGACCCAATGGACCCAACTTAAATGCAAGAATTATTAATCTTACGACAGGTATAGGATCCGTTATCCGGAAACCAGTTATCCACAACGTGCCAAATTACGGAAAGGCTGTCTCCCTTAGACTCCATTATAATCAAATAATACAAATTTTTAAAAATGATTTCCTTTTTCTCTGTAATAATAAAACAGTAGTTTATACTTGATCCCAGCTAAGATATAATTAATCCTTATTAGAAGCAATACCAGCATATTGGGTTTATTTAATGTTTACACGATTTTCTAGTAGACATAAGGTATGAATATGAAGTTCTAAATTATGGAAAGACCCGTTATCCGGAAACCCCAGGTCCCGAGCATTCTGGATAATAGGTCCCATACCTGTAGCAGTATGCTCAATTTTAATAATACAGTTATTGTCACAGGAGCAAATAAATATTTTTAACCCCTGTTATATTTTATAGGAATTTTTGGTCTTATTCCACTACTCAAAACGATTTCACATTTTTTTGAGTGACCGTTACTGATGTACAATAATACATACTCCATGTGTTCCAATACTCACATTCTATTTTATGCAGATTACAGTGGCCAGTTTTAGGAAATAAAGAAAACACAGTAGCAAAAGGTCATTGTCTGTGTGATCTTACTTAGAATATCATACTCTGGTTATAGAACTGATTTCATAGATAAGTAACTAGATAACTTCATGAACTTAATTGTGTATTCTACATATACTGGTCTCTGACCTCTTTGCAGTGCAGTGCAGAGGAAGGACTTATTCTTGCCAATAAAAATTGTGATATCAAGTAATTCTATAATTTACATTTAGATTAAAAATTAAATATTATTTTGGAATTTAATTCAATGATACTATATCTGCATTGTTACAGGGATGACATTTTTAAGACATTATTTATCCATCGATGTGCAGCATTGCAAGTAGATTTTGGTTATAAAATTCAAGATTATATAAATATCTTCCATGTTAACTATATTTTGTGAGATGTATCATATATGTTTTTCATATCAAATTGCTTTTTATTTGCATATAATGCACAATTTACTGTGTAGTAAAGAGTATTAAAAAATGGGGAAACATGTTTAAGGTACATAAATAAGCAAAAGAGGGGGGGGGGGAAGCAGAGCAGATGCCAAAAAGAGAGGAGTCCAAATAACTGGAAAAGAGGGTGAAATTGATAAAGAAGAAAGTGGGAACATTAAGTGGGTTGGGGAAAAAAAGAGAAAACAGAACAAAGAATGTTAGAGAAGTACAGGAGGGTTGAAAAGGAGCCACAAGTAGAGAGTGACTGAAAAGAGTCGATGGAATATCAGATAAACCCCTACATCTTTAGTAAAAGTTACGTTTTTGCATCGTAGCAAAACATAGCAGTCAATAACATGTTTGCTTTTAAACGAGTGACCATTACATTCTACCTGCTTGTTGGCTGTTATAGGTAATTTGACCTATAGCAAACTTTGCACCTTTTTATACATAACCTCCAAAAAACAGACATTTTTGGTATTATTTATAATATGTATTGGTTAACTGTATTCTAATAGTATTTTTTTCTTCCCAAAGGAAATTGATGATGATGCATTTGAGAAAAAATATAATACAATAGGATTAGATATGCTTCGTACTCAGGAACTATATTGTCGAGAGGTTCTTAAATTGCTTCCTGGGCAGATGGCTACAGTCAGTAATGGACGGGTAAGAAAAATGAAGGCTTCTCATTATTTTAGCCATTATGTAACTCGTACGAAGAGGGATCTTTACATAATTACTCTCTATATCACTGTGGATGCTAAGGTGGCCACTGGAACGGTTCTGTGTATTTATAATATGCTCCTAGCTTCAACTACTTTACCCTATACACTAATACACTGTCCAACTCTAGGCCTTCAGCTTGGGCCAGGTAGCATTATACTATAAGTATACTATAAGTATGCAAAGCCATACTGTACTTTTCTATGGAAAAATAATTTTGCACCCATGCCTCACACTCTCTATCCTAAAACCCAACACTGGGGCATTCCCTTTATGCCCTATTGGAAAAAGGAGGTCTTGAGTCTATTTGCACCCCCCCCCCATCCACATGGTAGTTACATCACTGACTTCTACATAGCCATTTCATCTCTAGGCCTTACTTTTCATAGCTGTGATTAAAACATTTTATTTTCAATATAAGTTTTGAAGAAACTGTATTTATTTATTTGTCTGTAAATATGACTATTTTTCTAAAATAATGTATATTGGGTTACAGTATTATTTAAAGTAGTATTTATTACATTTATGGGGAAATTTCCCTCCCTAAAAACATACGTGTTATTTTGTATATCATTAATGGTGACAATTGAATAATTCTAATGTAAACCAACAAAGATCAGCAAGACAGCAGAAAATATGTCTTGGATATATTTTTGGGAACTTATGAGACACAAATAGTGGTGTGAATTTGAAATTTATAATGTCTGATTATGTTATGTGCTATAATTATCTTGTACTTCCATACAGTCCTTTACAGTGAATGGAACTTAGTGCATATTGCCTTTTTATGCCTGTTGAAACTTTGTGTTCTCCAAAGGGCAAATTAAACAATGCAATCCAATCTCAGCTTCCCAATCGATCATGTTTATGACTGCTCATATCAATTCATGGAACATATCTGGGCTTCAAGGCTTGTTTTTACCTTAACATTTTTACAGTCAATAGGACAGAGGTTTCTAGGATCAAGAACCATCTGCTGACGCAAAATCAGATTTGAACTTTACAGTGGCCATGAGTTATTGTGAGCAAAAACAACATCATCTCTAACTGATAAGCTTAAATAATTCATGTTCAGTGCACAGAAAAAAAATCTTGTATCCTAAACCCAAGTAAGACTCTTGTTAATGTCACACAACTTATATTAATGATCCACACTGTGTTACAGATAAAAAAATTGGAAAATATAGTTGATTGATGTCACAGTTGTAACATAGTGTTATAAATTTAATATCGTGACTTCTGCACTACATGATTATTACAGTATTATCTTCAAGATGCATCTTCAGGATTACAGTATTATCTTAAAAAAATTGCTCACAAATTAGAAATATACAAATGTTTTTGTATGCATTGCTAGTTCATTATTGAAACTAACATTAGGTATGTATTGGCTGCACTGTGATTATTTTAATGTGAATACTTCTTTGCACGTCACTGAATTGATTAACAAAAGTGCCCTGTACACTTTTTGTGCTTTTAGAAGAAATATGACATAACAATAAGTGTGCAGTTAAGGAAAGCTGTAGTTTATGAGCTATCTAGTACCAATGTGCCATTTGCCCATAAATAAGGACTTACAGGCAATTATCACACTGTGCTTTGAAGATAATTATGTAAGTCTTTAATAGATAGTTTAATGGATCAAGTAAATTTTATGTTCTTACTTTCATGTGATGAAATTCATGTTTTTTTTTACGCCTCTTGGCCTAGTTTTCCTGCAACGAACTTGAAGACATTTTCATGTTATTTATTATACTATGTAGAAAATAATTTTTGTCCTGAATGACTCGGGCAATTTAATAGTAAGAAGCAGTTAAATATAAATCGATGGGTTAGCTGTAGGCCACAATTATTTCTACATTTTCTATTTCTTAACAGCACTCTAGAGGCTACATATCTACAAACTACCTATAACACTGCAAATCAGCTGTTCAGTAGCAACATATATTTGGTTAAAGAATTTCACAAACTCAGATGTGAGTTGTTGACAAGCTCTAACTACATATTACAGTTCATTTTATTTTTTTTAGATTTATTAATATTAACTTTATATATCAGTAACATATTCCAAAGTGCTTTACAGAGATTATACATAATTCACATGCATGCAATCTTCAATCAGTGGTAATGCAAACCCTGTGCGTGTATTTGGGTGGTGCTCAATCTGGAAACCTTGCTGCAAACCTTGGATCTCAATAAACTACAAGTTTTTTTGCACATTTTTTTTTTGTGTGCCATCTGATTTTCTACGATATAATAATTCACATGCATCCCTGAAACAACGGAGCTTAAGATCTCTATTGCATTCATACATACATTGTTCATACATACTATGGTCGGTTTTATATGGCGGTGGTTTAACTACCTGTATGTTCTGTGTTGTATGGTGTTTTTTTTAGGAATGTCTGAGAAAACCTGATTACCTACAGATAACCCATGCAAATACAGTGATATATATATATATATATATATATATATATATATATATATATATATATATATATATATAGTGCCCTGGCTGGAGTCAGCCCCAGTGCTGCAAGACAGCATTGCTAATCATGCAGCACTGTGCTTCATTGTTTCTTCCTTTTAGAAGTAAATTGTATTTAACATAGTTTTGCTGATTTAGCAGTAAAAAGTAGATAACCAAGCAGCACGTCATACTTGTGGGCTCTATTTATTTAGGAGACAAGATAAAAAAACGTCCTCCAGAGGCTACCTGATTTCCCTGTACCGGACCTTAGAAGACAGAGCAGCTGTGCTCATGTCACAACCAGTACCCAGGCTCCTGGCATCATAACTGAGCAGGAACATGTACACTGGAAGTCATTCTGGCCTAAGCACCTGATGTTTCACAGCCAGACACGGGGACCACCAACCACACTGCACTATGCTGTTCTGCTTTCTAATACCATATAAAGGGGAAGAGGACAACCTCTAGGAGAGCACTAGATATTATAAAAAAAATGCAGTATGTCTTTTGTCTGTGAGTTGCTAGCAGGGATTGATTAATGACATTGTCATTGATTAATGACATTGTCATTGATTAATGACAATCCCAAGAGTTTAGCTGAAAGACAGATGGGGCAGAAAAACTTCCAGTTTATCATCAAAGACATTAGTAAGACCACTTATGCTAGAGTTCATATTGAGGTGGAATAAAATGGTGTTACCAAGATGTGATAAAAAATTATTTTAAATTTTAACCAATATTAGCTGAGACACCCATTAAACTGAAATTTATAGGAAATCTGTTATTTGAGATCCATCTTCAGTGTTTCAGTATTCTTTTAGAACGGTACTGCATATTTCAGAAGGAATACAGCAGACGCTTTGGGGCATACAGTGTTTCTCAATGGGTGAACAGATAGGTCACTCCACAGCTCTGTTCACTTGTGTAAGATTTTTATTGAGAAATTTAATAAAAGTCAGGGGGCGATGTTGAATATCACATTTCACAATTTAATAACCTTCATTAGACAGTTATTACATTACACATTTTAATTGCACTTTGTGGGACAAACATTTATTACAAGCTATAAAATGTGCCATCTTTTTTTCCACTGGTACATGGGTCGCTTAATACTTGAGGATTTGCAAAAGCTATGCTAAATGTGGGTAAAGAAAACTTGTTCATAGAATGGATTTTTTTTTGCATTTCATGACTTATTATATTCTCAGTTACTGGTTTTCTTTGGTTAATTGTATACTAGTCAATATATTTGACTATATAAATTTTTTTGACGCATGTCTTTTTATTTTGACGCACAACGCCATACAAGTCTATGGGTGTCATTTTTTTGGCGAAACAAGGCGAAAAAATTCACCCAACCCTATTGAAAACCCTTTGCTTGCAATGACAGCCTGAAGTCTTGAACTCATGGACATCACCAGATTCTGGGTTTCCTCCTTTTTAATGCTCTGCCAGGCCTTTACTGCAGCGGCTTTCAGTTGCTGTTTGTTTGTGGGCCTTTCTGTCCAAAGTTTAGTCTACAACAGGTGAAATACATGCTCAATTGGGTTCAAATCAGGTGACTGACTTGGCCATTCTAGAATAATCCACTTCTTTGCTTTAATAAACTCCTGGGTTGCTTTGGCTGTATGTTTTGGGTCATTATGAAACACCACCCAATCAATTATACTGCATTTAGATGGATTTGTGTCAGGCTTGGCCACAGGTGAGTGGCTGGTAGTTAGGAGCCTTGGTGCTGTATAACATGAGTACAGCGGGTATTTGAGGTTTTGATAGGCCGGAAACATGTTAAGCAGAAGAATGTTTTAATAATGAAAAGTATGGCAGTATAGCAGATGAACCAAAAGATAAAAAGTTCTTACACCGGTTGGTGGTCAAGGGCAGGCAACAATAAAGCAAGTCTGAGAAACAGGCTGAGGTCGGGGGCAGGCTGAAGGCAATAACAAATCCGTATGGCAGGCAGAGGTCAGAGGCAGGCTGATGGTAGAGGGTAGTCCAGTAAACAAGCCGAGGTCAATTACCAGGAGATCCAATAGAGAGCAGGTAAGGGGAACTGTAGCAGAGAACAAAGGCACAGGGACCAAGGCAGGAATCTCAGGAACAAGCAGGAAGCTCAGGAACAAAAGCAGGAATCACAGGAACAAGGAGTCACAGGATCTAGCTTGGGAGCTTCAATGATCAAGCACCGGAGTAACATTAGTAACAGGCTTATAAAGGCCCTTAATTATCAAATTACCAACACCTGGTAGAGCAAGAAGGAGGAGGAGGAGGTGAGCAAACATAAAAGGTAGAAAGTCTTTAATCATACTAGTAGAATCAGAATCCAAAGGTCTCCAGTGGCTCAATGAAATAATGCAGGAGCTTGTAAGTGTAAAGTTCAGAGTTCGATCCCAGGTAGCTCCTGACATTACCCCCCCCCCCCTCAAGGATCGACCACTGGGCGATCCCAGGATCTGGTGGAACCTTCCTTTTAGCAGAGTTCTTGATTATAGTCCACATATTGTCCAACAGAAAATTATAGTTAAGATTAGCAGAGTACATAGTGAATAAGGCAAGGAAACATGAACATTGTGGCATGTGGATAAATTGAAATAAAGAAAAAGCACATATGAAAAAACTCAATCTTAGAACAAAACAAACAAAAAGAAAGAGTTGCTCCAAAAATAACCCAAGTGGAGGAAATGGCAAAACTTGTGGAACATCAAAATCAGGGGCCAGGACCGGTAGAATGGCAGAAACATGAGCCACTGCAGGACAGTTGCCAGGAACTTGAACCGCTACCAAGAAAAGGAACCAAAACAGATGGGCTGACAGGAACATGAGCCAGAGTGGCAGAGTTGCCAGGAACTGGTACCACAGCAACGGATGGACAGAGCCAGGAGACAATAAATAAATTACCAGAAATGGGAGCCAGAGCAGGAACATCAGCCAGGTTGGAAGCTGTAACAGAAGAGTCGCCAGGGTCGGAAGCCAGATCAGGAGAGTCGCCAGGGTCGGAAGCCAGATCAGGAGAGTCGCCAGGGTCGGAAGCCAGATCAGAAGAGTCGCCAGGGTCGGAAGCCAAATCAGAAGAGTCGCCAGGGTCGGAAGCCAAATCAGAAGAGTCGCCAGGGTCGGTAACCAAATCAGAAGAGTCGCCAGGGTCGGAAGCCAAATCAGAAGAGTCGCCAGGGTCGGAAGCCAAATCAGAAGAGTCGCCAGGGTCGGAAGCCAAATCAGAAGAGTCGCCAGGGTCGGAAGCCAAATCAGAAGAGTCGCCAGGGTCGGAAGCCAAATCAGAAGAGTCGCCAGGGTCGGAAGCCAAATCAGAAGAGTCGCCAAAGTCAGCCAGCAGAGCAGAAGAATCAGCCAAGGCACCCATTACAGGTGGCGGACCAGCAGAGGCACCCATTACAGGTGGCGGACCAGCAGAGGCACCCATTACAGGTGGCGGACCAGCAGAGGCACCCATTACAGGTGGCGGACCAGCAGAGGCACCCATTACAGGTGGCGGACCAGCAGAGGCACCCATTACAGGTGGCGGACCAGCAGAGGCACCCATTACAGGTGGCGGACCAGCAGAGGCACCCATTACAGGTGGCGGACCAGCAGAGGCACCCATTACAGGTGGCGGACCAGCAGAGGCACCCATTACAGGTGGCGGACCAGCAGAGGCACCCATTACAGGTGGCGGACCAGCAGAGGCACCCATAACAGGTGGCGGACCAGCAGAGGCACCCATTACAGGTGGCGGACCAGCAGAGGCACCCATTACAGGTGGCGGACCAGCAGAGGCACCCATTACAGGTGGCGGACCAGCAGAGGCACCCATTCCTGTTGGTGGCTTGCGTGCTGGAGCACCAGAACTATCAGATCCCGTAGCAGGTACGGCAGGTCTAGAAGTGGATTTGTCCTTGGGCCCAGAGGCCATAGTACACAGGTCCTCACAAACTGAAGCCGGCAAGGCTGCTGGCTCGGAGGCTGAAAGCGGCAAGGCTGCTGGCTCGGAGGCTGAAAGCGGCAAGGCTGCTGGCTCGGAGGCTGAAAGCGGCAAGGCTGCTGGCTCGGAGGCTGAAAGCGGCAAGGCTGCTGGCTCGGAGGCTGAAAGCGGCAAGGCTGCTGGCTCGGAGGCTGAAAGCGGCAAGGCTGCTGGCTCGGAGGCTGAAAGCGGCAAGGCTGCTGGCTCGGAGGCTGAAAGCGGCAAGGCTGCTGGCTCGGAGGCTGGAAGCGGCAAGGCTGCTGGCTCGGAGGCTGGAAGCGGCAAGGCTGCTGGCTCGGAGGCTGGAAGCGGCAAGGCTGCTGGCTCGGAGGCTGGAAGCTGAAGTACTGGCACAGGAGCTGCAAACGGAACCGCTGGCACGGGAGCTGCAGACGGAACCGCTGGCACGGGAGCTGCAGACGGGACCGCTGGCACGGGAGCTGCAGACGGGAGGGCTGGCCCCGGGGCTGCAGACGGGAGGGCTGGCCCCGGGGCTGCAGACGGGAGGGCTGGCCCCGGGGCTGCAGACGGGAGGGCTGGCCCCGGGGCTGCAGACGGGAGGGCTGGCCCCGGGGCTGCAGACTGGAGGGCTGGACCCGGGGCTGCAGACTGGAGGGCTGGCCCCGGGGCTGCAGACTGGAGGGCTGGCACGAGAATGGACAGAGGCAGCTTTCGGGGAGCCGGCACAGGAACAGGCAGTGGCACAGGTTGAGGCAGCCGTTGGGATGCAGGCACAAAGGCTGGAAAAGGCTGGGGAGCTGGCACAGTTATATTAATAAAAGAAACAAATTGAGGTTCAGGCCTGAGACTCAGAGAGGCTGATACAGGATCGGTAACGGACATGGTAGCAGACGGAGGAGTAGGTAGAGAGTGTAAGACAGGCTGACACTGGGAGACTGATCGGCCCTTGAACCTAGTGGTAAATGCGGTAGGTATTTCATCCTCATCCGATTTCACATCTTCCCAATCTTCCTCATCAGAAAAATCTGTACAGTCCTCTTCAATAGAGAAATTCTCCAAATCTTCCTCATCCGATATATTCCCCCAATCAACTTGGAAAGAATCATCTACCTCTGAATCTTCATAGGAAAAGGTAGTAACAGGTTGACAGGTACTTGGTCTTTGTAACTTGGAGCAAAAATTAGAAAACCTTGGAACAGGAGGGGTGAGCTGGAAAGGCTTGGTTTGTTTAACAGAAGATTCCTTGGAAGAAAATAAATTGGAAGCAACTGGCCACAAATCTCCGGTGAATGTTGCCTTTAGAAAAGATAGAAAGGAACAGGGGTCCTCTAAAAAATGAGCTTCTTCATCAATACATGCCTCAGCCCACTCCAAGGCCTTACCTCCCAAAAGAAACAGAATAATTAACTTGCTTTTCATATTATCAGGGGCTTCTTTGACAAATGGAACCATAGAAAACTTCTTGCACAAATCAAGTAGATCATGAAAGGAATCATCTTCACCCTCATACCTTTTAATGGAGGAAAGCCATTCTGCAGATTGTTGTAGTTCAGACTGCACAGCAGAGGTGTCACCAGCAGGCTCCTGATTAAATGGCTTGATCATTCTGTCAGGCTTGGCCACAGGTGAGTGGCTGGTAGTTAGGAGCCTTGGTGCTGTATAACATGAGTACAGCGGGTATTTGAGGTTTTGATAGGCCGGAAACATGTTAAGCAGAAGAATGTTTTAATAATGAAAAGTATGGCAGTATAACAGATGAACCAAAAGTTCTTACACCGGTTGGTGGTCAAGGGCAGGCAACAATAAAGCAAGTCCGAGAAACAGGCTGAGGTCGGGGGCAGGCTGAAGGCAATAACAAATCCGTATGGCAGGCAGAGGTCAGAGGCAGGCTGATGGCAGAGGGTAGTCCAGTAAACAAGCCGAGGTCAATTACCAGGAGATCCAATAGAGAGCAGGTAAGGGGAACTGTAGCAGAGAACAAAGGCACAGGGACCAAGACAGGAATCTCAGGAACAAAAGCAGGAATCTCAGTAACAAAAGCAGGAATCAGGAGTCACAGGAACTAGCTTGGGAGCTTCAATGATCAAGCACCGGAGTAACATTAGTAACAGGCTTATAAAGGCCCTTAATTATCAAATTACCAACACCTGGTAGAGCAAGAAGGAGGAGGAGGAGGTGAGCAAACATAAAAGGTAGAAAGTCTTTAATCATACTAGTAGAATCAGAATCCAAAGGTCTCCAGTGGCTCAATGAAATAATGCAGGAGCTTGTAAGTGTAAAGTTCAGAGTTCGATCCCAGGTAGCTCCTGACAGATTTGAGCAGACCGTATGTCTCTGAACACCTCAGAATTAATTTGGCTGCTTCTGTCCTGTGTCAAATAATCGATAAACAATAGTGTCTGTTCCACTGGCAGCCATGCACGCCCAAGCCATCACACTACCTCTGCTATGTTTTATAGATGATGTGGTATGCTTTGGATCATGAGCTGTTCCACGCCTTCTCCATACTTTTTTCTTGCCATCATTCTGGTACCCTCATATCAACTCCAGGGCTTTTATCTGCTTCATTGATAAAGACATAAAGAAGGAATTTCCCACACCTGCCCATGAAATAGCCTTTGAGTCAATTGCTTTTGAGCCCCTGAAATGAAGTGATTGTGTGAAAAATTGGCTTTAGTTCCTCACATTTTTATGTAATCTTTTTGTACAACCCACCTAATTAAATCTGAAAGTCTGCAGTTGAACTTAATCTCAATTGTTTTATGTAAAATTCATTGTGGTAATGTACAGAACCAAAATTAGAAAAAAGTCATCTCTGTCCAAATATTGAAAGCTTGTAGATCTTTATTGGAAACTAGAAATTAAAGATATTGACCAAGCACTTCTTAAATTAGTGCTGAATACATTGGATTCTGTTAAGGGCTTTCTGGTGTGTAATGATTACAAATTAGATTGCTGATTTATAAAACCAGTTGCTGACTGATGAAGTGCACCTGGCAACAGCAGGGCATTGAGCGTTGATTGAAAGGGACCAGAATGATGATGAGTGACTTCAGGGTGCAAGACTATGGTGTAGTGGAGTAGGGGTTTAGTAGATCAGAGATGGGCAGATCTGGGGATCCAAGCAGCAGAGTTTTATATAGATTAGAGAACTGTGAACCCAAATGGGTTCTATTCATCCAAAAAGCCAAAGGTAAAAACCTGCTGTCCAATGCAAAATCAAAAATGAGGCTAAGAATCTGGAAATATTTTTACAGAAATAATATAAACTTTAAGATTACAGAAAGACAAATGTTTATTTGATCGATATTTTCCCGAGAAAGGATGCAGGAGAGAGAGGATGCAGGACCATTTTATTTTAAATCCCTTCAGTGCACCATTTATATATATAATGGGCATCCATACCTATAGATTTGAGTGCCTATGTGTACATATATAATATTAGGGATGCAGCTAATCGATTACTTTTGAATTATTTTGAATATTGAATTGTCCACAAAAGATATGATCAAATCTAAACCCTAATTTGCATTTTTAGATTTGGTATAAATTTGTAGACAAAATTGCTCACATTACTGATATTTGAAGGCAAACCCCCTAAATGAATCCTTAAAGGGGAACTATCGCGAAAATGAAAATTTAATACAAGCTTACTCATACTGAAATAAACACAATCTTCTAAGCAAAAGGAACCCCTCTATAAGATATATTGGATCATTCATCTGACACCCAACTCCTGAATGAAGACAGAATGAGGAGAAACAGATGCTGAGAGAGGAATAGTGAAGATAAACTTGATTATTTCTGAAACGTTACAGAATTTTTAATTGATTGTATTTAGAAGATTTTCTTATTTCAGTATGCTGAAGCTAATATTACATTTTCATTTTTGCGATAGTTCCAAATTAATATCTATAACAATATTATCTTTAATATATTTAACAAATTGTATAATAAATATTACATTTAAAATATAAGCAATATTAACTGCATCTACCTTTTACTGTATGCAGTGTATATTTAACCAATGATAGAATATCCCATCCCCTATCATTGGTGTAACTTTGAGGATATTGGGAGATCCACATATTCCTGGCAAAGCGACAGAAGGCTTATTTTATATTGTATTTTGGATTGTACATTTAGCCAAGACAATATAAAGGAGAGCTCTAAAAGACTTATGGTGAAACAGGTCAATATTCGTTAGTATTTCTTTGACTTTTCGGCTGTAGATCTTGATAAAAGCTGAGTTTACAGCCAAAACATTTAGTAATAAATACTGAATTTCCTCTCTAGTGCAGTTAGTGCCTTTCAGCATAATATCAGAGTTACTGACGAAGCGCATCTATGCATGTCATAAACAGTTTTTTAAATTGTCTGCTGATATTGTCTGCTGCATTGGTGGGTCACTTCCCACTGCCAGTAGCCCTTAAATGTTATCCTTAACAGAACTGTTCATTTATCAGTGGTTATGTATCCGTTTCAAGGAGTACTCCACTTAGGGGCCCCATGAAAGAGGTGCTTATTGTGATCTGTGATGGGTAGGATCTTGAAGATTGCTGGGAGTTGATGGCATTTAGGCAGATCATAGGCATGTTTTTTCATAGTGAGGCTGGGCAGGTGGGTCAGGGGTGTGACTATGTGAGGGGCATTTTTCCTACTGTCTATAAGTAGTGCTATATAATAAATATACATATATACATGTTTATTAGCAGGACCGTGAAGGGCAGTGGGACACTTCTCTAATAAATGGGGCTTCTTACGAAACAGCCCTCCTAAACCTAGAATTATGGGTCCCTGGGCTAATATACTGCAGTATCACACATAGACCAATCAATATTTTAGGTAATATGTATTAGTATTGTCCTTGGTGTTGCTAGTGGCAGTCGTGTTACTGCAAAATTAGCTCATTATGTATTGTGCGAATCATTAAAACAACTTTATCTCTGTTTATTTGGCCAGCAGGCTGTTGCTTTGTGCATGGAACCTGGAGAGGAGGCTGAGACTTTGATTTGGAATTATTGCCAGTCATATACTTGGTATTTTCTCATCTGCTGCAAACGTGGGCAAATGAAAGAACAGGATGTCTTTTGTGAACTGTAACATGCTGTAACTTGCAATATGTAGACCATTTCTAGTAGAGTTAAGTGAAAGCAACTGAACTTAGTTCGTTTTTTGTTTTTTGTTTTGCCTTGAAAACATTTTACCACTCTAACGAGTGGCTTCTTCAGTTCAACTGAGTTGGTAGGGAATTCCCCAGCATTTAAACCCTCAAGGGTAGTAAAGTCACAGATATCCAATCACAATTGTTCCATTGAACTTCAGTAAGGTGTTGGCTCACAGATGTGTGAAAATATAATCCAGTCACAAAGGTACCATGATTTTCATTGAGGAAGATGTTAATGTTGTAGATGGTGTATTTTCGGATTCAAGCTATTTCCAAGGTCGAGTCATAATAAATCTTGAAACATTTTTTTTTATTTTTTATTTTTTTGATCAAAAAATAACCCCGAACACTCGAATTTTCATGGAAAACACAGCTTGACCATTAATATATAACCCCCTTAATGTCCAGTTACCTTTCACTTAATTCTACTAGATACTGTATGTATATCATGGCCTGGATACATAAGACTCTTCATAGACATCTTGCAATATGTAACATGGATTAATTAGGGTTCGGGTTTGTTCATCAATGGGGTGGGGACAGACTGGCAAAATTTGTAAAGGTCTCATAGCAAACTGCAAAATCGTGATAGTGAAACAAAAGTCCTCTGTCAGATTAAGTTTGTAGATTCCGGATCCCAATAGCTAAAGGCAATTATAACTGCTGCTAAACACTGTTACCAATCCCAGTAACGGTTATCAATCTTTGTATTCCTTTTAAAGGACTCAGCCCTGCATTTCTGTTTTCCCCCAGCACATCATCCTGCGTGGCAGTGTTAGACAGGACAGCACTGAAGCTGTAACTCAAGGGAGCTAAAACTGCACAAGGCTACTATAACGGAACAATTTTTACTTGGAGACACAGTACTTTTAAAAGAATGAAGTGGGAAATGAGGAACAGATCTTACTGTGACTCTGAGTGAGCCCAATTGGGCATGGGCAGTAAACTTCCTCCAGGCAGGCCCGGATTTGTGGAAAGGCCACCTAGTCCCAGGCCTAGGGCGGCAGGATTTTAGGGGGATGGCATGCTGCCCAACCACACCCACATTGGTTCAAAAACACTGGGGATGCAGTGGAGATATAATCATTTTTCGATTTCCTGTGCGCCAATCCCCATTGCTTCAGTCCAGATGATGAAAATTTGCACAAATAAAGGAGAGGGGACAGGGGCGACGAACAGCAGTGGGCCTTGGGGCGCCCACAATGTAAATCCGGCCCTGCCTCCAGTTGAAGGGTTTGTTACCCCAGGGAAGTGCAGTTCTGAGCAGTTTACCGGAACACACAGCAGGGATTCACTGAGTAAAGATTAAACTAGCATTCAGGAACACATCTGGAATCAAATTTAAGTGGCAATTATATGTGTGCTCCCTGCGATTAAAAAAAACTCTGTTCCTTGATGATGGGCTACTCCCCTGAGCTCATTAACTCATGCTGAGTAAATAGAACCTTAACTCGTACCTTGCCAGCAACCTCACCCTGCAGTCCTAACATTCCTAATATGTAAGGAACTAAAACCTGAATAGAAAATCAGGGAAAATTAATGTACAGGAATCCACACAGGAGCAGGGATGGATAAGCTAAGACAAAATCAAATTCTAACCTGCATTGCAGAAGTCTGTATTCCTAAATTGCAACCTTCTAGCACTGGCATTTACTGCTAGAGCAGGGTTATTGGTTTCACAGGAGCAACCTACAGATTGTGCCATACACAAGCACAAGTTGAAGATTTGTCTCACTTGCAGATACTTAGTTAAGCATTAAGAAGACAATATAATCCTTACAAAATAGACATTATGTGCAGGTGAAGCAGACTTTATTGATGCATCTGCAGCATGTAGTTCACATTTACAGTGGGAAAAGTCAATAGTGTGCTAGATGTTTCCCTAAACCTACTCCTTAACTTATGCACTGGGCACCTTGTGCCAACCCAAAGGTATAGCAGCCCTATAAAAATGCCTCTAAAATGACAGCTGGGGCTCGGCATCATTGCGACTATCTTTCTTATAGGCAGTGTACTGCATAGTGGCTTGGTATTGCTGTTTGTAATTACCAGCTTAAGAGGAGTGGATAGTTATTTTACAAGTGGGATACATTTCTTCATTATACAAAATTAACAAAAAGCACATTTTAGAGACACCTAAGAAATAATGCAACATAATGTGAAATGCTTTCAGAACTGTTGATGACATCTATCTGTTTAATTGGGCTAATCAAGAGTAAAGCCGACCATATACCTATCAATATAATTGTACTAAAATTGTACTAAATTTTCATTGTGTGTATGGTGCCAACATTTCCTAACAATATCCATTTACTTTGGATGTCAGTAAGTTTGTGGTGCATCGGCAGAAAATAAAGTGAAAAGGATCCTGCTGGTCAAATTGTTTGGCTTTGGAACAATGGCAAGGCAACCACACAATATCTTTCCATTCTGCCACTGGTCTATCAAACACTGTGCTTGTTTGGGCCATGTTTTTACTATCATTATTTTCTTAAAAGTTCAGATTTACAGATTGTTTAAAATCTGAACATCTTGAACATCTGCCTTGTATATTTTAATATTTTGAAGGAATCACGTTAAATGTAATGGACTATGCCCTTCATAGGAAATTCTTTTTTTTTTTCCCTCTAGCTCTTGACTTCCACTGACGGAGATGAATTTAGCGAGGATGATTTTCATTTACTAGAGAAGGTTACATATTCTACCTCTGCAGAGAAGATTAAGAACCTTGTTAAGAAGACAACAACACTGTCAAATAGGTAATGCTGGTAGATCTGCCTATACTAAGTTAGAGAGTTTAAATCTCCACATGCTTTACCAAGTGGTAGCATTCATTTGCTCAAAGTGCCAAGCTAACTCAACCATAGCGACTAGAAATGTGTTCTTTATTGTTGTATTTGTATAACCGAGAAATAAGTTCTTCATTATATTAAAGCAACAAGCAAGTTACCAATATAAAAAGTTATATATTATTTTATTTTGCTGAAATGTCTGACATTCTGATTTCACGACCCAGCCTGGTACACATTTTTAGGCAATGGATTAGAATGAAGTTTGAGCCATGATATTAGCTGTTATCTATTGCAGAATTTTTTTTACACCTGTGAAATCTCATACGTCTTTCAAAAGATAGTGCAGGTATGGGACTTTTTATTCAGAATGCTCAGGATCTTGGGTTTTGTAGATATGGATGTCTTTCTGTATTTTCAATCTCTATAGTTTGTCTACTAAAATTCCTAGACACAGCCAAAGCGTTCCATTCAATTGAATGGCCATATCTATGGGAAGTACTGACAAGACTAGGGGGCCGATTCACTAAATTCGAGTGAAGGATTCGAAGTAAAAAAAGTTTTTTTTGGGCTACTCCGACCATCGAATGGGCTACTTCGACTTTCGACTATGACTTCGAATCGAAGGATTCGAAGTAAAAATCGTTCGACTATTTGACCATTCGATAGTCGAAGTACTGTTTCTTTAAAAAAAACTTCGACCCCCTAGTTCGCCATCTAAAAGCTACCGAAGTCAATGTTAGCCTATGGGGAAGGTCCCCATAGGCTTGGCTAACTTTTTCTGATTGAAGGATATTCCTTCGATCGCTGGATTTAAATCCTTCGAATCGTTCGATTCAAAGGATTTTATCGTTCGATCGAAGGAATAATCCTTCGATCGTACTATCTGCGCTAAATCCTTCGACTTCGATGTCGAAGGATTTCAATTCCCAGTCGAATATCGACGGTTAATTAACCCTCGATATTCGACCCTTAGTGAATCAGCCCCTAGGAATTGGCCCAAGCTTTATTAAATGGGTTCGCTTAATGTACAGTAAACCCAGAGCCAGACTGAAAGTAAATGATGTCCTATCCACTCCTTTCAACATATCTAGAGGAACCAGACAGGGATGCCCTCTTTCCCTCTTACTATTTGCGTTGGCAATAGAACCCATGGCCATTGTAATTAGACAAAATCCCCAGATTCAAGGCCTAATGTATAAAGGATTAGAAGAAAAAATCTCTTTTTACGCAAATGCACCCTTTTATACTTAGCCAACCCAGCGGACTCATTGGGAATCACTTTAGATACAATCTCTACTTTTGGGAAATTTTCTGGCCTGCAAATCAACTGGGATAAATCTCAAATATTTCTCGTGCGCTACAGTCAATAAACCCTACAATCAACCTTAAAACAGTGGATACATTCAAGTACTTAGGAATTTTAATACATAAAGATCCAACCACATTTATTTCACTTAATCCAACCTCTTATACAACTTATGAAAATTGCACTTCCAAAATGGTCTACTTTACCTTTAACCCAAATTGGTAGGATTAATATATGTAAGATGGTATTTCTTCCCAAATTTTTATATTTCTTCATTAATTCACCCTGCTACATACCCAAATCAATTCTGCAAACAATAGACCGCACACAAGCCGACTTTGTGTGGGCCCAAAAAACTCCCACAGTAGCTAGAACAACACTACATGCCCCTGCAACTCAACTAGGTCTAGCAATGCCTAACTATGAATAATACTACCTAGCAACATAAGCAATACATGCCTCCAATTGGAAAACATTTGACACAGAAAACCCAGCTTCTCTGTTGGAAGCTCTATACTTTGGTTCCATTGAATGAATACACCATGCTCTTTACAGGCCTAAAAAAATCCTTACCAATATTAATTCCATTGTTAGATACCACTAAGAAATCTTGGGACACGTTGTAAAAATCTACTAATAAAGACAACTCCCTCTCACCAGATATGCCCTTGTGGTATAATGCCTCATTAAGCAGCTTTGACAAATTTACTGAAGGGGGGTTCTGGGCAAGAGCAGGAGTCAAGCAACTTCAACATATAACACAAGCGGACATTTTTAAAACTGTAGAGCAGTATGGTCTACTTGGCTGGATTCACTTGCAACAAATGTTCATTGTATCCTCTTCATGTCTACCTTCTTCTTCCTTCATTCTTTCCTTCCTTCCTTCTTGTTGTTAATGAAAACTCAATAAAAAGTTACTATTAAAAAAAAAAAATAAAATTAATTAAACCCAATAGGATAGTTTGCTTCCAATAATGAATAAATACGTAAATATCTTATTTGGCATCCTGTACAAACTATTGTTTTCTCAGTACAAGCTATTATTTTCTCATTACAGAGATAAAGGAATTAATGTTTAAAGATTTGAAATGTTTGATTTTGGATAACAGATTTTCTGGATAACAGATCCCATACCTTTATAACAGTTGACACTCATTTGGATTATAATAATATTGTTGAAGTTCACCGCACTTGCAGATCTATTTTCTTTGTGCTATTGATGAATTGTTACTCATCTCTTACAGACACAAAATGGCATAACAATGACAGTCAACTTAAAAATATCCCCCCACCTCTAAAATTAGCATTTGATATTTTTTATTTGATATACTTGTCTGCATTGAATAAAAAAATAACAAAGTGTATTAAATTATACTGGCATTAAAAAAGGAAATATGTAATAATATCTGCAACTTTTTGCATCTTATTTCATTTTGTAAGATGTAAAAGTGCCTAAAATAAAGTCAAATCTATTTGACTTTTCTCGTTTTCTTGCAAGTACCTAAATCCTTGATGAACTGGAAAAAACACTTGAGCGAGTTAGTAAATGAGTCCTTTCTGTATATTTTTAGTGCTGCTAGCAATTTGGTGATGAAGGTGGATTCACTTCTCTCATCTGTGCCCAAAGGGGAGTCGAGACAAGATGTTACCCTCATAAAACAGAAACATAGGTAAGCAAGTAGGAAATATGTTTATAGTCATACACTGATGCTGATGTTTTTGTTATGCATACATACTGTACTGTGTATACACTAAATAATTTGTGTATCTATATCATCTGTTTCTCATCAATATAATTGTGTTGTATTGGGCCTGCGTTAAATTAAAAGGGCCTCTAGAAGAACAGGCAGGCTAGGGCCCAATTTGGGGGCATACCTATTGTTACTGGATGTAAAACCGGCAGTCCTCCAGTTTCAATTCCCAGCTCCTTTACCTGTTAGTGGGATGCTGGAAGTCGAAGTTCAATAAGTCAATAAAAGCTGGAGTGGCCTTTTTCCTTTTGGAAAACTATGACAATTCCACTTCTTCTCCCTACTTTTAAACCGCATATATTTAAAAAGTTAAGACTGTCTTTTTTTAATTTTATTAATTGATAACTTTCATGCAACCGAACTTTAGTTCCTATGTTGCTGAAAAATACTTTGTGCCTTGACATTAAGAATCTTTGTACTGTAATGGAATAGGAAAAACTGCTTTCTGTGCTGCTTTGTAATGAATGGAGACATAAGTGGCAGTTTTTTTTTCATATTGTAGGATAAAGCCCTGAGCATTAATAACATAGGCTTGTCAATGAAGTTCCTCACAGTGCATTATCTGAAAGCCTTACAGATTTTTAAATGAAGTGCATTTAACCAGCAGTCCTCTTATGCAGTAAATGAATAAATATCAGCATTTCTGCTCAGGTCAGAGAAAAGACATATTGCTGATTACACACTCAGAAGACCCACAATTTTATACCATTTCAAGCAACAGGGATCTGTTCACAAGAGCTAAATAATCATAAAATAATAGGATAGAAGAATGACTCACTTGACTGTTAAGTGAATTAGGTTGGCTGTGTGGGAGTACAGGAATATATTATGTATGGAACATAATGTTAAAATAGCAATCATTTAGTAGAAAGCATTAAGTGTCAATCTGACAGTCTTCTTGTATTTCACAATTGTGCTGGTATATAGAAAAATGTTTTTCATATTGGGTTGGATCATTGCTCCAGCACATTGGGTTGGATCATTGCTCCAGCACAGTCATTTTGCTGACTAGACAGAATTTAAATTGGAATCCCACCTAGATTCTGACTTGGTGTATATAAATATAATAGACAAAAGCCATGAATATCCTGTTAATGAAATGCTTATAAACGGTAATTAGTGATGTCATCAGTTAAAAACAGTGAGTAGTGATGTCGTTTTTGTCACATGACTCACTAAAACCTGAGTATTAGAATAAATAAAGTGCCCCTTGTTGGAAAATATGAGGATATTAGAGGTAACCTCGAGAGCATATTATATATAAATTATATTGACATGGAACTCCTCGGTGACTTATAATAAAAATAGGGGGTACTTTATTCTATATATATATATATATATATATATATATATATATATATATATATATATATATATATATATATATATATATATATATATATATATATATATATATATATATATATATATATAAAATATATATATATATATATATATATATATATATATACACAATCCAAACGGTTCAGCACACCACTGGAGCAATTGACCCAGGTGCTACCAATTGCAGCTGCATACAAAATCCAAAAAGGTAAGGTGCACACTGGGATCCTTTGTAGCTTTTTAAAAAAGATAAATTTTATTCAATACATGTTAAAAGGAGGTCAACGTTTCGGTCTGTTCCTAAGACCTTTATCAAGACCAATTTTTTTATCAAGACCTCCTTTTAACATGTATTGAATAAAATTTATCTTTTTTAAAAAGCTACAAAGGATCCCAGTGTGCACCTTACCTTGGACTTCAAAAGAAAGCCGCAAAGACTGTGGTTTATTGATCCGACGTTTCGGCTACAACTCTAGCCGTCCTCAGGAAGAGGACGGCTAGAGTTGTAGCCGAAACGTCGGATCAATAAATCACAGTCTTTGCGGCTTTCTTTTGAAGTCCTGTGAGTGCGGTTTTTTTTGTTACAATATATCACTATTTGTTTACCAGCACCTGGGCAGTTACTGACAGGGAAGGTGTGCACCTCTTTGGACTTTTTATATATATATATATATATATATATATATATATATATATATATATATATATATATGTGTGTGTGTGTATATATATATATATATATATATATATATATATATATATATATATATATATGTGTGTGTGTATGTGTATATATATATATATATATATATATATATATGTGTGTGTGTATGTGTGTATATATATATATATATATATATATATATATATATATATATGTGTGTGTGTGTGTATATATATATATATATATATATATATAATTGTAGTTTAGTAGTGCTTACTTAAAATTTCATTGGAAATCAGTCTGTTAAAATCACCTTTTAATTTGATATATTCTTAAATCCTTTCTCCCTTATGTCTAACTTCAAAATGAGTGGTAGGCTTGTACAAAATCTGTCATGGGAAGTACTGGGGATGGGAGGCAATGGTACTAATGCTGGAGTAAAAATGGAATCAGAGCTGATAGTGAAGCTTTTCAGTTGCGTATTCTATGCCACTATTTGGCATTCGGACGAATTCCCGAATCCTTTTTGTGAAAGATTCTGCAGAATACCGAACCAAATCCTAATTTGCATATGCAAATTATGGGCAGGAAAAAGTGGAAAAACTTTTTTTGTGATGAAAACTCATGTGATTTCCCTTCCTACCCCTAATTTACATATTCAAATTCAGTTCATCCAAGCACAAGGATCCAGCTGAATCCAAATCCTGGTTAAAAAGGGCAAATCATGAAATCACTGCATCCCTATTTAATATAAAGACTATATGTCCCCTTAAAAGAAGCTATTTTTGTTAAAACCTATTGTGCAAAGCCTATTGTTATGCTAAAATCTTCTTTCATTGTCTTAATTTTAGTTTGGTGAAAGTTGAGCCACAAGATGATGGACCATTCTTTGATGTGATGGCCATAGTTGATCCTCTTTCAAGAGAAGCTCAGATGATGTCTCATTTTCTTATTGTATGTTTTGTTTTACATCTTACTCTTATATGATAGCTAGATAGCAGGCATTGAAGGAGCTAATATAACGCAAACATTGCATTTGTCACTCAAAACAAAGTAATATATTGTTGTTTAGTTTTTAAGTGTATTATTTCTTGCTTAAAACAAAAACACACAAGGGGCAGATTCACTAAAGAGTGAAGTGGCAAACGCTGGTCGACAATTCGCCAGCGTTACCGCCTGCAGGGACTTAGCAAATTTACTAACGTGCGTAGGAGCCAATTCACTAGCGAAAGAGATGGGCACTAGCGTTTATTCGCACTCTATCGCCAGGTGACAATTCGCTCTGGCAAATGGACTTCGCAAATTATGTGGATTTTACTGAACGTTACCTCTTTCGCCATACTTGCCTTTGCCAGCTCAGACCAGGCGAAGTATACTGGAGTGCATAATCTTCCTCATTCTTCTGTTGCTTACATCATATTCTGTGAGTGGAAAAAGCATCTAAGTTTAAAAACTGCTGGCGTCTTTTTTCAGAGTGATAGCCTGCAAAAGTCCTTAAATTCTTTTTGGGGGTAATCGTTTCCCCCATACATTTTCTAACATATGGAACATTAACTATACAGTGGGCTCATGTATAGGGCATTATAACAACTCTATTGTCTTTATAAACGTTCCATGGACATGTGTAATTAACAGTGGAAATGTAATGAATTAGCTGAAACGAGTGCAAGACCTCTAGTGAATTTGCGCTAGGCAGAAATCAACGCTAGTGCATCTTCGCTTTGAATTGCTCGCATTGCCAAAGTAACGCTAGCGAAAAGTCACCAGTGTTCGACGCCTGGGACGAAACTCCGCATTTTAGTGAATTAGCGTTGTCTGAGCAAATTTTTGCCTGACGAAGTGTAGCGATGGGTGCAAACTTTTCGACCTTCAGTGAATCTGCCCCTATGGGGTCTATTTATCATGCTGTGTAAAAAGTGGGGTGAAATATTACCAGTGATGTTTGCTTATAGCAACCAATTATATCTTTGCTTTTGTCTTCTAACTGTTGAAATCTAATTGCTGATTGGTTGCTCTGGGAAACGTTACCGATAATGCTTCACTCCACTTTTTATAAAATATGAAAATATGCCCCCTTAATTTACATTCTCCAATTATTTCTACAATTGTTTTTGATTTTAATTACATTAAATATATATATATATATATATATATATATATATATATATATATATATATATATATATATATATATATATATATAGTCCTATATGAATAAGCACAGTAGTCTTTATTCCAGTTACTTTGCAGAATAATGTCATTTTGCTACAGTAGTTAGACTACCCCTCCCACCCCTACTGCTGGCTGACTCCATTTCTTATAATCCTTTGTTCCACCTTCAAATTCCTAGGATTGATTATATTGATATACCTTTATTTCTGACATTTTTTTAATGCCCCCTTTAATTCTCATGTCTCTAAACTTGATCATTCAGATTAGAGTAGCTAGAGAATCTGAAACCCATTTTCTACATAACTGCAAAATGTTTAACACTTAAAATGAGTATTTAGCTGATTACATTTCTACAAAATTGTCATTTTTTGAAAAATCAGCTTGTTGTAATGGCAGAATTTGAATTTCCTCAACAGCAGAACAATACACAATACATAGTCTTTATTGTGGGTCATATTTATAAAGGTTTGTAAAAAGTAGTTTAAGTACACCAAATCAGTTCACATAATCTCTAAAACTGTGTAAATGATTCCATACAAATGTGTAGTTTTACATGTCAATTAATGTCAGAAATTTTTTAGTTAACTGAATTTGTCCAATTGACTTTGGCCAGGTCGTGAGTGGTGTTAAATATTGGTGGGATTTTAGGTATTATTAGGGGTGTAAAAGTCTATACACACCTTTATTTATTTGCCAGTTTAGCGTGTTGTAGAGGAGCAGTGCTATCTAAATATTTTAGTCAAAAATATTGTATGTGTTTTAATTGTCAGGCTCCTAGGTCATTAGGTAACATATTCCTATAAAATTATATTTGTTTTCTTGTCTAATTTTAGGTACTTGGTCGATTAATAAATATGAAATTGAGCATGTTCATGAATTGTAAACCCAAATTATCAGAAATGCCTTTAAAAAGGTAAGTCCAACTGCAAAGTTTACCAAAACTTAATCAACTATTGATAATGATTGTATGTTGAAAAATGATCCTTATGTGTTATGCTGGTGAATATATTTTGTTTTCACAAAGTGAAATGATAACCTTCTTTGTTTTTGTCTAAACTTATTTAAAAAAATAGTGTTTTAAAATTAGCCTGAAGCACAGAGGAGCATAGTAAGCATAGCTGTATCAATATACTCTGTCAAAAACTGACCCAACTGGAAGGAGAGCATTCAGTAGGCCACGCATGGTATGATGTCCTCCTATAGTTCCGGTCATTTGTGCTCTTTGCTGCAGTTGCTCTTTATGCACTGGCAGATAAGGAACTAAAGGTGCATGGCCAACATGGTGCATCAGGGTTCGAATTGAAAATTCAAATTTCGAATTCAAATTTTTTTTTTATGGCCAAAACTGTCATTCGACTAGGGAATTGTTAAAATTCAATTCCAGTTTTTTTAAAAAAAATTTGAATTTGATTTTTGAGATTTATCGTACTCTGGCTCTTCAAGAACTCAAATTTGACTATTTTCCACCTAAAACGTGCCAAATTGCTGTTTTAGTCAATGGGAGAACTCCTGGTATCAATTTGGAGTTGTTTGCAGCCTTCCTGACATTCAGAGAGTAAACTTGAATCTAATTCAATTCGAGTTTTAGGGTCGATCCTCGAGTTTCTTAATAAATTTAAATTGGTCGAATTTCGAGTTCATGCAATTTTACCAGCCGAAATCAAACGCCGATATTCTGGCATTGTGGACAATCATATGCATACCAGTAATTATTAGAACATTTATTGGCATTGTAATCCTTTTTTGACTCTCTATTTTTTATTTGAATGTTCAGGTATAGGCTCTATTATCTGGAATGCTTGAGTTCTGGCATTTTCCTTTGTAATTTTGGATCGCTAATTAAACATTAAATAAACCCAGTGAGAGTGTTTTGCCCCTAATTCATGCAGCTTTATTACCATCAAGTACAAAATACAGTTTTATTACAAAGAAAAAGGAAATCATTTTTTTAAAAAAAAAATAGTAATTTGCTTAAAACAGATTCAATGGGAGATGGCCTTTCTATAATTTGGAGCTTTCTGAATAATCGGTTTCTGAATAAACCATCCAATACCTGTATTGCCACAAGATTCACAGATGGCTTGTTACTGTAGTACTAAGGCAAATGTCAGGTGAAACAGTGAAAAATGTTAGCCCTGGACCTGTTAAAATATTATTGCATAATAAGAGGGCCAGTGGAAACGATTGTCTAGGTTGCATAAGGGACAATGGACATTTCAGAAAGACAACATTTAAGGTGAATATTAAAAGGGGAAATTTAGCAATAATATAATATTATTTTCTGAAGACTGTCTAGGTTCATCCATGTAACCCCATTCTCAATATGCATCTAGTTTTTACAGACTTGTCCTTGAACCAGAAGTGACATTCCTAAGAAATAATAGCCTTTCTATGGGACCATCTGCAAAATTCTTAGATATGCCAGAATCTCCTCTGCTCACTCTGAACATGATTACTCCTGAAAGCTGGATTGTGGAAGCTGTTCAGAGTTCATGCGATCTGGATAATATTCATCTTCAAGATGTAAGTAGTTTGTGTAGTGACTTGTACTTTTTTCTCAATAGAGATTATTTCTGACACATTTTTTAAACTCTTTATTAAGATTTTTTTTTGCAAAGTGAACCTACTGTCTGTTTTCATAATTAATTGCTAAGAGGCAGATTTAATTTTCAAGCTGCGATATTGCTATGATTGAATTGAATCGCATAAATACCACGATCGTGTCTTTTTAAAAATAAATTATAATCTAGCAGGTTTTAGGTGCCAAGAATTGTATTTATTTATTCATTTTTAATGTGTTTATAGAAAAAAAGTCAAGATCACAACTTGAAAACTAATAAATCTGCCCCTTAGTGTCTGGTCTATACTTACCTACTGTATCGCTAAGCTTCTTTGTATTTGTATGGTCTCCAAAGAGGAGGCAAGCAGGGATAAAAATAAACCTTTTAGATTCCTCCTCAGCATGCAAGGAGCAATTTGTTTTATAGAAGCTGATTTTTGCGCTTCAGCAATACACCATGTGGCCCTAGCGGCTTCCATTAAGTATTTTTTTATTGATGTGAGTGAGGGATGAGCGGCCACAAAAAGAAAAGTGCCGGATGGTGTGCTGTGGATGTTGTACACAGAGCTGTGGCAGGGTCCTATGCTCAAAAATGTTGCTCAAAGTATTTTATTTTTGTCTGTTTATCTGCCTAGCTATTAATTGTACCTAACAACAGTAATTTGATCCTTCCAGATAGATGGGATTGTTACAGCAAATTATGAGCTGGAATATTTATTACTGGAAGGCCACTGCTTTGACGTGACTACAGGACAACCACCCAGGGGACTGCAGTTCACTTTAGGCGTGAAAAATGATCCTGTTATGGTTGATACTATTGTTATGGCTAATTTGGTAAGTGAGATGCCATTAGTCTGTGAGTTTTATTAACATTATAAGGGGGAACAATAACGGACAGTGATAAACAAGGATTTTTTCAGTTCAAGTCTTTAGGACGTGTTGCTCCATTCTTATATTGCAAATACAAAGATACAGTCTGTACATCAACATTTAAAAAATATTGATTATAGCATAATTTACAATATGCAAACCCCACAGTTCATGACCTTATGTGACTATAAAATATTTTTATCATTTTGTAGTACAGAATGAATTTCAGTATGTACTTACGTTATTGAACCTTTTTGATACTAGGGATTTTCTGTGCTCCTATGCATATTTATAATAGAACTCAATATCTGTCAACAATTTGCAGCTCCATTCTTATAATCTGATTCTCTCTGTGGACCTTTTCACACATTGCCCGTTGTTATAGTTATAGTGACAGCTTAAGATGTTTTCTGAAGAGTGCTTCCATCCAGTACAGTCTGATCCAGATTTATCCAGCCTTTTGGCATAAACTGTCAGTGTAGAGTGCATTGTTACATATGAGCCATATGTTTCAGGGTTTGTTTGTTTTTTTTTAATTATTTATTTTAAATATTTTAATATAGCAAATATTCGTACAGTCATGTCTTAGAATGCAGTCTCTTTAGGACAACTGTATTTGGCCTGGATGTGACTTCCTCCCTTATGGTAGAATCTGTAACTGATTTTTCTATCCTACACCTGCATTCTCCTTTTCTCCCACTTGAAATGAAATTTAATATGATGTAGACATGATTTAGTCTTGGCCAATTTTTTTAAAGATTTATTTTTATTAGGTTTTTTAATTAATGGTCCAGACACTAGAACTGTATCTATCAAATAGTAGTTAAATTCCAAACTTCTGAGGAACAGAACCAGAAAGTCAATTACTTTGAAAACTATAATATTAAAAACAAATGTACATAGTTTATGACGGACTAAAAGTTTATTATAAGATGCTCATGTAATATTAGGTACTTTAGTCTCCTAGTTAAGTTATGGACAATACTGCCAGTCTGCCACTCTTTCCCTTAAACTGAGTAAAAGCAACATCTTTCACTTTGACATTCATAGGGGATTCATAGATTTCAAGTGGGATCTGTTATCCTGAAACCCGTTATCCAGAAAGCTCAGAATTATGGAAAGACTGCATCCCATATACTCCATTTTATTCAAATAATCCAAAATTTTAAAAATGATTTCCTTGTTTCTCTGTAATAATAAAACAATACATTGTACATGATCCAAACTAAGATAGAATTAATCCTCATTGGAAGCAAAACCAGACGATTGGGTATATTTACAGTTTACATGATTGTCTAGTAGACGGTATGAACGTGAAAATTAGATCTTTTAGCCAGAAACCCCCAGGTAATGAGCAGGTCCCATACCTGTATAGGTGAAATATTTCATTACTGCCGAGCAGATCTGTAAAAAGTAAAGGTTAATGGTATGAAATAATTGATTATGTAAGCCAAATGCCATAATACAGCAGTTTAAAGGTAAGAACACATAATAATGTAGGGGTTATTAAGTTTATTGTACATTAGCTAGTGCAGACATTCTGTAAATCAATTACTATGACAAATTATTGGTTCTATAAAGTATTAACTGTAAACTGTTTTATCTGCACTTTTCACCTGTCCATCTAATGACTGTATATTAATCATTTAAATTGAGCAAAATGATTCCATCCTTCAATAATTCCTTCTACCAAATGATTCTCTGTTAGTTTCATTCAGAATTGTATAAAATGCAAGCCACTTCATTGCAGCCATTAAAGTATAGAATGTATGTATGGGACATTGTAAAAGGAAAAGATTCTCATGGTTTCTGTTATATTAGATATAGTAGGTTGAAAGCATACATTTCCATTTTGCTATTCATTTCTTTCATCCCTTCCATAGGGGTATTTCCAGCTAAAAGCAAATCCAGGTGCTTGGACGTTACGACTGCGTGAAGGAAGATCAGAAGAGATTTACCATATATTTTCGTAAGTAGTTCTGGTGGTGTCCTGTCCTACTAACTGTATATATTTAATGAATCCACCTCAATTGGCCAAATCCCAAACAAAATCCAAGCCCTAATTTGCATATGCAAAATCGCTGGAGGAAGCAAGAACATTTTTTTCTTCTGGCCTAAAGTCACTTAATAATTAAAAAAAATTATTATTAGGAATAAAATGTGGGTGAATCCAAATCCTGCATCTGGTTCATCCCTATAGATTTTTGTTTTTTAATGAAGTCTGTTGCCCTATGCACATTATTAAATAGATTGTAGGAAACACTGCCTAAAAACAAGAGAAATCAAAGTCTTGCTTGCATTTTGGGCACTTTTGTCTATTTTCGCACAAATAACTTGCAAATAAGGGTTAAAATATAAACAATTAAAATAAATATTCTACAGGTATGAGACCTGTTATTCAGAATGCTAATGGTCTGAGGTTTTCCGGATAAAGGATCTTTCTGTAATTTGAATCTCCATACTTTGTCTACCAAAAAACTAATTTAAAGGTGAAATAAACCCATAGGATTGTTTTGCCTCCAATAAGGAGTACTTTAATCCTAGTTATGATCATGTACAAAAGGTGCTTTTTAATTTTTACAGAGAAAAGAGGAATCATTTTTTACAAGATGGCATTCCGTAATTCAGAACTTTCTGGATAACCAGTTTCTGGATAACGAATCATATGGGAGCCCTTATCCGGAAATCTATTATCCAGAAAGCTCTGAATTACAGAAAACCCCATCTCCAATAGACTCCATTTTATCCAAATAATCCAAAATTTTAAAAAACGATTTTCTTTTTCACTGTAGTAACAAAACAGAACCTTGTACTTGATCCAAACTAAAGGTGGCCATTCACGGAGAGATCCGCTCGTTTGCCGATGTCACCAAATGATTTTATCTCTCCCCGATATGCCCACCTTGAGGTGGGCTTTATTGGGCTGATCTGATCGTGGGCCCTAGGGCCCAACAATCGGATCCTAACGATGGGTAACGGGCGGTCGGATCGCGGGACCACATCAACGAACAGATGCGACCGCGATCCGACAGGATTTTTAGTCTATATCGATCGGGGAAGACCGCCGGAGGGCCCCATACATGGGCCAATAAGCTGCCGACTCGGTCTGTCTGTAGCTTCTATCGGCCTGTGTATGGCCACCTTAAGATATAAGATCCAAACTAAGCCTACTGGTTTTATTTCATGTTTACCTGATTTTCTAGTATATTTAAGGGATTAAGAAATTATGGAAAACTCCATTATCCGAAAAACCCCAGGGCTCCGAAAAACCCCAGGGCTCGAGCATACCTGTACCTGCCCCTTGAAACACATTTTTTGATGTATTAACTGTATTTTAGATGGTTTTGTTTTATAATAGAGATGGTTTCCGTCTAAGGACAAAAAAAATTCTTATTAGTCCACATAACAACACATGTTCTTATTTATTCAGATGCAGCTATATGATTTTCAGCAGTACAATACTGCCTTTTTTCACAACTGACTATGTGAAATGGAAATAGCAGACATGGCTTCTCCATGTTAACATATTTGTTTTAAATAAATAATGACAACGTAAAGTTTATATGGTAATCGTCTCCTGAATTTAGATTGATCTAATTTTATAACCTGTTGAGGATTAGATGATCACTGGTTTTATTGGCATTTACACTTCCACTGATATGAAAAAGGCTGTAATGTTTACAACACAATATATAGTTTATAACCAAACACATCTCATTTCTAGAGCAGAGCAATCCAACAACAGGCAATATCAGCTTAAATATTAGGTTTGCCTTCAGTTTAAAGCAGAAGGCTCACTTAAAATAACATGTAGATCTAGCAGATCTGGGAGAATGTGGTCGCTGACTCTGTTAACTGTTCGAAGTGATACATTAGTTGGTACATTTTACATTAGTTGATACATTTCTGTGGCCCCTATATACACCAATAGCTATACCTATTGTAGATTTCAGTATCATAATAGCCTTTGATATTATGCTTGTCCAATAAATCATCCAAATCTCTCTTAAAGGAGAAATCAACCCATTTGTAAAAAAAACCCCACCCCAGGTAAACCTCCTTCCCTCCTCCCCCCAGGCTAACTGCCCCCCCCCCCCGGGAAAATGCCCCATACTTTATACTTACACCTCGGCGCAGATTCTGCCAGCAGAGTTCCACGCATCCATCTTCTGGGTCCTCGGTAAGCTGACTGGGAGATCGGTATTTCGGCGAATGCACAGTTGGAGCAGTTTGCCGGTTTGCGACAACTGTGCATGCGCGGAATTACACGAAAATTGCCGATCTCCCAGTCAGCTTACTGAGGAGCCGGAAGATGGATGCGTGGAACTCCGCTGGCAGAATCTGCGCCGAGGGGTAAGTATAAAGTATGGGGCATTTCCCCGGGGGGCAGTTAGCCTGGAGGGAGGGAGGTCTACCTGGGGTGGGGGTACTTGGGTTTTTTACAGATGGATTGATTTCTCCTTTAAAGTTATTAATACAATCTGCCATCACAACATCACTCGGCACAACCTCACTGTGAAGATCCATCTATGCTGCTGTGCCTCTAGTGTAAAGAAGTTGCCTCTTGTGCATTGATCCTTTTTATGAGGAATGGACTTGTAAAGATTAATCCTGACCCCTCACAAGCATCTTTCTTCCAGAGAAAACAACCCCCAACTGTGACAGTCTACCCTCATAATTTAAATCTTGCATTACTCTAACCAGTTTGGTTGCATGTCTCTGCACTCTCCCCAGCTCATTTATATGCTTTTTAAGGACGAGCCAAAAACTGGCACCTATAAATGATGTTTTCATCCTTTGAGTTAGTGCCCTTTTTATGCAAGACAATACTTCATTTGGTTTAGTAGCCACACACTGCCTAGATTTTGTCAACTTGGTATCTGCAAAGTGGCAGCATCCTGCATGGAACTTAGTTCTGCATAATTTAGTATGATCAGCAGAAACCGTACTTTCAATGCCCACCTCCAGGTCATTAATAAAAAGTTAATAAGTACAGGGCCAAGGACAGAGCCCTGTGCAGTTCCTGGCACAATTCGAAAATGTTCCATTTACCACCACTCTTTGTAATGTATCTTTTAGCCAGCTACAAATACTATGTTCCAGGCCAATATATAGTTTATAACCAAACACATCTCATTTCTAGAGCAGAGCAATCCAACAACAGGCAATATCAGCTTAAATATTAGGTTTGCCTTCAGTTTAAAGCAGAAGGCTCACTTAAAATAACATGTAGATCTAGCAGATCTGGGAGAATGTGGTCGCTGACTCTAACTGTTCTAAGTGATACATTAGTTGGTACATTTTACATTAGTTGATACATTTCTGTGGCCCTGCTGAGAAGAAGCCCTGAGTTTATTAAAGGCAGCTGTTATAGTTGATACAATAGTTGCTAATATTCCACAGATACTACTGAGAAATGTATGAACGAATCTAGCAAATTGTAACTGTTTAGAGACACCAGAGACATGAAAATTAATTTTGGAAAAATGGTCAAAAATAAAAAAAAAAACTATTGAAAGCAATTGAAAGAAGTCTTTATTCCTGGTGCTCAATCTGAAAACAACTGAACTGATAAAAAAAACTGAAACTGAACTGAAAAAAGTTTTTTGAAGGGGAAAAACCCCTAGAAGTTTGAATACGTTGGGATGAGGTCCATGAGAGTTTACAATTTATAAGGAAAATGCCAGTCCACTAAAAAATAAATTGACACATACAAGGAGAAGCCATATATATGTAGAATAGAAAATATATATCTTACAGGGGCAGAGTTAGTCATTTTATTTTTGCATTTGAAGCAATTATTCAAAAAAGCATCTTTGCTGTTTTGTGTGGCTGTTTATTTTTAAACGTGATAATGGAAAAAATGAAACCCTACAAATTGTGAAACAGTGTAGCTGAATAACTATGACAAGAAATGGCAAAACTTAAGATGGGGCTTACCTGCTATTTTGCACCTTTTCCTCTTATTTTTACAGCCTTGTTTATTCATACCTCTTTATTGCATATTGTGTGTTAACTATGCCCAGATAAATATATATATATATATATATATATATATATATATATATATATATATATATATATATATATATATATATATATATATATATATATATATATATATATATATAGTTTCCTATGAAATAATTTAAGCACATTTTATCCCACTAATCTTTTTTTTCTAGGTCCCTAAAATTTAGACTGTACATGGATTCACTGAAAATCTTTCTGCTGTATAATATAACTTATATGATAACTTTGGTACTGTCATAATGAAGAGTTTTACAATATGTCTGAGCTGTCACTGAGAGATTACCTTTCTGTGTTAAGCAGCTCTTCATACCGGAACTGAAGGGCTGCCAGAGTACTGTAATGAAGAATGTTCTGATAGTAATAAGCATACTCTGACATGTCTTCTGATCTAATGCCTGCTACCAGCAAAGCAATTTTTTTTTAGTAAATATGAACATGCTATCAGTAAAATTATCGGCCATTAATATACATATTGTGAGGGAACTTGCTTTACTTGTCTATAAAATTTGCCATATAATTAATTTAATCTTTCTGTTTTATAAGCATGGTTTTGTTTTTTCTTTTCCAATTCAATGTCTAGCTTCAAGGTAAAATATTCTAACTAGCTGGCTACTGGAAAGGATATTTAACTAATATCTCTGCAAGCTTGTTGAGTATTGGCACATAAAATACTGAAAGTGAAACATTACTTTAAAGGGGACCCGTCACCCAAAAAAATTATTCAAAATCCTATTTTATCAGGTAGTCAAGCAAAATGAACTTTAATTACACTATATAAATTATATGAATCTTGTTTCTGTCAGTCTTGGAATTAATTATAGCAAGCAGGCCGGAGCCATTTTGTGCACACTGTTGTTAAGGCAAGCCTTGTATCATCTCAGAATCTTGTTTGTGCACCAGAATGGGTTAAATTAAATGGTAGAGAGAAAGAGTAATGTATGGAGAGCAGTGACATCTAGGAAGTGCTGAATGGAAAGTGAAAGTGATTGTCTGCCCCACCTTTATGCCTAAGGACTTTTATTATACAGATTTTTGTGTCTGGGTGACAGATCCACTTTAATAATGAACACCACCTTGCTACTTCAAGTATCAGCAATATTTTTGGCTACAAACCTAGAAATATTTAGTATTATATTATTTTATTATATTTATATATTTATAATATTATATCTGTATAATATTTATCGCACTGGGGCAGAGGCTTCTGTGTGAGGGTTGATGATGGAGCAGGGAAATGGGCAGGTTGGGGAAACTAAAGCCTTTGGAGAGGATAGGTAGGAGAGGGTTTAGCAGCAACTAGCTTTAGGGAGGAGAAAATAGGCAATCCCAGATTTAACAGCAACTATATTGCAGGTACATTAGTGAAACCTGTCCCAGCTCTGGTTGGTGATTCACTGGCTAAGTTGCTCAAATACCGGCCGGGCGGCAACCTTAACCAAAAGCAAAGGCTAGGGCCATATATTGCGTTTCGGTAGTCAGAGAATCTACTCCTCTGCTGCAGCGGATTTCATAGCCAAAACGCAAGATTTTGCATTTCATGCTGAACTCTGCCATGTTTGTCTGCACCCGAGCCGTGGCAATGTATTCTGGTGTAATAGAAGCAGAGCAGCAGTGTAGGAGCAGATTTACAGCCTGCATTTTTCCATTGGCCAAGATCCGCAATTTCTTGCCCAAGCCTAATGGAAATCAGTGAGTGCTGAAATCATTGGGTAATTAGGGTCTAAGTAAAGTATTGTAAAAATGTGTAAAAGTGTTCATCAGAGATACAACATCATTGTTCTTGTTGGTTTTCTGAAGCAATAAATCTATTTTATGGATGCAGCTCCGCTAGTGCTATATTTAGTGTGAAAGCCAAGCAGTATTGGATGCCTTTATAGAAAGAAAAAAAAAAAAAGGCGTTTGGCTTCCTTCACAAGACTCTGCATAAATCTGTACATGCCTTGGTTTCAAGATAAGCCAGGAATTGGATGATTTACACGTCTGATCTATGCTCTTTTAATTGACATTTGTTCTGCCTTCCTCCTGCTACTAATGGCCTTTTGTCATAATATGGCATTATGAAGTTATTTCTGCCAGAGCACCCATTAGACTGACTTTTTTTAAATGTAGACTTACTGATATGACAGCGTATTAAATGTTAATGTAACTTTTACATTAGCTTCAGTGTTTTGGATGGAAATATCTTGGTTTTGGGGTTTTCCCGATAAAGGACCTTTCCTTAGTTTGGGTCTCCATACCTTAAAAATAATAAATAAACAAAAAAATGTGTGTGTGTATATTCAGAGTCTAGCAAAGTGAACTGCTGAAAAACTGAAACTATTGTGTAATACAGTTTGCAGGGTTTGTATTTTGTTTAGATTATTGCTTAAAATAATTACCTTCTGTTTACCACTATAAACAGGATAATTTTTGTTTTTTTGTATATATGGACTTTTCTGTTAGTTAGTCAAAGTCTGCACCATGATCTATTGTTTTAATACAATAGATAATAAGTTTGTTTGTTGCTATTATTACACTCTTTATATAGGATTCCGTAAAACATACAGTTCAAGAAATTGCCTTGTTTTTAGTCTAATAGGGAAGTCACTTATGGCTCTAGTAGTAATGAAAAACATGATTCTTAGTTTACTATTCGTGTACTGTTTTTGAGTGGATTGTTATTGCTGAAGAATTTTATTGTCTAATTATAGAGAATACATGCTAGCCCTACCTTGGGAAGGTACAAACAAGAAGTTGCTGGGTTCTCATTGCTCTAATCAAGACCAAGCTTGTTTAAAATGACATTTTTTAAATAGAATCCCTTGCCATAATATGATTTGAATGACAGGAAGTTTGAATTTGCACATAAGCTTCTGATAGGAAAGATCATTATATAGAAAGTGAAGTTGTACTTTGTGAATAACCAAGACTGTTTTGAATAATTGTGAATTCATATGCTGTAAGCACTGAGTTTCCTTGCCGAAAATAGGACTTCATTATTTTTTTGAAACATTAAAAAAAAGAATTCCAGAGCTCAATCCAGGATCAAAATCATGTACCCTATTTTATATTAACACATAATACATCAAATTAATTTGCATAAACACTGCAGAAGATTTTTAGCCCCACACATATTTACTGTGATACAATTTTTTTTCTAAATGACATTTTCAGAGGGTCATAAGGCAGGTGGTAATGACAGGGCCCAGTTGTGGCCTGCATCCTCTGTTACTCCATAACTTGCATGTCTAACTCCAACTGACACCAAGTTAGTGTTATGTAGGAACATACATATTTATATAATTAAGTTGGGTTGAATAAAGACACAGTCCATCAAGTGTAATCCCTCCAAATGAACCCCAGTGCACATATATAGACATTTTACTGAGCTATCTATATACTCGCATATATACAGTATATACACCAATAGCTATACCTATTGTAGATTTCAGTATCATAATAGCCTTTGATATTATGCTTGTCCAATAAATCATCCAAATCTCTCTTAAAGGAGAAATCAACCCATTTGTAAAAAAAACCCCACCCCAGGTAAACCTCCTTCCCTCCTCCCCCCAGGCTAACTGCCCCCCCCCCCCCCCCGGGAAAATGCCCCATACTTTATACTTACTCCTCGGCGCAGATTCTGCCAGCAGAGTTCCACGCATCCATCTTCTGGGTCCTCGGTAAGCTGACTGGGAGATCGGTATTTCGGCGAATGCACAGTTGGAGCAGTTTGCCGGTTTGCGACAACTGTGCATGCGCGGAATTACACGAAAATTGCCGATCTCCCAGTCAGCTTACTGAGGAGCCGGAAGATGGATGCGTGGAACTCCGCTGGCAGAATCTGCGCCGAGGGGTAAGTATAAAGTATGGGGCATTTCCCCGGGGGGCAGTTAGCCTGGGGGGAGGAGGGAGGGAGGTCTACCTGGGGTGGGGGGTACTTGGGTTTTTTACAGATGGATTGATTTCTCCTTTAAAGTTATTAATACAATCTGCCATCACAACATCACTCGGCACAACCTCACTGTGAAGATCCATCTATGCTGCTGTGCCTCTAGTGTAAAGAAGTTGCCTCTTGTGCATTGATCCTTTTTATGAGGAATGGACTTGTAAAGATTAATCCTGACCCCTCACAAGCATCTTTCTTCCAGAGAAAACAACCCCCAACTGTGACAGTCTACCCTCATAATTTAAATCTTGCATTACTCTAACCAGTTTGGTTGCATGTCTCTGCACTCTCCCCAGCTCATTTATATGCTTTTTAAGGACGAGCCAAAAACTGGCACCTATAAATGATGTTTTCATCCTTTGAGTTAGTGCCCTTTTTATGCAAGACAATACTTCATTTGGTTTAGTAGCCACACACTGCCTAGATTTTGTCAACTTGGTATCTGCAAAGTGGCAGCATCCTGCATGGAACTTAGTTCTGCATAATTTAGTATGATCAGCAGAAACAGTACTTTCAATGCCCACCTCCAGGTCATTAATAAAAAGTTAAAAAGTACAGGGCCAAGGACAGAGCCCTGTGCAGTTCCTGGCACAATTTCGAAAATGTTCCATTTACCACCACTCTTTGTAATGTATCTTTTAGCCAGCTACAAATACTATGTTCCAGGCCAATATTCCTTCCTCCCTTTAGCATTAATAGATTACATCCACTGCCATCACAGTATCGAAGTTCCTGCTCAACTTCTCATAAAAGGCAAATAAATAAGTTCTGTTACACATAAAGCCATGCTGGCACAAACTCATAGGATTGTGATTTGCAGTGTAGTCAAGTCACGGCTACAATTGTTTCCCCACAGTCAGGCCAGATGGGAGAGTCAGAGGTTGAGGTGACTAGAAAATATCAAAATATAGGTTACAGCCCAACACGTCTTTATATATGCTATACCACATCTCCAGTCATACTATTACTGTATGTAACTCCCAAGCGACAATTGCTTTGGGGATGGAATTGGTTATAATTTCAGTGCTGTGAGCTGTTATTAATTACATTTTAAGAAATCTATTCACCCAGACCTAATCTGCCTGTCCCTGTGATATACTGTTTGAACCAAACATTTAGAATTGTAGGACATTTGTCATGTTAAACATTGCAATGCATAATTAAAATACCTGCTTTCTGCTGCTTTGCTTATCTCACAAGCAAGTTTACAAGCTTTTCAGATATAATCTTTTTGATTTAAATTTGGAGCCACAGATCACTTAACATCAAGGAAACCATTTATGGTTGCCAAATAAAAGATTGGCATTCCATTTCTGAAATAAAAACTAAAAGCCTTGGCACATTGCAGAGATTGTGAATGACAGGAGGGAGAAAGAGAAAATAATATAGCACCGGCTACTTCTCTTCAAAAGCTTTCCTGAAGATTGTCTGACCTGGAACACGTTCTGAGACTCTTTTACACTGCTTCAGTAAAATACGTTTCTTTTGGTAATTGTATTTGAAGTGCTGGAGAAATCAATATTATTTACAAGTGCTGGCGCAAAGTAGCTTCTACATTAAATCAGATTATTCAACTCTAGGAAGGAATTTGAAGTATACCATATAATGTGAAACCTGATATTCTGAGTGAAAAACAAAAGCAACACATAACATGTATAAGTATATTATTCTGTGTCATATCTTTGTTCTGGTGTTCAGCACTGATTCCTGAATACTGTACATTCCTGTGCCCCATCTAATACAGGGGCAGAAGCCATAGGTGCTCCTTAGAGCATTGTTTCCAGAAAATGTTAAGAACAGTTAAAGCCTTAAGCTGAAATGGCAGATATGCACCATCTTTTATTTATAACAGACTTATCAATTCTTGTGCTCCACACCTCCCACCTTACCTTCCAGGCCTCTGACTTTATATTTGCAGGCAACTGGCAGTGCTCATGTATGAGTGCCAGAAATCTGTATGTTCATTTATCGTACAGCACTGCAGAATATATTGTTGTTTTATAAATAATTGTTGTTAATGATAATAACAATAATAATAAATACATTACACAGAAAAGGGATTAAAGTCCTATGTATGTGCATAGGAAATCCAATGAATCAAAAGCAATGAGTTGGTGCTTTAACTGCTTCAGGCACGCCCTTTGTAGGGTATAATCTGCAGTTCAAAATATGTTCCAGAGAGAATAAATCATCTTATTTTGTTCAGTATATTATAACTCTGAATGAGTGTGTTTTTGTGTTTTTTTTTATTTTTCCTAGGCACATGGGCACCGATTCCCCATCAGATCAAGTAGAGATTATTGTCGTACTGAATAATTTCAACAGTAAAATAATCAAAGTGCATGTAAGTAATAAATCTCTTTCCAACATGTCAGTCTTCCAAACATTGCTGGTCATTGGATTGCTACCACCTTCAATATACCATAAACTCACAGTTAGGCCACCTGATTCATGGCATCCTACATACATATACATGGGCTCATTTATTATTTCAATGCCTGCACTCTTTGTGTCACATCCTTGGTATCTCTAATCTTCAAATGCTAAATAATTCAACTATATATATTATGCATGGAGCCTATTATACCAAAACCAAAATAATTCAACAATATATATTATGCATGGAGCCTATTATACCAAAACCAAAATAATTCAACTATATATATATATATATATATATATAATGCATGGAGCCTATTATACCAAAACCAAACTTGACAAAATTAATCCCGAAAATGATTTCTTATTGTAACTACCAGTGCAGTGATGGTGATCACCTTACAAATTCAACTATTTGGATAATTGTTTGAACTGGGGTAAGTGGTACTAAACTGGTTATCAAAGCATAAACAAAAAAGAGAGAGAGTAAAAAGGCTAATTTAAAGGGGTTGTTCACCTTTGGGATAACTTTTAATATGATATAGAGAGTGATATTCTGAGACAATTCGTAATTGGTTTTCATTTGTTATCATTTAATGTTTTTGAGTTATTTAGCTTCAGTAGCTCTTAAGTTTGCATTTTAAGCAGTCTGGTAGCTAGGGTCCAAATTACCCTAGCAACCATGCACTGATTTGAATAAGAGACTGGAATATGAATAGGAGATGGTCTGAATAGAAAGATGAGTAATACAAATTAGCAATAACAATACATTTGTAGCCTTACAGAGCATTTGCTTTATAGAAGGGGTCAGCGACGCCCATTTGAAAGCTGCAAAGAGTGAGAAGAAAGAGGCAAATAACTATAAAACTATAAAAAAATAAATATTGAAGACCAATTGAAAAGTTGCTTAGAAGTGACTTGTTATAACATACTAAAAGTTACCTTAAAGGTGAACCACCCCTTTAAAGTAGCACTTTCACCATACTTCTAGTCTACGTAATCCACTATGATTTAAAGGGGTAGTTTCCCTTTAAGTTAACTCATAGTATGTTAAAGAATGTTCAGTAATTGGTAATGTTTCAGTTGGTCATCTTTTTTTAATTTTTTTGCATTTTTTTTAAAGTAATTTTTGTATTTGCTTTCTTCTAGCTATTATTCTAGCTATCAAATGGGACCCCAGCAGTCAACAACCTATTGCTATGTGAAGCTACATTTTAATTGTTATTGTTACTTTGTATTCTCTTTCTATTCAGGTCCTCTACTATTCACATTCCAGTCTTTGATTTAAACCACTGCTTGGTTGCTAGGAGAGCTTCTGAACAAAAAAAATAGTTCAAAAACCCCAAACCGGAAATTAGAACCAATTGTGAATTGTCTCAGAAAATCACTGTCTGCATCATACTAAGTCAGCCACCCCGTTAATACGCAGTGATTACAATGTAATACTATTAGTTTGGCCACGCTATGCAAATGCCCCTATGACGGTAGTTCATATAAAATCCCAAAACCAGGTTGCTAAAGCTGGACTTACAATTGAAAAGGCAAGGCCTAATCAATATAAACTATGAGGTCAGACATTACTAAGAGAGCATTGGTAAAAAATGCATTGTCTGTATTTAAAGTTAAGGCCAGCTGCTGTTATGTGGATAACTGCTTAAAAGGCCCTAATATGAGGTGGTGTCAAAGTCAAAACTAGCTAATATTATGAGGATAATGAAACACAAACACAACCTGGCTAAGAAACTGTTACATGACTGTGGGTTTTACTTAGAAGGGAAGCAAAGGAAATTCTTAATTCTCATGTTAGCTCAAATGACCTTGATCGAGTTCCATTATCTCTGAGCCTGAAGCACCTAAAAAAGCATTAGTACACTCTGAGTGTTGATAAGCCCAGTCTTTTCATGAAAAAGCATGGCAGTCAAACTGCTAGCAGATTTGCTTGGTTTTCAGCAGAGTAAAAAGCATGCTGACAGTTTGGGTCACATGAGTAAATTTTGGATAATTTGGGAAAATGACAATAAAATATATGAAGTGTTATTTAAGATTAATGGGCATTGTTCAACTTTGTACGTAACGTCATATGAAAAAGTTTGGGAACCCCTCTTAATTCTTTAGAGTTTTGTTTATCATTGGCTGAGCTTTCAAAGTTGCAGCTTCCTTTTAATATATAACATGCCTTATGGAAACAGTAGTATTTCGGCAATGACATAAAGTTTATTGGATTAACAGAAAATATGCAATATGCATCATAGCAAAAATTGACAAATGCATATATTTGGCCACCCCAACAGAGATATTACATCAATACTTAGTTGAGCCTCCTTTTGCAAATGTAACAGCCTCTAGACGCCTCCTTTTGCAAATGTAACAACCTCTAGATGCCTCCTATAGCCTTCGATAAGTGTTTTGATTCTGGATGGCGTTTTTTTTTTTTTCTATTCATCCATACAAAATCTCTCCAGTTCAGTTAAATTTGATTGCGTGCTGAGCATGGACAGCTTGCTTCAAGTCATCCCATAGATTTTTGATGATATTCAAGTCAGGGGACTGTGACAGCCATTCCAGAATATTGTACTTCTCCCTCTGCATAAATGCCTTTGTAGATTTACAAGTGTGTTTAGGGTCATTGTCCAACCTCTGCGTAACTTCAACTTTGTGACTGTTGCTTGAGCATTATCCTGAAGAATTTGTTGATATTGGGTTGAATTCATCCGACCTTCGACTTTAATAAGGGCCCCAGTCCCTGAACTAACCACACAGCTCCACAGCATGATGGAACCTCCACCACATTTGACAGTAGGTAGCAGGTGTTTTTCTTGAAATGTGGTGTTCTTCTTCCGCCATGCAAAGCACTTTTTGTTATGACCAAATAACTCAATCTTCAGCCCAAAGCACTTTATTCCAAAATGACTGGCCTGTCTAAATGAGCTCTTGCATACAAGCGTTTGTAGCGCGAGTGCAGAAAGGGCTACTTTCTCATCACCCTGCCATAGAAATGTTCTTTGTGCAAATTGCGTTGAATTGTAGAACAATTTACAGATACACCATCTGCAGCAAGATTTTCTTGCAGGTCTTTGGAGGTGATCTTTGGGTTGTCTTTAACCATTCTCACAATTCTCCTCATATGCCGCTCCTGTATTTTTCTTGACCTGTCAGACCAGGGTTTTACAGCGACTGCGCCTGTGGCCTTCCATTTCCTGATAACATTCCTTACAGTTGAAACTGACCGTTTAAGCCTCTGAGATAGCTTTTTGTAGCCTTCCCCTAAACCAAGATACAGAACAATCTTTGTTTTCAGATCTTTTGAGCGTTGCTTTGATGATCCCATGCTGTCACTCTTCAGAGGAGAGTCAAACAGAAGCACAATTTGAAATTGGCCACCTTAAATACCTTTCTCATGAATGGACACACCTGTCTATGAAGTTCAAGGATAAACAAGCTAATCCAACTAATTTGGTGTTGCCAGTATTCAGTATTGAGCAGTTACATGCATTCAAATTAGCAAAATTATAAGGGTACCCAAATTTTTGCACAGCCAGTTTTTCACATTTGATTTAATCCCATACAACTAAATACTGCTTCACTAAAAATCTTTGTTCAGAAAACACCCCAGTACTCAGATGTTCCGGGGAAATGAAAGACATACCACTGGTTTTTGTTGAAAGTGGAGTAAATTATTATGCAGGCTGAGAGGGGTTCCCAAACTTTTTCATATGACTGCACCAAAACATGCTTCAAAGTCCTCACATCAGTATGCAATAAAATGCTTGCATGTGTCTTACTTGCACTGGTGCCAATGTGATAGTTGTACCTATTACAGTGAAAAAGACAACGGAGACCTGTATTTTATACATGCCATAAACATGGGGCATAGTAACCGTAACAAATGTTGCCACTTTATATAAAGACATCATGGGAACCCGATTCTGCACCCTTTCTCCACTTTCCAGGCTCTTACTTATGCAGAGGCGCCCCCTGTCTAACAGGCTTATACATTTCAGTGCAAATTCCCTGTACGTTTGGAACACTTTGCTATTCATTGCAGCACAGTGTATAGGCTCTTTGGTAAGGGTCTTTCTAATGACTTGTTCAATATTCCATGCAAGTGCTGTATTGCTTTGCTGGGGCCTTACACATATTAATGAATATCAGCAATGGTATTTCTGCATTGATAGTGTCCTTTTACAGGTGCAAAAGAAACCAGATCAAATGCATGCAGATCTTCTTAGCAGCGAGTCTGAGGAGAAATCTGGTTTGTGGAATTCACTTATGAGGTAGGCAAATGTACTTTTTTATTGTATTCTCAATGTGTGTATGTATGTATGTATGTATTTATTTAATTATAATACACAAAAGCCATGAATATCTTGTAAATTATATCCTTATAAACGGTGAGTTCTGATGTCATCAGTTATAAACGGTGAGTTCTGATGTCATTTCAGTCACAAAAAAAAAAATCCCAAATTATTTTTTAAATATGTCAATAGTAAAAAAATGAAGCAGGAAGGGGTGGGACCCTTACTATCAGAGGGGGATCAGCTGGTTGATGAAAACAAAATAAAAGCGCAGATTCTGAACTCGTATTTTTCATCTGTTTACACAAATGAAGAACCAGTAAGTGAAGGTTTCCTTCTTAACACTCCCAATTCTAGTAATACAACTAATGATGCATGGTTCACACAAGAAGAAATTCAAAAGAGACTTGAACAGGTTAAGATTAACAAAGGTCCAGGGCCAGATGGTATTCATCCCAGGGTAATTAGCGAGCTTAGCTCTGTGATTGCCAAACCTCTTTACTTAATTTTTCAGGATTCATTGAGATCTGGTATTGTGCCAAGAGACTGGCGAATTGCTAATGTGGTGCCTCTATTCAAAAAAGGATCCCGTTCTCAGCCTCAAAACTATAGGCCAGTTAGTCTGACGTCAGTATTAGGAAAGCTTTTCGAAGGGTTAATAAAGGATAAGATACTGGACTTCATAGCAAATCATAATACTATGAGTTTGTGCCAGCATGGTTTTATGCGTAATAGATCTTGCCAGACTAACTTAATTTCTTTTTACGAGAATGTAAGTAGAGACCTCGATTCTGGGATGGCAGTGGATGTGATTTACTTAGACTTTGCTAAAGCATTTGATACAGTGCCACACAAAAGGTTACTGGTTAAATTAAGGAATGTTGGCCTGGAACATAGTATTTGTACCTGGATAGCGAACTGGCTAAAAGATAGACTACAAAGAGTGGTGGTAAATGGAACATTTTCTAATTGGACCAGTGTTGTCAGTGGAGTACCGCAGGGCTCTGTACTAGGTCCCTTGCTTTTCAACTTGTTTATTAATGACCTGGAGGTGGGCATTGAAAGTACTGTTTCTATTTTTGCAGATGATACTAAATTGTGCAGAACTATAGGTTCCATGCAGGATGCTGCCACTTTGCAAAGTGATCTGTCTAAACTGGAAAACTGGGCAGCAAACTGGAAAATGAGGTTCAATGTTGATAAATGCAAGGTTATGCACTTTGGCAAAAATAATATAAATGCAAGTTATACACTAAATGGCAATGTGTTGGGAGTTTCCTTAAATGAAAAGGATCTAGGGGTCTTTGTAGATAACACGTTGTCTAATTCTGGGCAGTGTCATTCTGTGGCTACTAAAGCAAATAAAGTTCTGTCTTGCATAAAAAAGGGCATTAACTCAAGGGATGAAAACATAATTATGCCTCTTTATAGGTCCCTGGTAAGGCCTCATCTGGAGTATGCAGTTCAGTTTTGGACTCCAGTCCTTAAGAGGGATATAAATGAGCTGGAGAGAGTGCAGAGACGTGCAACTAAATTGGTTAGAGGGACGGAAGACTTAAATTATGAGGGTAGACTGTCAAGGTTGGGGTTGTTTTCTCTGGAAAAAAGGCGCTTGCGAGGGGACATGATTACACTTTACAAGTACATTAGAGGACATTATAGACAAATGGCAGGGGACCTTTTTACCCATAAAGTGGATCACCGTACCAGAGGCCACCCCTTTAGACTAGAAGAAAAGAACTTTCATTTGAAGCAACGTAGAGGGTTCTTCACAGTCAGGACAGTGAGGTTGTGGAATGCACTGCCGGGTGATGTTGTGATGGCTGATTCAGTTAATGCCTTTAAGAATGGCTTGGATGATTTTTTGGACAGACATAATATTAAAGGCTATTGTGATACTAAACTCTATAGTTAATATAGGTATGGGTATATAGAATTTTAATTAAAAGTAGGGAGGGGTGTGTGTAGGGATGCTGGGTTTTCATTTGGAGGGGTTGAACTTGATGGACTTTGTCTTTTTTCAACCCAATTTAACTATGTAACTATGTAACTATGTAACATGACTCATTGAAATTTGTGTATTATAATAAATAAAGTACCCCCAGTTGTAAAATATGAGGATATTAGAAGTTACCGAGGAGTTCCATGACCTGTATAAAAACACTGGGCCTTCGGCCTCTTGTTATTATATGGTCATGAAACTCCTCGGTAACTTATAATATCCTTATATTTTACAAGAGGGGGTACTTTATTCACTATATACACACAAGTTAAAGGGATTGAAGCTTTAAATTAGACTTTCGCGGTTGGGGTTGTTTTTTTTTCAGAAAAAAGACGCTTGCAATGGGACATGATTATTCTATTTTACGTACATTAGAGGACATTATAGACAGATAGCAGGGGATCTTTTATACCTTACAAAGGATCAACACAGCAGAGACTACTCTTTGAATGAACAGGAAGTGGCGCGCTTTTGACTCCTTATAAATTACAGGTTGGATTAAAACCACTTCAATGAAAACTCTAAATAGGTATTCTTTTTTTAATTTGTAGTACAGAACACTCATATTGTTACAAGTATTTTTCTGTAAGTTGTAGCTAGTGATCAGTAATACTAATCTTTTTTGTCTTGCCCTTACCAACTTTGAAGATTTTCATTTATCCATCTGTACCACTGGCAAGGAATGATACATCACTTTATAATTCATTACTATAGTCCATGCAGCTGATCATGCTGGTCCATGGGGAGTTGAATGGCATTTGCAGTCCTCACTCTATACTAAACAATCAACCCCATTTTACTACTTTTATAATAAATCAAATAATTTCCTATTCATGATATATGTTAATCAATGCTTTCAGGCATCTCTGGTGTTAGTCAACTGGCAGCCACACTCATCTGATTTATAGCTGCTTATCTGCTGCCTCACTTTCTCTTTAGCAACCAGCAAATCTCAGCACTGGCTTTACAATAATATGTGCCATTTAAAATACCTTCTCTAAATTATAAAGATGTTTTTGTATTGCTTGCAGTGCACTAAAGGCATTAGGAAGACAATAAAATATGCCTTATGTTCAAATAAATGAAGAAAAACTGTCTGCCATGTTTTGTACAGTGAATCACAGATTGTGAAAAATGAAACCTACTTGTTATACTTTAAACTGAGCATGGAACTCGCTTCTACATCGTTCAGCTATTAGAGGAGAACAGTTGCACAGCTTATTTGATATGAAATTCTCTATATGGCCAAAAGTATGAGGAAACATGCCTTAACGACATCTCATTCCAAAACAAAGGGTGTTGTTATTAAAGCTGGGCCTTCCTATGTTGCCTCAATGCTATGCTTTCCACTACAAGTTGAAATATTGTTGGATGTTATTTGGTTCCATTCAATAATGGTTGCACACTAATGTTGGGCTTGACTTGCAGAGTCATCCTACTAATGTTAATTTGGGTTGAGGTCAGGGAGCTTTTCTGTTTTAACACAATAGTGTCCCATTTAGAAACTGTTGCCTGTGTCAGCAGTGTGGGGTATTGTCTTAAATAACCAATCCCAATCATTAGAATGTCTGCATACTTTTACTCCTGTAGTGTACCACTAATACAATTGAACAGGATACTCCAGTAGTTTGCTCCTGATGCTGCACTGTGTCACAGCATCCCATACTATCATACAAGTTTTACTATGACAGGTACAAAAGTTTTGTGGTTTCTAAGCTTGGTAGAATGTTTGTTTCTTTTAAATAATAAGATGTATAGAGGTTTTGTTTCCCTTTGTCTACCTGCTTCCTTTATTTTGATAAAGTCAATGTTCCCAGGAATTTATTGCAGCACGGAATGGAACGTAAAAGGTAGAAAATGAAAACAAAATATTATTTGATACTAATGGTAACCACGCTGGTGCAAATTATTAGTTATTTTAGAATATTAACAACAAAACCTCACATTTATATCCCATAAGGCCCTAAACATTATGAAGGTGCTTATATCAAGTAAGTGGCTACATGTTCTTGTTAAATAAAGCAAATTAACATGATAGCACGTGATGTTTTGTCCTAAAGCAACATTACTGGCCAAACGTATAACATATTTGTTTTGATATCCAGTTTCACAGGGGCAGGAAATTCTGAAGACAAAGAAAAGAAACATGATGTTTTAAATATTTTTTCTGTTGCTTCTGGACATTTGTATGAACGCTTTCTAAGGTAAGGGCTGCCATAACAATACTGTACATATATGCATCCTTGTGATCCGAGTGGACACTGCAGTCAAGTTACTGGTTGGACAGTTTTCAATGACCTTGTACTTTGTATGCATTATTGCAGATATTCTCTTACTGTACAATCCTTAGCAAATGCCACCTCAAAGCTGATTTTATTAGATAAAATGTAGACAAAACCTCATACAGCCTGACATTCTTTTATTATTATTCTCATCTCACAGTGTATGCTCATCTCTAACGTCTCCTGTAACAAGACTAGTCCCACAGATGGCTTACCAGCTTGATTAGCATTACAGTCGTCCCATAAAGTTTATGGCCTGTAACGTCTGTGTCATTTGTAGGACCTAGTAAAGTAACCATGTCCCCACCAACTGTGCACCATGCAATAGTTTATCATCCTGTTATTTATAAAGCACACACATATTATAGAGTTCCTTACAGAGAAAATTAGATCATTTTACATCAGCCCCTAAGTATGGAACTTACAATGTAATTTCTATAGTACAGGTTCAAATACAACACAGGTTGATTCCATAATAAGTTAATTAAACTGGTTTTTGCTCAGTGGGAGTAAATGGAGCACTCAGAGGAAACCCACATGAGCGTGACGTTAATATATAAACAGCCCTCACAGTACCCTAGGCAGAGTCAGACCCAAGATCTAAGTCCTGAAAGGCAGCAATGCCAACAATTATGGCATCTGCCCAAACCCCCATATACTGGCGTCTGTAATCAAAATATAATGCTAGTTTGTTATTTCTGCTTTACAGAAAGTCAAGAAAAGTTTTACACATTTTACTTTAGAGAAACATATTTTGTCATTTCTCTCCATGTGGAAAACTATTGGATCGTTTCGAGAAAAAAAGGAAACTAATTCAGAGAGAAGATAAACTTCAAAGTACTTTAATTAGATTTTGTCGGCTACAATCATTTTATAATTGCAAACATTTTATAAATACTAGATTTTTTATATCAATAAGTTTTTATTGTTTTACAACATTGATATATAAGACAATTTGTAACAATAAACATCTTGAAAACAAAATCGCGTCTAGTTGCAATCTTAAGAACAAATCTGTTATGATACAAACAAACGTTCAGCAACATAAATGATTGAAAAATTAAAAGGGAGACAGGACAAAAATGAAATAAGTAAATAAATAAAATTAAAATAAAATTTAGAAGCAAGATTTCAACTCTGACTTTGAAAATACCCTGGTAGACATTTACAGAGAAAAGGGAATATTAGATATATCGACCCCGTGTCGATATACCAACCAAGGACCCCATGTCAACAGAAATTTCTCATAAGAATCTAGCAAAATAAATACTAGATTTTTTAAAGAATTTATACAATATGATATGTATTAGGCATGGTTTAATAAAAACATGAATGGGGTGGCATGCAGGGTACACACCCCAACCCCATTGTTCTTTGTAAGTAAACATTATTTCATTATGCTTTCAACAAAAGTGTACTTGTGACAGAACCAGTAAATTGTGATGAGATTATATGTTGTAGGGCCCCTTTCTGAATGCTGAGCAAAGATCTGGCACATACTAAAGAACTTGCAGCATTATTGTGGATGTATCAGTATTAAGTAGGCACTTACTGACTTCCAATAAAAGCTTGTACAGACCATTCACTATTAGATTTGGAGCCTGTTAACTCCAAAAGTCCCCAAACAAGTATTGGTGAAGGGTTATCTAAACAGGTGCCATACAGTTTTGTGCAAAAAGGCTTTGGATGCAGTTTGGTTTATAAATGGGCAGTTCATTTAGCTGATGAATTGATTTGAATTATTTTGTGGATCTAAATACAGATGATTTCATCTTAAGCATTTGTACTAACTGTCCAAGTTGCTTTTATAGCATCAACAGCTTCCCTTATTCACCTTGACATTTACTGATAATTCTTCTCTGTTAACTATTTTCCCAACAGTTTCACTTAGTACAGGTTTTTTTAATAGGCCACATTGTCCTTTTTTCTATTCCACCAAAATTTTTCCATGATGTGTTCTTTGATTTTGTTGCAGAATTATGATGCTTTCAGTTCTACGGAATACCAAAACACCTGTGAAGTTTTGGTTTTTAAAAAACTATCTGTCGCCCAAGTTTAAGGTAAAACCATTCTTTTCCGTTTGTTTGGCTCTTGCAATTAAATGATCCTTGCTGTTTCCTTTTTTTTTCTTTTTAATGTGTATCCTATTTTTTTCTCCTTAGGAAATCATTCCCTTTATGGCTGAGAAGTATGGATTCCAGTATGAACTGGTGCAGTACAAATGGCCTCGGTGGCTTCACCAGCAGACTGAAAAACAACGAATTATATGGGGTTATAAAATCCTTTTCTTGGATGTACTCTTTCCACTTGCAGTGGATAAAATTATCTTTGTTGATGCTGACCAGGTATAGTACATTTGTCTAATTATATAGCATAATCAAGAACCAGGTTACAGGTATTTAAGCGACAAACAGCAAATGGCATGAAACCTGTTTTCTTCAAATCCAAATATGAAGCCTAGTGGCAAACAGGCCTTGATTGTGAATCCATCTTGGGTAATTATGTGAACATTCTTTCAATACTAGAAGGTTTTGTGAAGCTCATTGACTTTTTTCTCTGTCTTTGCAGAATATCCCTGCAAAAGCTTTTGGTTCTGTATTTTTATTCCTTTCCTTTGTTCTTATAAGTTCAGGATGTTCGGTGTTTAAATGATCTGTGTCTTGCCTATAGCTCCTAAGGAAAGGAATGTGTGCTTGTGTTTAATGAGAGAAGCATAAGAACCAATGCTTCATAGATCCTTACAAATCCAAGCCAAGCCCTGGAGTTGAGACACGTTTAATCCGAATATTGACAGTCTGAATCCTAGAGCATCATTAAATTGTGTTATTAAGACATGTTCCCTTAACCCCCTCCCTCACGCATATGTCTTTGCCACACCAGTCATTTCTTTCCAACTTACGTAAGTTATATAAAAACCAACTGCCTGCAGTGGTAACATTTCAGAATCATTTTCAGTGTAAAAATAGACAAAGGAAGAGAAGAACTCTGACTATTGAATTTTTCATACTACGTTGCTTAACAATGGAGTTTGTCACACATGGGTTTCTATAGAGGGGGAAAAAGAAGAAACATTTATTTTTTTAACTAATGGTAGGGAATTTCCTGAATTGGACTGTAGTATCACAGATACTGTTCTAGGGGCCTAAAAGCAAAAAAAAAAATTGGCTTTGTATGAGAAAAAAATTGTACCAAGAAAAAAATGTGTGACACGATGCATGCCGGCTTTGTGCGGTGTTCGCGCATAAGCGACAGTATTTGGTGCCAGTTTTCGAGCATGCGCGCCAGAGTTTGGGCCATTGATCACTAATGCGCAGTGCGCGCCAGTGCCCGGAAGTGTGGAACCCGGTGGGCCCCCTGTGCTCCAGTCCGACCCTTATTGGGCATCTCTGTGCTTGAAATGCCAAGACCGATTTTGACTTTTATTACCCCCATGTATGGCCAACTGTATAGAAATGAGCAGCTGTGGGACAGGATGGGTTAATCACATTGATGTGACAAAGCAGGGCATCTGGGAGGCTGAAGGACAGAATTATGAAGCAAACTGATAAGGAGGGGCAGCCCTAGAACTGAACGGCCATACCAGCTTGAACAGCTGAATGACCAGACACAACCCTGACCAACTTGTAAATGAAAATTTTACTTATTTACTGCTCTACTATCCTGTAGTTGCTGAGGCATAACATAATAAAAGGTTTCTCTAGGGTTCTGGCACAAGAAGTATAATAAATGATGACAGTGTTGCTGTAATATGGGTTCAAATGGACATGTTTTTTACCCACAATGCAATGTTGTTTTTTCTTTTAACCAGTATTCCAGCATTATAGCGGGCACCACTTTCCTAGCGATTCACTATTGATGACCCAAATTAACATCTACTTTCATAAACCTCGCACAAATAGTGTCAGACATTTATACTGATAGATGTGGCATCAAGAATGACAATAGCATGTGATCCACTAGACGCAAGTCATGTATGTAGAGGAGAATCCTCTTGACAAAGGACTTGGTGTCTGAAACATTGGGGTATTATTCTACCACACAGCAACTTATCTGCCTTACAAGCCTGATTGCAATATTTAATTGATCTTGAAATGAAATCTGTTATACAGTGGTGTGAAAAACTATTTGCCCCCTTCCTGATTTCTTATTCTTTTGCATGTTTGTCACACTTAAATGTTTCTGCTCATCAAAAACCGTTAAGTATTAGTCAAAGATAACATAATTGAACACAAAATGCAGTTTTTAAATGAAGGTTTACGTTAAGGGAGAAAAAAAACTCCAAATCTACATGGGCCTGTGTGAAAAAGTGATTGCCCCCCTTGTTAAAAAATAACTTAACTGTGGTTTATCACACCTGAGTTCAATTTCAAAGGTTATAAAGCCATTTCTAAAGCTTTGGGACTCCAACGAACCACAGTGAGAGCCATTATCCACAAATGGCAAAAACATGGAACAGTGGTGAACCTTCCCAGGAGTGGCCGGCCGACCAAAATTACCCCAAGAGCGCAGAGACAACTCATCCGAGAGGCCACAAAAGACCCCAGGACAACATCTAAAGAACTGCAGGCCTCACTTGCCTCAATTAAGGTCAGTGTTCACGACTCCACCATAAGAAAGAGACTGGGCAAAAACGGCCTGCATGGCAGATTTCCAAGGCGCAAACCACTTTTAAGCAAAAAGAACATTAAGGCTCGTCTCAATTTTGCTAAAAAACATCTCAATGATTGCCAAGACTTTTGGGAAAATACCTTGTGGACCGACGAGACAAAAGTTGAACTTTTTGGACGGTGCGTGTCCCGTTACATCTGGCGTAAAAGTAACACAGCATTTCAGAAAAAGAACATCATACCAACAGTAAAATATGGTGGTGGTAGTGTGATGGTCTGGGGTTGTTTTGCTACTTCAGGACCTGGAAGACTTGCTGTGATAGATGGAACCATGAATTCTACTGTCTACCAAAAAATCCTGAAGGAGAATGTCCGGCCATCTGTTCGTCAACTCAAGCTGAAGCGATCTTGGGTGCTGCAGCAGGACAATGACCCAAAACACACCAGCAAATCCACCTCTGAATGGCTGAAGAAAAACAAAATGAAGACTTTGGAGTGGCCTAGTCAAAGTCCTGACCTGAATCCTATTGAGATGTTGTGGCATGACCTTAAAAAGGCGGTTCATGCTAGAAAACCCTCAAATAAAGCTGAATTACAACAATTCTGCAAAGATGAGTGGGCCAAAATTCCTCCAGAGCGCTGTAAAAGACTCATTGCAAGTTATCGCAAACGCTTGATTGCAGTTATTGCTGCTAAGGGTGGCCCAACCAGTTATTAGGCTCAGGGGGCAATTACTTTTTCACACAGGTTTGGATTTCTTTTCTCCCTAAATAATAAAAACCCTCATTTAAAAACTGCATTTTGTGTTTACTTGTGTTATCTTTGACTAATAGTTAAATGTGTTTGATGATCAGAAACATTTTGTGTGACAAACATGCAAAAGAATAAGAAATCAGGAAGGGGGCAAATAGTTTTTCACACCACTGTATTTACTTTTCCATTCGGTGTCTTTTGACATCTGCAACAAGACTTTTTGGAAAGAAGGTAGTTAGATATGATCAAATGAAGTATCTTGAGCTTGACAAAGAAAGACTTTTATAATGTTCTACTCTTTCTCTGGTTCTTATATGTTTCTCACATTTATGTCTGGTAGATTGTCAGAGCAGATTTGAACGAACTACGTGAGTTTAACCTTGGAGGAGCTCCATATGGCTACACTCCTTTTTGTGACAGTCGTAAAGAGATGGACGGGTATCGTTTCTGGAAATCTGGCTATTGGGCGTCACATCTGGGGCACAGAAAATACCACATCAGGTAGAACAATGGATTTTCCAATTATAAGTGAATATTCTGTAAATGTAGGGTTCCGCTGCTACACATATTGCAAGTGTCTCTTTCTCTTTGCAGTGCATTATATGTTGTTGACCTGAAAAAGTTCCGAAAAATTGCTGCAGGAGACAGACTTCGTGGGCAGTACCAGGCTCTCAGCCAAGATCCAAACAGCTTGTCCAACCTGGATCAGGTAATGTCTTCAGAAGACTGTAGTTCCTGTACACCATCATTTAATATGGAATTAGGCTACTACACTAGGAAACTCTGCAATCTTATTTAATGAAGGGGATTTTTCCATCTAGTGACCATTTTCTCCTCCTCTGGTTTAAAAGCTCAAGTTCTATTGTGATCAGTTTTCCTATAATGGACAATATGGTAGGATGACAGGTTGGTCTCTAATAGCAGAATCCAGATAGCGGACACACAAAAATAACATTTAAACGATTTTTTAATTGCAATATGTATAATATGGTTAATTCATCTTTTATGGGTTTTAAATATCTAGAAAGCAGCATTTGCAACAAATCAAATTAAAGGTTGTAAACCTATATAATATAAATATATATATATATATATATATATATATATATATATATATATATATATATATATGTAGAAAGCTGACGCACACTGGGATTTCTCAAAATAATCAAGATAAAGGTCCATGTGAGGACCGAAACGTCGATCCAATAAAATATGATTCATTTTTGAGAAATCCCAGTGTGCGTCAGCTTTCTACATACATATACAAAAAAATTTTCTGACTAGCACCTGGATCTCGACTCCAGTAAGTGTGTGCCGCAGCCCTTTCACATTTATATATATATATATATATATATATATATATATATATATATATATATATATATATATATATATATATATATATATATATATATATATACATACTCCAATGTTCTGTGATTAACAGGCTTATTAAGAAAGAGAACTGCATACGAATGCAATGCATTGTAGGAAATGTAGTCTTGACTAAAAGATCGACTACTGCTACAGTGTTTCAGCGGTACATGTGGTCAGAGCCAGTAGTGCATGATGTAGAAGAGGAAAAAACATACTACAGGTATGGGACCTGTTATCCAGAATGCTTGGAACCTGGGGTCTTCCGGATAATGGATCTTTCTGTAATTTGAATTATGGATAACATCCAATACCTGTACTTTGTTTAGTATATTACATACCTCCTGTTTTGACAGCTCAGACCACAGTCCTGGTTTGTTACTGAAATGTCCCGACTTTCCCTTTGATCTCTTGCACTGAACAGACAGAAATTATGTGTTTCTAACTTAATTGCCTTCTGGGACAGAACCCAGAATAGATACTTAGATACTTTTGTAATAATTTACGATGAGCAGGTCTCTTGGGGAAACTGACTTGCAGCTTAAAGGGCAATTCACGTTTATTAGCAAAACTGTAATAAAATATAAAAACCACAGAAATGTGTTCAAACTTTCATAACCTGCCACATTTGTAAAATGAACATGGTAATTACAGGGTGTGGCCACAAAAATGGGGATGGTCAAAAAATGTGCAGACTCTGCGTGGCAAATATTTTTGTCCCTCTTTCTATTTCCAAAATGTTGGGAGGTATGATATCATACAAAATGTTACACATGGGATTAAAATGTCTTTATAAAGATAGCAACAGGCATATGTTATAATAGGCCACAGCAATCAATCATATTTTTACTTTAAGATAGATGAGTAAATTTAGCATTGCCCTGGTTTTCTGAAAATGGTGCAAACTTTGTGCCTTTTATTATATTAATCCTTTAGCCCCTTTGGGTCTAGTTACGCTCCCGCTGTACAGCATGATCCTCACTGAGTATCAACTTACTAAAATGACCATTGGCAACAGTGCTGGGGGTATTTCTGAGATTTCAAAAAGAAGTGATTGATGTAAGATGTATACCCCTCTAGACTGTTAATCCTTACTTACTTACTATCCTTAGTTCTTAAATTAAATATTCTTCTCTATGCACTGGAGGCAGTTGAGAAGCAAAAAATAGTTGAATTAGTCAGATGCAATATGTTACACTTATTTAACAGGACTGCAAGGTAGAAAGTATATATATGAGAAAGCGTTAATTGACTGAAAGCTGTGATGGCTAGTGGGAATAAATTACCAGTGGATGTGATCGCCAGTAGCTTACAGCTTGAAATAAATTTGTTCTGGAAAATCTACTTTAAAGGGGTGGTTCAACTTTTCGTTACATTTTATTTATAGAATGGATGATTCTAAGCAACTTTTCAAATGTTTGAATAATTTGCCTCCTTCTGACCCTTTCTGTTTTTAAATGGGGCTCAATGACCCCATCTAAAATGAAAATTATCTGTTAGGCTACATATTTATTGTTATTGCTACAATTTTATTTTTTATATTCAGGCCTTCTCCTATTCATATTTCAGTCTCTTGTTCAAATCAATGTATGGTTGCAAGGGTAATTTGGACCCTAGGAACTAGATTGATGAAATTGCATACATAAAGGGTCAAAAGGGTGCACAGCAAATGCAGCTACAAAATCTTGGTGCTAGTACAAAAAACCCCACAAGAACAGCAGCACACTTAGAATTTAAAAAATTGCCAAACAAAAATATAAATGCAAATTTCACTCCTGATGACGGTTTATGTGTGAGACAAAAACGTCAATTAATAAACTTTTCTTTTTTCTGCATTTACATTTTTGTTTAGCAATTCTTTAAATACTAGGAGTGCTGTTTTTTCCCTGTATATACATATACAGCTATTGGACCTGTTATCCAGAATGCTCGGAACCTGGGCGTTTTCGGATAATGGTTCTTTTCGTAATTTGTCGGTCCATACCATAAGTCTACTGAGGAAATTCATTCAATCATTCGTTAAACCCAAAAGGCTGGTTTTGCATCCAATAAGGATTAATTATATCTAAGTTTACATCAAGGTACTGTTTTATTACTACAGAGAAAAAGGGAATCGTTTTTAAAAATGTGAATTATTTGCTTAAAATGGAGTCTATGCTGGATCCTGTAATTTAGATCTTTCTGGATAATGGGTTACATACCTGTTATATAGATATTCTCTTTACTGTACCTAAATCAGAGCACTCAATCATCAGAAATTGTATTACAGGTATGGGATCCGTTATCCCATAAACTACAATTTATCCAAATAATCCAGATTTAAAATAATGATTTCCCTTTTCTCTGTAATAATAAAACCGTACCTTGTACTTGATCCAAGCAATGATATAATTGATCCTTATTGGAAGCAAGAACAGACTATTGGGTTAATTTAATGTTTACATGATTTTCTAGTAGACTTAAGGTATGAAGATCCAAATTACAGAAAGATCCATTATCCGGAAACCCCCAGGTCCCGAGCATTCTGGATAACAGGTCCCATATATGTATTCTGTTATGCTCCGTTTTTTCCACTAAAGAAGGGGGACAGCGAGATTTAAGAGATTTTAGATGGAAAGGACTTGCAGTATTTCTTTTGGTATCTGCCCTGATTACCTGCTGCTGTATAAACAGTATATGTTTATATGTATATGCAGATTGTAATTAAAAAATTCTAATCGTAGTTTGGGTGCCAAGTTATGCCACAAATAACCTAAACCAGATGCAAGGCAGCTCGTCATAAAGAGGAGAAAAAATTCATAAATGTTTTTTTTTTAAATCATACCACTGAAATTATTCTAGCTATTAATTTCCCCACGGTCCTTCAATGCAATCATAATACCTGAATATTTTTTTTTGTTTGTTTTCTTTTTTCAACTGTTCTAATTACATCTGTGAGAACAGGCTTGCCAAAAGTTGCATTCTGCATAATGATTAGTCTGGGTTCCACTGAAAGTTGTTAGCATTATAAAGCATAAGCATCCACACAAAAGTTGGTCATGGCACACAAGCCAGTCCCTGCAAAACTCCCAGGCACCAGTTAACATCTGCCTCGGTGCAGAGATCTCTATTCCCAGAGAAGCTTATTAAAACACAGGAGCAGCCTCCAGACTTAACATCTTCCCAGGATTGTGTTGCACTGGAAAAGGAAAGTAGTCATGCAAGCAGTGAGATCATTAGAACTAGAGCTAAGAACAAAGGAATGAATATTCACAAGCCTTTCACCTGTAAACTAATAGAAAATGGTGGAATTTATGGAGTGGGAAAATTATCATGACCGTTTCAGGGAAATTTGCAGGCAAGTTACATGCAGCACATCTCCACCAGCCTGTTCCCTCCATGAGATATTCTGCACAGCACTACTGATAAGCACAAGGACATTTTTAAAACGATAACAGTGCAGTTCTAGAGGCTTTGCTGAAAGGAATAAAGCAAGTATCCAGCAATCATTACCTATGTTACACATGAGCACTGTATCACTGCTGAGCTCCTACGCTATTCATTTTTATTCACTCTAGGTATGCTGTATATATTCAAATAGAGTATGGAATAGATAATAATAGCGGGGAAAGATATCAGTTATAGCAGCATGTTTCAGTTAATATCATATTTAACGAAGAAGTGGAGGGTTTTTTTTTTAAAGGGAAGTAAACACTGCTCAAATGAGCAGTTTTGTTATTTATTTTTTTCTAGTTTAAAAAGATATTCGCAGCTTTACACTACTAAAACACCGCTCTTCTCAGTTCTTTCTGAGATGATGGGAGAGAACAATTATAATTAACTTAACCAGAGAGACTGCCAGCATCAGACATTTTTACCTTCTGGTAGCCAACTGTCCACAACAGCTACTTTGACAGAAGCAACGTATTAGCAGTATAAGGGCAGAGACACACGGGCAGATTCGGGGAGATTAGTCGCCCGGCGACAAATCTCCTCTTCTTCAGGGCGACTAATCTCCCCAAACTGCCTTCCCGCCGGCTTGAATGAAAATCGCCGGTGGGATGGCACTCGGCGCGCTTTGTTTTCCAAAGTCGCCTGATGTTTTCTTGTGAGGCAACTTCATGAGACTTCAGAAAACGAAGCACTCCAAGTGCCATCCCGCTGGCGATTTTCATTCTAGATGGCAGGAAGGCAGTTCGGGGAGAGTCACTCGGGCGACTAATCTTCCCGAATTGCAGCGTGTGTCTCTGCCCTAAAACTTAAAAATATAATGTAAGTTGCTGAAGAACTCAGGAGAACTACAGCAACAGCTTTCCCCTGTGCCTCCATCTGGATCTCTCTCGCATATTATAACTATGACTTTTAAGGTAGAATTCAATCATTTATAGCTCTGCAATATTTTACGGTTTCAATGACATAATTCTTTCTGATCCAGTGGAAGACAAAATGACTTGCTGAGTGGTGCCATGGCAGAGAAAGGTCTCTGCTGAGACCGAAACGTTGGTTAAATAAGCTAGCATTTATTTCACTTTGCAAGACCTGTGAGTGCAGTTTTATATGATGTGTGTGTATGTATATATATTTTATATAATATACAGTTTGGTCGTTTCTCTATTGGACCAAACTGTAAATGATATCCTTACAATACACAAGAGCCATGAATATCCTGTAAATTATATCCTTATAATACACAAAAGCCATGAATATCCTGTAAATTATATCCTTATAAACGGTGAGTTCTGATGTCATCAGTTATAAACGGTGAGTTCTGATGTCATTTCTGTCACATGACTCACTGAAACTTGTGTATTATAATAAATAAAGTACCCCCAGTTGCAAAATATGAGGATATTAGAAGTTACCTCGGAGTTCCATGACCTGTATAAAAACACTCGGCCTTCGGCCTCGTGTTTTTATATGGTCATGAAACTCCTCTGTAACTTATAATATCCTTATATTTTACAAGAGGGGGTACTTTATTCACTATATTAACAGTGCTTGGTGATGTCATCGGTCATAATTGACGCTTCTGTCACATGAATTACTGAACTGTGTGTATTATAATAAAGTACCCTCTGTTGCAAAATATGAGGATATTAGAAGTCACCTCAGACTCTCTGACCTGTATAAAAACACTCAACCTTACCGAACGCCACGGTAACTTATAATATCCTTATATTTTACAATAGGGGTACTTTAGTCAATCCTACAACATTATAAACATAACATTTATAAATTATGGTGATCTCTTCTTGAAGTTTCTCCCCTTGCACACTGCCTGTCACTTGTCTAAAAGCACAACATAACCATTATTATTTTGTAAAAAAGCACTGGAAATCTTACTCTTGTACCAGCCATTTTTCTGCAGCAAAGAGAGAAAACTCTTTTCTAACCTATATACATTTAACTGTAAATTATAATTAATAATCTACCTCCTGTTTAAATTTATAAAGATATTAAGTCACTTTGGAGTTACTTGAACTGAATTAAAGCACTTGGACTACAGCCTCATGCTTTTATATGGTAACGTAACTCCTTGGTGACTTATAGTACTTACATACTTGTAGTTTTATTGGAGAAAGTACAGTATAAAGTAATGCCTGTTGCCTTTTTCACTAAGGATTTACCAAACAACATGATACATCAAGTAGCCATTAAATCTCTTCCACAAGAATGGCTGTGGTGTGAGACGTGGTGTGACGACAAGTCCAAGGAGAAAGCTAAAACAATTGATTTGGTAAGTTTTCATATATGAACTTGTTTGGGCTTTATTGAGAAGATCACTGCCATCAGCAGCCTTATAAATAGCCTTGTAAATAAGAATTGGGTTGTTTATATAAGAATTATTTCTGCTTATTATTAATGGAGGAACAAGTATTTAAAATACAAGGATACTGGTTTGGCCTTCCTTGCACCTAAAGCTCTGCACACATGCACACAAGGTGTTTGTTATAGTTGAGTCATTCCCAACATGGCAGTATGTTCTGCAGTCCAGTTGTGGTCAGAATGCTGATGTGATTTTACTAGCATTGACCTAACAAGATTATTGGCCAACCAAAACTGCATGGACATACCTCCCAACTGTCCTGTTTCTCACGGGACAATCCCGATTTTGACAGCTCAACCCGCAGTCCTGGCTTGTTACTGAAATGCCACTATTTTCTCTTTGATCCCCTGCACTGAACAGCCAGAAAAAGATATCAAGTATCTAAAACTTAATTAAATAAGAGGCTTTTTGGCAGAGAGCACAGGATACTTGGCAGAAACAATTGTAACTATTTAAGATAAGCAGGTCTCTTGGGAGAACTGAGACTCACAGCTTAAAGGGCAATTCACCTTCATTAGCAAAACTGTAATAACACATAAAACTTGACCCTAAAACCTCCAGAAATGTGTTCAAACTTTCCATAGCCTGCCAAATTTTGTAGAATTGATGTAGATGCAGTGTTTAGGGGGTGTTGCCTGCACTACATACAGCAAATCTGTTTGTCCCCCTTTCTGTTTTCCAAATGTTGGGAGGTATGCATCATGGACCTCCAAATAATGGGCTGATCTGTCCAACAATAACATTGGTCATCCCTGCTAAATTGTTTATCCATATTGAAGATGTAGATCATCCAGTGCAGAGTTAAGTTTTAGAACAAAAACCTAATTTTGTTTGCTGGTAAGCTATTTGGTCTCCTACAATGCCTCGTGAGTGTTCTCTTGTATATAAATGTTTTTAATTTGGCTCCCTTCACTGCACAGCTAATATTACTCTTTGACTAATAAACCATAGACATATTTCTGTGGCACTACTGCTATGAAATTGACTTTTTCATATTATCATATTGTCTTGTATGTGTCAGAAGTTGAGACAGGAGCCCATAATGTGCTAATAACCATGATATGGCATTGCCTTTACTTCGAGGTTTAAGGGAAGTGGCTTTACATTGTCCTTTATGCCGCCGGCAATGCTGTCAGAGTTGCTAATAACACCAGGAAGGCAGTGTAGGCAAGAAATGAATCATGGTGAAGAAAAGGCATTACAACATTTCCTTGGGGCTGCTAATGTTTTAAACACATCATGCTATGTTTGCTTGTGCACGCGGGTAAACCTTTTGTAATGAAAATAGTAAAGACGTATTTGTCTGTAAATGCAGCAGACGAAAAGATTTATGATTCATTACTGGCCTATCTGTGTATGGTGCTCTGCTCCTCGTTGCTTTCCTGCCTTTAATTTTGCTAGCTATATTTCTAGAATAAATGTAAACAAACTGTGTGCATTTATATTTAGTTCAATAAGTATGACAGTTCTCTTAATGGGCTTTTGGGAAGATTCATAAATGTGCTTGGTTAAACATTTAGAACTTTTCTTTGCTTGTATTACTAAGTGCATTTGTTCAGACTTTCTAAGCTACACAATGGCCTCATTTTTAATGGAAACTATTGGAAGATGGCAATCACGGGTTGCCAAACAATACAGCTCTACCTACTCTGCCTTAAACTCTGCTAAAATCATCCTCCTCTGGTCTAACAGAGAACAGCACCCTCCACTCTTGAAATCCTTTTCATGGCTTCCCATTAAGCAAATAACTCCTTTTTTTTACCTTTTGTAACTCTACCCACCCTACCTATTTTCTCTTGTGTCTCCATACTTTCCTGGCCATTTCCTCCATTCCTCTCAGAGCCACCGATTGGTTACACCAAACACTTGTACTGCTGTTTTCTGCCTTAAAACTTTCTCTGTTGCTATTCCTCAACTGTGGGATTCCATCATTTAATACCTTTAATTAGCACATTCCTTCAATCTCAGCTAAAATTAAAGACTACCTTGGAGCACTGGCATAACCTCTGGCACAGTCTTGGTGCTTATCAGGCAATGCCACAACCATTGTATATTGCAGCACTTTCTACCCCTCCTCCCCATTTGTATCTTTAAGTTACCCACACACTTAAACTCTCTAGTTGTCCTGCACCAAAATTACATTTTAAGAAGGTGGGCAACTGCATTTTACTTGTTTAAGACTCACAACAAACACCACTCCAGACGTGCTCCTTAGTATGGCAACCAGGGGCGTAACTACAGAGGAAGCAGACCCTGCGGCTGCAGGGGGGCCCAGGAGGTATAGGGGCCCCATGAGGCCCTAATTAATGAGCAATTTCAAAATATATTGGTAAAAAAGGGCAACTTGTGGTTATGTTGGGGGCCATAAAATGAATTTGCTATGGGGCCCAGTAACATCTAGTTACGCCACTGATGGCAACTCTGTTGGTCCATAATTGAGAGGAGTGCTAAGCCACAACAAACTTTCCCCCATCAGACCACAAACCATAGAATGTGCTGCACATCGAAAATGTAAAAGACTTCAGCTTTATTCAAAGTAAATTGAAAGCATCAAATCGACATTATGAGGCCAGGGTGCACCACCTTAAGCGCTTTGGACCTTAGCAGTCCTTAATCGTAGACTCGTATCCAATCACAACGCAAAGTTTAGATTATAGATCCTCATAATCACATGACAATTCCAACTAATAATATCAAGAGCGTATAAAACAGAACATACATTGCATAAATTCACCAAAAGCATTCCACATAACCCCTTTTATCCAATGTCCCTATAAAGAATTGGTTAAAGGGATCCTGTCATTGGAAAACATGTTTTTTTCAAAATGCACCAGTTAATAGTGCTACTCCAGTAGAATTCTGCACTGAAATCCATTTCTCAAAAGAGCAAACAGATTTTTTTATATTCAATTTTGAAATCTGACATGGGGCTAGACATGTTGTCAATTTCCCAGCTGCCCCTGGTCATGTGACTTGTGCCTGCACTTTAGGAGAGAAATGCTTTCTGGCAGGCTGCTGATTTTCCTTCTCAATGTAACTGAATGTGTCTCAGTGGGACATGGGTTTTTACTATTGAGTGTTGTTCTTAGATCTACCAGGCAGCTGTTATCTTGTGTTAGGGAGCTGTTATCTGGTAACCTTCCCATTGTTCTTTTGTTTGGCTGCTGGGGGGGGGCGTGATATCACTCCAACTTGCAGTACAGCAGTAAAGAGGGATTGAAGTTTATCAGAGCTCAAGTCACATGACTTGGGGCAGCTGGGAAATTGACAATGTGTCTAGCCCCATGTCAGAATTCAAAATTGAATATAAAAAAATCTGTTTGCTCTTTTGAGAAATGGATTTCATTTCAGAATTCTGCTGGAGCAGCACTATTAACTGATTCATTTTGAAAAAAACATTTTTCCCATGACAGTATCCCTTTAATACTTGTGAATGATATTTTATTACAGCCCCAAACGCTCACTATAGTCTGTTGTAAAAAAATAAAAATTGGGTCCCTTGCCTGGGGTGATCTTCTACCCTCTACACTTCCTTTATTCTTAGCAAAACTGTCCTTTTCCATACCCTAAACTCTCCAATAGGCTGCATCTAGGATGTCTTCCTGATAGGACCTCTTCGAGAACCTGTCTTTCAACTCCTTGGCATGTGTTTTATGAGTCAACCGCTGAGCACTTCCTCTTAACTCGGAGGAACTGCCTAATGGGTATACCCTCACAATCAGATGTTTATATAACATGTTAGTCAAGCAAGATTACAAAGACTCTGGGATAAATGTAGTTGACAGGGTGGAGAGAGAGGGAATTTTATGAAAGAAAGCCAATTTTAGATAATATGCTGGATATTCCCCCAGCATGCTGCCGCTGCTATAATATGCCTCCATTAAATAAAAATTGGTATATTGATATTGCAGCTGACTTGTAACCATCCAAAATTTTCATGTAACATCTGACTGGCGGAATCTTGGCTGCCTAGGAATGCTGAGCTTCTTCCTTGCAACAGTTAAGTGTCTCTAGCAGCTTCGTTTTCATGGCAGTACCTCAACTGGAACATTTTTTTGATACCTGTTCATATATGAGGCCATTGATCACAGACTGTAGCAGATATATTTTGTAATGAAATGACCCATTAACCCAGAAGGCTTAGATTCCCTTGAAAGAATCTTCTGACCTTGCACTGTATATTCTTTTGCTTCAGGCACAACAAATAGATTTTTTTCATGGCTGTGTTTAATTCCCAGTCATTTTCATACTAAGTTAAATATAATCTTCCAATCCGTTGAATGTGATGTCAAACCCATATTTCTTGTCAATGTTCTTAACAGAAGGAGGAAGCTCTTTGTTCCACCTGGGCCTATAGGGACGAACTCAAAGAAATCAATGCGAAATCATTATCCGTGGGCTTATCATTTTCAGTATGTGGCAAATGGAGAGAAAATGTAGAGCATATTGCCCAAGAGCATGTCTTCTTCTGTAGAGCATGTCTTCTTCTGTAAATGCTCAATTTGTTAATGTCGGTAAACTATTAAGAATCAGAAGGCAGAATTGTATTATTTTTACTATGGCAAGGGCAAAATAATGATGTTATTTAAACAACATCTTCAAGATCTTAACTGTCTGCACCATGATTTATTGATAAAGACATTTCCAGTAAAATGAATGCCTAGTGCATGGGCAGCGTATGTTGTATTCTACTGTGATGCCCTAATAGTCTGTCCATGCTAATCTTCTAGCAAATGCTTTTTTATATTTCGTAATTTGGCCATAGACTTCTGAGTGTTAAGGAATTGTGTTGGTTTGTGAGGAAGAGATTCTGTTCCCCGCAGTGCCATATTTTTCTTATAAATGTTCCCTTGCTTAAATATTTGTTCACTGAAGAAACCTATAGAAGTTTTCTTCCACGCTGATACTGAATTGTATTTACTCGACTAAACTGTACGATGAAAAGGTTTTTGAGCTGTCTGTCTGTCTAGTTTACTTGGCATGCAGTGGATTCTTTCAGCTGGGTCTCCGTTTTATCCAAATATAAAGTATTTCAGACATTAGCACCTGGAGTTACCGTTTAGGCTGCAATGTTTCCTTTTGTTTGTCTCTGGAGGAATATTACACCAGCCTTATTACAATGGGATCCAGTGAAATGATGAACCAAATGCTTTTGTAGAAGATGTAATTGTAAAGTAATTTTGATATCTATACAATTACTTATTAAGTGCAATATATGGCTGTGGGTGCAATTACGTTGAATTGCTTGTCTCCTTCAGGATCTTACATTACAAATCCTACCTTTAATTCTCTCTATAATTTGAAAAAGATTTTCCCCACAACATTTCAGGTGTCCATCATTACAGAGGGCACAGTAGTATTTTAAGAGGGGTAAGAGAGAGAGACAAAAACAATGCATATCATTACTTTAGCTTTGAATGAGACATTCTGTAAGATAAGTGAAAAAAAAACCCTAATATTGTAGGTAATAATGAATACTATATGGTGTTGGCTTTACTTTGGTTGGTGATTCATCTTGAAGATAACTTTTAACATGTTATCGAATGACCAATTCTAAGCAACTTTTCAATTGGTTTTCATTATTTATTTTTAATAGTTTAATAATTATTTGCCTTTTTCTTCTGACTCTTTGCAGCTTTGAAATGAGCGTTGCAGGCCCCTTCTAAAAAGCAAATGCTCTGTAAGGCTACACATGTATTGTTATTGCTACTTTTTACTAGTCATCTTTCTATTAAGGCCTCTCCTATTCATATTCCAGCCTCTTGTTCAAATCAATGCATGGTTGCTATGGTAATTTGGATCCTAGCTACCAGATTGCTTAAAATGCAAATTGAAGAGCTGCTGAATAAAGGGCTGAATGAAGGGCCAAATAACCCAAAAACCTTAAATAATAAAAAATGAAAACCAATTGCAAATTGTCTCCGAATATCAGTCTCTACGTCATACTAAAAGATATCTCAAAGGTGAACCACTCCTTTAATATGGAGTTTGGGACCTTTACTGTATACGGAAGTGCACCATGGGGAAATGTATTATTATGATATTTTAATATTATATAACAGTTGTTGGCTATGTACAGAATTCAAATCAGTGGTGCCCAATGTACATGCTTCAAGCTACTCCATTACTCAAGCACTCTTGTCTACCAACTGTACTATGGGTAGCAGCACAGAAGCCTCAGTTATGGCTTGTTTGTTTTTGCGCTTGTTATCTCACTTACAGGGCTGATGAGCAACTGCACAGTACAGGTATAGGATCCCTTATCCGGAAACCCGATATCCAGAAAGCTCCCAATTACAGAATGGCTGTCTCCCATAGACTCCATTTTATCCAAATAATCCAAATGTTTAAAAATGATTTCCTTTGTCTCTGTAATAATAAAACAGTAGCTTGTACTTGATCCCAACTAAGATATAATTAATCCTTATTGGAAGCAAAACCAGCCTATTGGGTTTATTTAATGTTTAGATGAACTTCTAGTAGACTTAAGGCATGAAGACCCAAATTACGGAAAGATCCGTTATCCGGAAACCCCCAGGTCCCGAGCATTCTGGATAACAGGTCCCATACCTGTACAAGACATGATGGGACTAAAGCAGGTCAAATTCATTGCTGTTATGTGCCTTTGTAACGGTGGCTTAATGATTAGATTTTGGAACTTGTATGCCCTCGATGTAGGTTTTATATGCAATTATGTTTTATTTGAACATATTTTACTGTAGTGCAACAATCCCAAAACTAAAGAACCAAAATTGAAAGCTGCAGCCCGGATAGTCCCTGAATGGACACAGTATGACACAGAAATAAGGCAGCTGCTGAAACACATTGAAGAGGAGAGTAGGAATATAACGGCGTCCTCTGTAAATGGTAAGTGCTAGTCATGTGATTTATTGTCATTATTTAGGGCCGAGAGTCTCAATCTCTTACAAGAGAAACTATAGAGTCATAGATTCTATCTGAAAGGACTCGTCTGTTGCGTTATTATTCTATTCAACTTTTTCCATATAATTTCTATAGTGAAGCGTAGGCCCCTAATTCATGAAATCCATTACAACCCATAGTTAAAGGGATTCTGTCATGATTTTTATGGTGTAGATTTTATTTCTAAATTACACTGTTTACACTGCAAATAATTCACTCTTCCATATAAAGTTTTATTCCTGAACTAACATGTGTCTTTTTTTTTTTAGCTGTAATATTGGTGTGTAGGCAGCCATCTCAGGTCATTTTTCCTGGTCATGTACTTTCAGAAACTAGCCAGCACTTTACAATGGAACTGCTTTCAGATACGTTATTGTTTCTCCTTTCTCCAGTTATGGAGCTGGACTAGGATTTTTTACTTATTCTTATATCACAGCACTAGGTGGGGCATGGGAACATGTGTAGCAATGCAGGTGTCAGGGAGCTTTTATCTTGTGTCAGGGAGCTGTTATCTGGTTACCTTCCCATCAGGCCCGGACTGGCAATCTGTGGGTTCTGGCAAATGCCAGAAGGGCTGCTATAAGGTCCCATAGAAAGTCAGTATTTAGTGGGCTGGTGGGGGCTGATTGGGCCTCTGTGTACCTGAAATGCCAGGGCCTATTTTAATTCTCAGTCCAGACCTGTTTCCCATAGTTCTGTTGTTAGGCTACTGGGGGGAAAGGGAGGAGGTGATATCACTCCAACTTGCAATGCAGCAGTAAAGAGTGACTGTAGTTTATCAAAGCACATGTCACATGACTGGAGGCACCTGGTAAACTGACAATATGTCTAGCCCAACGCCATATTTCAAAATGAAATATAAGAAAATCTTTTTGTTCTTTTGAAAAGCAGGATTCTGCTGGAGCAGCACTATTAACTGATGCGTTTTGAAGAAAAAAAACATGTTTTCCAGTGACAGAATCCCTTTAAAGTCTCTTTAATATTATCAAGCGAACAAAGAGAATAATGGCCGTACACATGTATAATATCACAGGATGATGGCTGGGTACGATAGACGCCAGTCTGTGTATGGCCATTTTATCTTAAATCATAAATGCAATCTTTAGCATAGAAACACTTTTGCTTTATAACGAGTCAAACTCATTCTGATGTGACACAGGTATCCGTTATGATAAATATGTCAATCTGTTAAAAACGTTCCCGACTGTCAGGATAGTTTTAATAAATGCCTTGGGATTCTCTACTTCAATATTTAATAAGTCTGCACTTTAGACATTTCCAGGATCTGCTAATCTGCAATGTTTATGTAACACATTTCCCAGCCTACGAGAATGAAATGTTTTGTATCTTTTGTTTCCAGGCTTGAAACACGATGAACTTTAGCGCCGTGCCGTATCCAGGGAACAGTGGCGCTTACTTTATCTTTCTGCAAAGACCTTTAAGGGAACAAAAAAAAAAAAAAAAATCGTTACAAAAGGACATTGTTTCATTGGTTGTGATGGAACGTTCCACATGAATTATTTGCCTAACAAGCTGAGGAAGAAAATCATTGGCAGGTTCAGCGGAGCTATTTCATACGGAGCCGGTCATTCATCTTTTTCTACTTCCATGTTGGCTCTGGCTGGAATTGTGTAAAGTGGGGATTGTGCGGAGCTGCTACACACTCTGTTTTTAGTTTCACAGACTAAAGTCAATGTACCATCTGATTTCTACATCAGGAGTGATATTTTCCCTGCGTTTTGCTTTAAATGTGCTGAGAAATCTTTGCTTGTTCCAAAGTCAAGGAGATTTCTCTTCACAGTGGGGGAAGAACAGACAGGCCAATTTTTAGAATGGGATTGATATTGTACATTATTACTTTTATATGTGTACAGCAGTCTCAGTGTCGGCATGTCCCCCGCCCCATTTTTATACATACGGCCCTCTGCTTCTTACACAACATTCCTGAGGTTTTGGGGTTCAGGCGCAATGTATAATGGCAGCATTTGTTTCTTTTCTCATGTAAGTGGCAAGTATTGTATATATTGTTCTTAACATGGCTACATTTGTTATTTATAAGGTCTGAAAACATGGCACTGAAGGGCAAGTCTCCAAAGTGTCTCTATAAAGGGGTCTTCATGCTTTTCCATTTTAGAGCTTTTGTTTTCTGCTCTGCTGGCTGTACCCACTTAAAGGAATTTGTCACGTCAAACTCCATCTCAAGGGACAGTCTCTGCTTTGTCTCTCTTTCTCTGAAAATGTGCTTGTTTTTTTAAAATGGGCCAACTCAGTCATTCAGTGATTATTTGTTAAAAATATGTGTATAAAAGACAGTTATGTTGCTGTAACCATGACGATTAAACACGTCCTATAGGGGAGGGGGGTGTGTCTTCTTTTAGCCCAGCTCTTCTATGGTCCAATGGCAGTGACTGTAGAAGTGGTTTTTCAACTAGTGGCAGCTATGTATGATACTGAATCAATGGAAATAAACAAACACACACTTTATTTACATTCCTCACTATTACCAGATCATGTCGATTATTGCAGATTTGGATATAGCTGGGGCGGGACAGTGGCTGTAGTTGCACTTCAGAACATAGTATATAATGAGTGCTATTTGCCACCACTAGAGCAAATTTCAATGCTTAAAGGGCATGTAAAGGCAAAAAAATAATATTCCATTTTTACTTTCTTTAATGAAAAATAAATGTATCTCCAATATACTTTAATTAAAAAAGTGTACCGTTTTTATAAGAAACCTGACTGTATGCAGTGAAATTCTCCCTTCATTTACTGCTGTGAATAGGAATAGTCAGATGGTCCCAAACTGCTGAGCAGGGAAACAATCATACTTATGAACAGCAGGGGGAGCCCCCGCCTTACTTACCAGCCATGCAGAACTAAAGCTTGTCCTGTTTTGATAATTTATGACGATCCCTAAGCAGCCCAGACCACATTGAGCATGTGCACAGTCTTGTCTTGCAAAGATGTTTAACAAAGTTACGAGATGACAGCCCCCTGTGGCCAACTTTAAAATCATAAATCATTTGTTTGATTAGGCTTTGTGGTGCAGTAAGTTCATGTTTACAAAATACAGCATTTCTAGCCTTATTCTATTTTAGACTTTCTTTGTCCTTTAAAGTGATACTGACACTAAAGATTTTCTTTTCAAAATATTAAATCTACATTAAAAGTTACCTATAGGTCATGTTGATAATTTTTCACTGATAGTTCTGCTTTTGTAAGTAATTGTCTCTTAAAGTTCCTCAACTTGACTGTTTTGTCAACCTGATTGTCCCTTCTCAGCCTGTCAGAGTTTCTACTGCTAACGGACTCCTGTTGCACAAATATGGCAGCCTTCTCTTAGAGGAACAGGGTAGTAAGAGAGGTAATGTAAAAGCATGTTATGACAATGTTATGATAGATAATAAAAAAAGGTTATTTTCTGATGTCAGTATCGCTTTAAGGCTACATAACCACAACATTATAAAGCAGTGGTTGGGGCTCGCACACTGACATACAGGAGCCGATAGAGAGTAGATTATGGGCAAATGAGTGAGAATGCGCTTGGTACATGTGCCTGGTGCAAATAAATTCAAACTGTTACAAGAAGATCTGATGCATAATACACCCCCCCCCTTCATTTTAGCTACAGGCAAATAATTGGTGATCACACAACATCATGGACTTCATTTGCTTGTAGACATGTAGCCCAATCCTCACATTATTATACAATCACTAGTCTGTATACTTCATGTGACGCAGACAAGGGAAAGTGCATTGACACTGATGAGGAACTGAGAAGTCATTTAGTCCCCAGGTTTCAGTGCGACACAATTTAGGGGCCGGGACCAACAACTGTGATATCCAAAGGTTTTCCTGATTTTTATCCTTTTGTGTTCTGTTACACATTTTTTTTTTTTTAACCTGTGAGCCACAAAATGTAAAAAACGGTTGGAGAGCAACACAAGCATTAATATAGTTCCTAGGAGTGCCAATTATGGGTCATGATTGGCTATTTGGTAGCCCCTTTATGGACTGGTAGCCTTCAGGAGGCTCTGTTTGGCAGTGCACTTGCTTTTTATTAGGGATGCACTGAATCCAGGATTCGGCTTTTTTCAGCAGGATTCAGGTTTGGCCGAATCCTTCTGCCAGGCAGAACCGAATCCTAATTTGCATATGCAAATCAGAGGTGGGGAGGGACTTTTTGTCACAAAACAAGGAAGTAAAATATGTTTTCCCCTTCCCGCTCTTAATTTACATATGCAAATTAAGATTCGGATTCGGCCGAATCTTTCACAAAGGATTCGGCCAAATCCAAAATAGTGGATTCGGTGCATTCCTAGTTTTTATGCAACCAAAATTTGTCTCCAAGCCTGGAATTCAAAAATAAGGATCTGTTTTGAGGCCACTGGGTCAAGGGGTCAGTGAGCAACATGTTACTCTTGAGCTACTGGTTGGGGATCACTGCACTAGAGAAATCCTGAGAACTGCAGAATGCCGATTAGTGCAAATCGCGCAGAGTTTTAATTCTAAGAATTGTTTTTTTTTCTCTAAAACCCCTTGCACCGAACATTTGTTTTTACTTTACCTGACCCCTCTCTGTGTCTCTTATGCCCTTGTGTATTATATGGAGGGATCATCAGGCAGGGCATATAGTACCACCAATAAACTACAACCTGATTTAAAGACTTTAGATCTCCATTTGTTATTTCCCTCAGCAGTATGGGAGGTGGTTGCTCTGTTTTACATTACTTCTAAGTACTGCAACATAATAGTTTATGCTCTGTGTAAATGTGAAAACGTAGTAAACGACTGAAAACAACCCTTTCATCTCACACCTTAAACACAAAGGGAAAAACTGTATTCAGACCACGTATTCTGAATAAAAATGTGGATTTCTCTTTGAGAGCATGGTGTCTTCTTCTCTCCTGCCATTGAATCATCCAGGTCTGAAGTCTATGGCAGCCTCTGCTCCAAGGTAGTGTAGATCTTTCTACAGGGAAATGTTAGAACAAACTGGGCTGGTTTCGTTGCAGCAGCAAAGAATAGTAGTGTCCATCACATTCCATATGGAAGAATGCAAAGTCTCTCTGAAAAGACCAATATATTATAGGCAGGGATAACACGTCCATTAATAAAAGTAAATTTAAATATTTTAATGGAACAGTCCAGTGTAAACATAAAAACTGGGTAAATAAATACTGTGCAAAATAAAAAATGTTCTAATATAGTTAGGCAAAAATGTAATGTATAAAGGCTGGACTGACTGGATATGTAACATAATAGCCAGAACACTACTTCCTGCTTTTTACATGTGGCCTCCCTCTTGAAGGGGAGCCACATGGGACATAACTGTTCAGTGAGTTTGATCCTCAGCATTCAGCTCAGATTCAAAAGCAAATGGTTTGCAAAGATTTGACGAGATTAAATAAAGCAATCGGCAAATTTACTTGGGGAAGTAACCCAAACTCCAAAAATCAAAGTTGCAAGGAGGGATAGATCTACCAGACATACAAACGTACAACTTAGCCTGCAATCTCCGCTACGCAGCAGACTGGGTCAGTAATAGAGGACTCGTTACATCAAGCCACGTCCTTGAATATACTGCGGAGGGGTTTTGTTTCACCAGAATTACGGAAACTGGTGGGATGGTCTGATTCTGATACATGCCCTAAATGTAAAGCTCTAAAAGCAGATATTTATCATTGTTTATGGTCATGTCCGATAATCAAACAGTTTTGGGAAACAGTAATTTCCTATTGTGTAAATACTCTCCATATTCAGGTTCATTTAACACCTTTTTGGGCGATTTTTGGAGACACAACTAATTTTAAAGATAGAGAGAAAGTTAGCAAATATAATCTCAGCAGTAAGCGGAAAGGCAATACTACCTTGTTGGGTAGCAACGAATGGACAGGCTGGAAGCCTCCCTAAATAGGGAACGACAAGTTACAGCTTTCTTTATACACAAACATTATCACCTACACGCCAACAGGAAATCTCCTGTCTTCCGTCTCACCACCTGGTGTATGTCACTGGAATTAGCAGGGAGAAACCCATTGACAATAAGAACTTAAAGGTACTGGAATCCGTGATGGTTGAGGGGGCCCAATATATAGAAATTTGGTTAGTAGAGATAGGGTATATCATCATGCAACATAAATTGATGGATGTTGGGTTGGCCGGGGGAAACCCATGTGTGTGGGCCAAGTTCCTACTATTGTAACTCTATGTACAACTATAAGATGATATGGCTTTCAATTCTGTTTGTTGGTATGTTTTGTTTGGTGCAAATAAAGACATTATGAAAAAAAACAAAACAAAAAAAGCTTTGCTACCCATATTTTATTGACGATTGCCAAGTGATCATTACTGATGTGCAAATTAGCAAACAAAGGTTTATTTATTTATTGGGAGTGATGCCAGTTAGACTTTCCTTTTCCAGTATTCTTATTGCTGCACGTAGACACGAGGGTTTACACACAGCAGGTGCCATACTTAAAGGAGAAGGAAACCCCCAGGGCGCTAAACCCCTCCCCCCTCCCCTGTGCTGCCCCCCCTCCCTCCTCCCCCCTGGCCTACCTGTCCCCCTGGGCAAATGCCCCTAACTTTTTACTCACCCCTCTGCGCAGGTCCTGTCCACGGAGTACGCAGTCGCCATCTTCTCCCACGCGCGTCTTCTTCCTGCTCTGATCGGCGTTTTCTGGCGCATGCGCAGTAGGAACAGGTACCGGTACGGCTCTACTGCGCATGCGCCGAATGTCACGAAGTTTTCCGATTTCACTTCGTGACATTCGGCGCATGCGCAGTAGAGCCGTACCGGTACCTGTTCCTACTGCGCATGCGCCAGAAAACGCCGATCAGAGCAGGAAGAAGACGCGCGTGGGAGAAGATGGCGACTGCGTACTCCGTGGACAGGACCTGCGCAGAGGGGTGAGTAAAAAGTTAGGGGCATTTGCCCAGGGGGACAGGTAGGCCAGGGGGGAGGAGGGAGGGGGGGAGGGGTTTAGCGCCCTGGGGGTTTCCTTCTCCTTTAAACTACAGTAGAACCCCCATTTTATGTTTTTCAGGGGACCAGAAAAACAATGGGGAAAAAAAAAAAAATCAGGAAAATGTATTATACATGATATATAGATGGGACCAGAAAACAACAATGTAAAATGAGGGAAAACTCAAAATCAGGGGATGTAAAATTGAGGTTTCACTGTATTTGGGCAAATCAAGTTTTAACCAAATGTGGCTGCACAATCCTTTTCTCCTTATATTGAAATGATAGTTTTGGTGCAGACTGGATACCCCAATTAATTAACCAAGTATGAGGGACATTTGCTTTCTAAACCATAATAATAATAACTGACCCACCTAAAGAACATTGCATAAGAGTAGGACTACACAGAAGTTTTTGGCGAGATCCGACACGCGACAAATCGCATGTTACGGAAATAGGGTCAGACATAGAAATGTGGGATGAAGTCGCAGCATTGATCTGACGCAACACGACTGTTGAATGCAGACCCAATGTGCAGCATCTGCATCCGACGGTCATGTCGCATTGGATCAACGATGTGACTTCATCCAACATTTCTATCTCTTACCTTATTTCTGTTACATGCGTTTTGTCGCAGCGTGTCGGATTGCGCCGAAAATGTCCGTGTAGTCCTACCCTAAAACAGATGCTATTCGCATGCTTTATTCTCTCTACATAGCACTGTCTTTAACCTTGAATTACAGAGTAATGGGCGGAGACATGCAAATGAGTTACGTCTCTTTGGCCAACTCTGCACCCAGAGCTGCTGCTTTAAAGGTACATGTAGAGCTGAATTCATTTACCAACACACGGAAACCATTGTATATGTTATAATTATGCAGAATTCAAGGGGTTCGCTCTTGCGCATGTAGATAAAAGAGCAGTGCTACTGTCATGAACCCCAATATCATTTAATAACCGAAGGTACCAAAATTAATCGGCTTCTTTTATTCAAAAAATAATTGCACCACTTCATTAAAAAAAAACCAAAAAAAAAACAATTTATGCTTCTTTTGCACATATAAAAATGGCATTATATTCTATGACTAAAGGCAAGTTAAAAAAAAAAAAAAAAGATGAAGTATGCCTTTCCCTGACATTACATTCCCACACCCAGTATTTCTATTGGATATACATGATCCCACTGTGCAAAATCATCCAATCTGACCGAGAAGGAAAGAAATGCTGCATGTTGCAAATTCAGTTGTTTGTGCTGAAAACATAAAATCCAGTCATTTCTATGGAGCTGGAAACGCAGGCAGCGATTTGCATCTCATTTCTATTGACTCCACTATCTAATGTTTTTGTACCATGACAAATACCGTCCTATTGTGTTGCGCAGAAATGGGGCAATTTAATATGAATTCAGTAAGATGTGATTTTTGTGCTGTTGGAACGGATCCAACAGTCTGTGGTGTGAATAAGACTTTAAGCAGATCAGTCGCACCTTCATTATTAAGAGAATTATCCATGAGCTCTGCCTCTATATTATATATATATATATATATATATATATATATATATATATATATATATATATATATATATATATATATATATATATATATATATATATATATATATATATATATATATATATATATATATATATATATATATATATATATAATATACACCTCCATAAATCAATTCTCTTTCAATTAACCCACTCCTAATGCATCAGCTTTCAAAAATAGTTTAATTTACATATAGATTTCTGTTCGACTATACTGTTCAGGTCTTGGCACTGCCGTTTTTGTGGCATCAATACAATTTGGTACAATTCTGAGTACGGCGCAGGCTGGTGTTGCCGCATATTGAATCGTCCTTGGGAGGTTACAGGAGAGAAAAGACACTTTGTGTTTATCCTTTGAGGAACACTGAAAGTTAAAATGAAGAACACAGCCGGTAGGTACAGTAATTCAATACGTCTTTCAAAGTCACAGAAATGTTTTGCTTCATGTACATTGTATCCAGGCGAGCTGCTCTGTCACTGTCTGTAGCTGGAGCTGATCATATTAGTTCCACTAGAGCGCATACAAATCTTGCCTGGTAGAGAGGTGCGTGAAGCCACTTTTGCTTTTTAGTTGAATTTGAAGCTGAACGTTCCTCCGGAACCAAATGGATTGAATCCTTGCCACTGGTTCCAGCCGCGATGGAAATGAGGCCCCCCTGCTCCTTGTTGGCTTTCAGGGTCAAGAGGATCTTCACCGGCGTCAAATCGACTCCTCTTTTCTAAGGAAACGGACACAATGTAAACGTAGGAAGTCATGAATATAAATAGCCTGCGGGTCAGTGAGGACTGGGAAGGTGTAACTAAAATATATTTATTCACTGAAGTCCATAAATGCAATTAGAAGGGAGACTAAAACATGGAGCCAATGACAAAATGAACAAGTGCAAATAAGTCTCGAGAAGAACAAAGGGCACATTTCCTGCTGCAGTAACATGTGACACTTGCTCTAACAAATAGACTCACTCAATAGAGCTCAATGTTTCTCAATGTTTGTCACTGCTTGAAGCCACCCGTCTCATAGTGAGAATACTGTAGTCCACTAGGGCTGCAGTTCTAATGAATAGGAGTGTTTTTGGATCTATAACTAAACAATATGAAAGCTGAACTATGATACCCTATTACAGGCGCAATGTGTGGGGATCACCTGGTAAAGATGTGCTCATGGGTCAGTAGTGGAGCACGTTTCGTTTACAGAGATAAATAGGCTTATTAGACATTATGGGGCAGATTTATCAAGGGTCGGATTTGAAAAACTTTGAAATTCAAAAAGACCAACCAAAATTAAATTGAAGCTTTTTTTTTTGTCCGAATAGGTCAGTTTTTGATCGAATAGGTCAGTTTTCGATCTAATTCGAATTGTACGTTTCGAAGTTTTCCCCAAAAATTTTTCAAATAGGTTCTAAGAGGTCCCCCATAGGCTAAAACGGCAGGTTTTAGATGGCGAATGGTCAAAGTCGAATTTTTAAAGAGACAGTGCGAGGCAGATTTATCAAGGGTTTGAATTTCGAATTCGAAAAACTTCGAAATTCAAAAAAAGACCAACCCGAAATTAAATCGAAGGTTTTTTTTTGGCTGAATAGGTCAGGTTTCGATCGAATAGGTCAGTTTTTAATTGAATTCGAAACATACGAATTCGATCATACAAAGTTTTTCCCCAAAAAAAAGATTTTTCAAAGTCCACCAGTTGACCCCAAATAGGTTCTATTTTTAAAGGTTTTTAAAGAGAAAATACATGATAAATTTCGAAATTCAAATTATTTTCAAAATCAAATCGAATTTGGACTATTCCCTAGTCGAAGTACACAAAAATTAGCTCAAAATGTAATTTTTCGCTTCGCCTTTGATAAATGTGCCCCTATGTATAGTTTGTGTTTCAGGAGTGATAAGTGTCTCTGCAGATAAGCTGGCGAGGGAGATCTGCCAGTACAAGTCTACATATACACTGCTTGTCATATAATGGAGGTTTGCTAACAATCACTTACTGTCGTTTCTCTGCTCACACTCAACAGAGGTTTCATTGTAGAAGAGAAAACTATACAGGCCAGTGAAACATTCAAGCACAACCTGTAATTCTGTGGTTCTATAATATGACATTTTCCTGCAACTTTTTTTTTAGTTCCCCACAACACTGAAGAAAAAAAAAAAAATAAAATAAACTTTTCAATCAGCCCAACTAGACCGTATAAGAAAATGAGAGCAAAGTTCTGATGTATAAAAGTTTGCTTCTTCCCTGAATAGCAACGTATTGCCCCTCACATGCTTAGCAGGACGAGAGGAGGGAACGTGGGGTGCGCAGTGTTACAGTCACATCCAACTGGGTATTGGGTTGAGATTAAACAACATTAGGACACAGGAGCTCAGGGGGTGGCCTTGCAATTCCCCAGTATTGATTTAAGGTAATACAGTGTAATGCTGAAGCCATAAAATACCTGGATCAGTTAAGACTTCCTTGGCAGATGCAATGTCAATGAATTTCTTCTCTGCTTTCTTTTTTTCTCCTTCATCTTGGAAGTTATCAGGGTGCCACTGTTGTGCCAGCTTTCTGTAGGCTTTTATTATCTCTTGCTTCTTGGCACTCCTGTGTGTCACATACAGACAACATGAATTACCTGCAACTTTAGTGGTGTGTTCTCTAGAATATGTACATATAAAGTACGGATGCACCGAATCCCGGATTCGGCCTTTTTCAGCAGGATTCGGATTTGGCCAAATCCTTCTGCCCTGCCGAACCTAATCCGAATTTGCATATGCAAATTAGGGGCGGGGAGGGAAATCGCATAACTTTTTGTCACAAGTAGGTAAAAAATGTTTTCCCCTTCTCACCCCTAATTTGCAAATACAGATTAGGATTCGGTTCGGTATTCGGCCAAATCGTTCGCGAAGGATTCGGGGGGTTCAGCCGAATCCAAAATAGTGGATTTGATGCATCCTTAAAATAAAGTAAATATATGTCCATATAAATAAAGGTGAATAGACCAGCAGGAAATAGAGAATAGAACTATGCCTGGGTCTCGTTCAGTCAGAAGTTTCCCTACACTGGCAGTGCCATGACAATTTCTTTATTGTGTAATTCTCTCAGCCGCAACATCCCCTGCACAGCTTTCTATTAATTCTAGAACCCCCTACTTTAGGTTACTTGGACATACATACTGGTGGTTGTAGCACTAATTATCTCCTCTCATAAATACACTGCTTAAAGGGTTGTATAAAGGGAGTTGTGGCTAAAGAGGCATCCTGCATAGGGGATATTTTTTTTTAACGTAATGTATTCAGTGAATGTGCGTTATCGTCTCTCAGTTATATCTGATGTTTATCCTGTTCTTGCAATGAACAATGCAATAGGACATGACAGATATACTAGAAAAACTGTCCTCTCACCATGTAGGCAACTATAAAATGATGGCATTGGAGTTAACCCGTAGAGCCTGTCTCTGGTTTCTTTCGGTTTCTCTTTCTTTCTTTTGAAATTCTTTTTATTGAGATTTTCAATAAAATACAAGTATATGACAATATGATAAACATACAGTGTTTCAATAAGGAGCAAAAGAAGTATTCATGAGCATTACAGTAAACATTTGACATGAAAGACAACAAAATAAATAAACAAACAAAGAAAAAGGGGAAATACAAATAACATAAAATAATGAAATATCAGAATAATAATAATAAAGTAAAATAAAATTAATTTAGATAATTTAGAAAAATAGACCTGGTATTCTCTCCTACCAATTAAAGTCTGACAATGCCAAAAAAAATATATGAAGAACCATTTTTGTGAATGAAGGCATTAAATATCTCTTTTAGCATTTTATTAGCATAGATCTTGTCCCATAAGACCAAGGATAAATGACCTCTTATCAGCCTCTAAAGATGAGATATAAAGAGACCATCTATTCCTTATTCTATTTCTCTGGAGAAGATCATCCATTCTAAATCTAATTACCTCTTGAATACATAAGTTAAATAGATAAGACAGCACGTCCTTCAAAGAAGGGGGGTTCTCTTTTATCCAGTACAAGAATATAGATTTCCGAGTAGCTGCCATAACTAACCAACAAAAAGATAATATTTCATCTGAGACATTAATAGAAGAGCCATTGCAAGATACCTGAAAAAAGTCCTTCACATCTACTAGAGCATATTGAGGATTTAAAGAGACATCTAAATTAGTCAATTTTTTAATAAAACCTTTTATTTTTTCCCATAGGTTCCTAATAATCGGACAATCCCAGATATAATGAAAGAAGTCAACATTCTTCTCTGTACATTTTGGACAAAAAGAAATCTTCTGAGAGCTATCACAGTTTTGGAACAATAAGCCATAACCTAAATGAATGAGCCGGAAATGTTGGTCTCTCCAGGACTCAGAACATATATTCTTTCTAAAATTTTGGAAAGAATGCAGAAGTTCCCTGGAAGAAACATCAGTTCCCAAAAATGAAGACCATTTTTTGCTCGAATTCTCTAGTGGATCTAAATCCTTGGAGACTGACTTTAAAAGATGTAATGAGATCCATGAAATATTATTTAGTTTAATATCATCAACCAACTGTAATAAATCTTTATAAAACTGATGATGACTTAATTGTGTTTTTGTTCTATTATCGATTAATTGAAAGCCTTGTCTAATCTGCAAATAGCTGAGCCTTTCCTTCTCAGAAAGACTATACTTTTCCTTAAACATTTTCCAAGGGAGTGGGTCTCCCAAAATTGGATCTAAAATGTGAGTAATTTGAGAAATACCGAATTTTCTCCATTTGTAAGAAAATTGAATTCTTTGCTTTATGGGAAACCCCTTCAGAAAGAAAGGAGATAAAAAAGGTGAGACATTGAAGTTTAGATTATTCTGTTTACATAGAATTTTCCAAGTACTGGTTGTATCCCTAAAAATTGGATTTCTCTTATTATCTATATGTTGCTCAGACCAGTTTTTATGTAAAGAAGATATAATATGTTCTTTTGAGTCCAAAAATAATTCCAGATTCAGATTAGTAAATTTCTCAGTACCCGACAGCCATTCCACGATATATCTAGTATTAGCAGCAATATTAAACTTTCTGAAATCTGGGACATTAAGTCCTCCTAAACCTTTAGGTTTTCTAAGTTTAGATAAAGAAATTTTAGGTTTTTTGTTATGCCAAATAAAATTTCTGAGTATTCGGTCTAACTTCTGCACATCAAGATGTTTTAGCAATAGCGGAAGGTTCAGAATAGGAAACGCAATTTTTGGAAAAATTAGCATTTTGAATAATGCTATCCTTCCCATTAGGTTCAATGGACTATCCATCCATTTTTTGCAATGGGTTTGCATTATGTGACTTAATGGAGAAAAATTTAAAGGGTATAATTTAGAGAGATCAGAAGGGATCAAAATTCCCAAGTATTTCATTTTACCAGAAGGAGATTTAATTTGAAGATCAGCTAGCAATTGCCTCGGAATGTTAGAACAAATGTTCAGAATATCTGTTTTACTGGAATTAATGAAATATCCTGAAAAAGTCTTATAATAGTCAAAAAAATTAAAAATATTTTTAAGTGATAACGTTGGATTACTAACAATCAAGAGAAGGTCATCAGCATATGCTAATGATTTGTAATGTTTACCATCGATCATCAGACCTTGGAATATATTTGAAGAGTCCAGAAATCTAATTAAAGGCTCCATAGAGATATTAAACAAAAGTGGGGACAAAGGACACCCTTGACGAGTTCCTCTGAAGAGATCAAAAGTCTCTGATAATTCCCCAACTGCTGCGATTCTTGCTTTGGGATTAGAATAAATAGAGCTAAGTAATAACATAAACTGACCTTTAAGACCAAATCTGTCACAGCATTCTGAGAGATATTTCCAAGAGACATTGTCAAAGGCTTTCTCAGCATCTAAGCTCAATATTGAACATGGAATCATAGCCTTCTTGGCTTTGTAAATAATATTTATTAAAGTACGTATATTCTTAACCCCTGTTCTATTTTTTACAAAACCATTTTGCTGAGGAGAGATAATACTAGGAAGCAATAAAGAAAGCCTATCAGCTATTATTTTTGTTAAAATTTTAATGTCGAGATTTATTAAAGAAATTGGTCTAAAGGAAGCCGGTTGAGAAAGATCTTTGCCTTCCTTTGGAATTAATTTGATATGAGAAACCATACTAGAATTTAAGACTTTCCCATGACAATAAATTTCATTATATAGATTGGTCAAAAAAGGGGCTAGTTCCAATTTTAGTGTTTTATAAAAAGGAGAAATTAATCCATCCGGCCCACCAGCTTTGAAATCCTTTAAAGAATTTATGGTAGACAATACTTCCTGAATATTAATTGGTTGATTAAGCACCTCTAGTTGCTCTTCAGATAGTTTTGGGAAATTAACCTTCGAAAGAAAATTCAGACTTTCAGTTTCATCCAGCTGTGAAGGAGAATAAATAGATTCGAAATAACATTTAAAGATATTTACTATGTCTTTTGGGAGGTTAGTCATCTTACCCAAATGATTTCTAATCATCATTGGTTTATGAGACCATTTACTATGTTTAAACATATTGGCGAGAAACCTATTTGATTTATTATGTAAATTACCAAACCCAGCTTTACAGTAAGCGAAAGAAGATTGGTCCCTCAAATTAACCCAATGTTTAAGTTTATCTAATGCTTCTTTATATTTTTCACTGTGTTGTTTAGTAGGATGCATAACGAAATTCAAATATGCCTTTTTTTGAGCTTTAGAATGCAAAATAAATTCTTTATTAATTTTTCTCATATAATGTATTCTATATGAAGTAATTTCCCCACGGATTACCGCTTTCCACGCATCCCATAACAATGGCAAGTTGGGTTCATCCTCCTGAGTTGACATATTTTCTTTAAGAAACAATTTCCATCTCTCTCTCAGCTTTTTATTAAATTCCGGCTTATCTTTGAGGAAAATTGGGTAAGACCAAGGAATGTAAGATTTTGGTGAAGGACCTAGATCTACCTCAATTAAGACCGGGGCGTGATCTGATAAGTTGATACTACCAATATTTGCTGATCTAGTTTTATTAAGTACATCGATTGATGAAAATAAGAAATCAATACGAGTTCCTATTCCATGAGGATGAGAGAAGAAGGTAAAATCTCTATCTGTCGGATTCAACATTCTCCAAAGGTCCACCATCTTAGTTTGACTTTCAAAATTCGATAACAATTTTGATTTTTTAATAGACTGTTTTTGGACTGGGCCACTTTTATCTAAAGGCCATAAATAAGATTCATTAAAATCTCCGCCAATAACAAATTTATTTTGTGGATAAGTCCCTATCTTCTGGATTATCTGAGAGTAGAACTGTTCTTTACCTGAATTAGGAGCATATAAGGAACTCATGAACCAAACCTTATTTTGTAAAAGCACCTCAGCTATCACGAATCTTCCATCATTGTCTCTTTCTGAGTTCAATAATTGGATATTTAAAGACTTATGAAATAAGATCGCTACTCCTCCTTTTTTTTTCACTGCAGGGGAATAGACTACATTTCCAACCCATCCCTTTTTTAATTTTTCAGATTCTACGTCAGAAAGATGAGTTTCCTGTAGCATAACTACTTCTGATTTCAATTTTTTTAACTCAGCTAACACTCTCTTTCTCTTTATAAATGAATTAAGCCCATTCACGTTCCAAGTAACAATATTAAGCATTAAAACCTATCATAAGATATAAAACATTGTTACAAGAATACCAAAAGTTTCTAAAAATACCAGGTCTAGTAAAATAAGAGGAGAATGTAATGTAAGCCAGGTCACTTAAGTGAATGAAAAAATAAAATAGAATCATCATAAAAAAAAATTGGACAAAACTCCAATAAAATACATAAAAAGACATCAGGGATGTAAACCATCTATTGATGAAATGAACATCTTTAAGTATATCAACCCAAAAAAACCAAAAGCTTCTTAACTTTAGTGCTTTGGTATCAAAAAATCTCAACCAACCAAAAAAGAAAAAAAAACAAAGCACCAGAAGAATAAACATTAGGTTCAGTGACTTCACTTTTTTCCTAAAGAGAGAGAAAGCTTAAACTCTCTTACAAAGATAAGTGGCAGGGAAAATTCCACATCATCTACCACTTACAAACTAAAAACCTTCAAATTTTAATTTTAATTGAAATATCAAGTTAAATTAGGTCATCATATTATCCAAATTAGATTGTTCCTGTGTAATAGGGGATCTGGATCTAGATCTTGGATTTGCTGTTGTATTCTTATCTTGAATCTTCTGTGTGGGACGAGAAAAAACTTTTGTTTCTTGCCTCCTTTCCTTAGCCGAAGCAGGAAAACCAAATCTTGCATCTTTAGGGTGATCCTTTATAGAGGATGAGGATTGTTTCTCAAGCCGGAATATGAAGTTTGAAGCATCTTTTGGGTTTTCAAAAATGTGGGTTTCAGTTGCCAGAAAAATCTTCAATTTAGCTGGGTACGTGAGTGCAAATTTAATGTTCATCTTAAATAAAGATTGGCAAATTGTAGTGAACTCCTTCCTTTTTTGAGAGAGCAAAATTGAATAGTCTTGGAATATGAGGATTCGGAAGCCATCAATATCCAATGTATGGTTTTTCTTATAGGCTTGAAGAAATAGAGCTTTTTCAGAATAGTCTAAGAACTTAGCAATAACTGCTCTTGGTTTGAGGGGAGCTTGTTCTCTCAAAGGTCCAATGCGATGGACTCTTTCCAGCTTAATGTTTGTCAAGTCTTGTGAAATCCCTAGTTTTTTAGGAATCGTTGAAGTAATCATAGTGATAATGTCACTCATCTTATAAGATTCCGGAATTCCTATAAATCTTAAGTTATTTCTTCTTGTCCTATTTTCGAGATCATCAATTTTAGATTGCATATCCTTTGTCTTCTTTTCCAGATCATCCAATCTCGTAGAAGTGAAAATTGTGTCATCTTGAATATCAGAAACCAGAGATTGTAATTCCTGCATCTGGCGATTCTGTGAGGTAAGGTTTTCAGACAAACTTTTAATAGTGCCTTGTAGAAGTTCAAGTGCTTTTTCAATAGCTGATTGAATAGCCTTTTCAATCGTTGGGTTAAGTAGTTTTGCAACTTCGGCTGCTAGAAGAGAATTTTCAGTAGATTTTTGTTGTGAGCTTTTAATAGAGCCATTGTCATTTTCAGAATTTTTGGAATTCTTCAATTTACTTCTTTCATAGGTTTTCCCATTGCTTTTAGTAGAGAAAACTGAGGGGGCAGGAGAAGTATCCATATTTCAGCAGTAGATTTTCGTCAAAAAAAAAAAAAAAAAAAAATATATATATATGTAATATATATATATCGAAATCCACTATAGTTGCAAGCAGTATCTCAAGAAAACACTTAATCTACTTGAATGTAGACTGGTGTGTGTTTCAGACTTGGGGTGGAATAAAATGTCCCAAATATATATTTTCTTCACAGTTTGCAATACTCTTTGCAGTCTGGAATGAAGATGCAGTAAATAGGTTCAGATAATTCACTTGTTTTTACCTCAGCTTCTGTTTATTAGCAATACAGGAGTCTTTATGCACAAATATTACTATTTGTGAAGAGAGTGTAACATGAGGCTATAGTTTAACCACCTTTTTTCCTCACACAGATGCGTCTCTCATTAGTCAAAGTTAGATATGACTGAAGATCTTATCATCTCCTTAGTAAAAACAATGAGACTCACTTTGTCTTTCCCTTCACACCGGTTAACTTTTCCTCCAGCTCAATACTTTTTGTGTAGAAGCATTAAGGCATAATATAAGGGTGCATCCTGAGGTAAAGAAAGAACCCCTTGTCGGCCATCTTGCTTCATAAACAAATGCGTCACACAGTAATAACTTTTGTTATACTTGGGGTTATTACTGCTCCTTTACAAAAACTTAGTCACTGACTTTTTCCTCAATAAATATTTCCCTTTCCCTCAGTTTGGTTTTCTGTATTTTGAAAACTGTTAGGCTTGGTAAAAGGAGTTATCATGAGGTGATACTTCTGTCAGCCATTTTGTCTCAAAAGTATATGACTCCCAAATCTTTTAGTTTTGCCAGGAACTATTTAAATCATTAATATATAAGTTATAGTTACTGAAATCCTCGAAATAATTCTCTTTCCTTTCCGGTTCACAGGTTAACAAGTCTCCGTTTCAGAGCCAAGGCCATGGGCACCCGCCAGCATCGAGTCAAAACTCTCCTCTGCTCTCCCCAGCCGCAACCGGATCACTTCGGAAGACTCGCAAAAGAGACCAGGAACTCAGAGGATCTTAAAGGTAAGTAAATGAAGTATCTTGCCGAATTTAAATAACTGTTGTAAGTGGAAATGCGCGGAGCTTCACTCCTGCCCTCCCGCTCTCTCAGGCGCCATAACCGGAAGTCCCTCTTTCGGTTTCTCAAGTAGTTCCGACCCAGAAACACAGTGGGCAGCTAATGACAGCTCTGTCCACATCAAGGGGAAAAAACTGAAGTCCCCTTTCAGGTCCCCTAACCACTGGCTGCCCATCAGATAGGGATTGGGTGACATCCATCAGGCACAGCCTGGGAGTTTCCTAGTTGCTGCCAATAGCAAGGTTTTTAGTACAACAGTAAAGGGGAAGGTTTAAAGGCACATTCCTCCTATTTTTAGAACTGTTATAATGCAATGGCAAACTCTTGTCTGAATCTCCTGTCCTTTATTTCAGATTTTACCTCTGTTCTTACAACAAACAAAAAAGGTATTTTACTGTCCAAGTATTATCATCCTACAGCCCAATTCTAACGTAACGGTTGACATATACAAACAGTGACTATAAAACAACAAATGTAAATGAACGCACCTCTTAACTCCCAGAATTTTGTAGTAGTCCCTTTTCTGTGATTGCTTCAAGAGCTTCTGTGCCTTATCCAGTCCTTCTCGGATCTGCTTGTCATTTTCATTGTTCTGCTGAGCGGTTTCATAATCTCGAATAGCTGTCCAGGACAGAACACCAGGTTATTAACAGGGCAGCAACAATATGTATTGTAATATGTAAATGACCAATTCATTCATAAATGAGTGTGTCTGATCTTGGAAACATCAACTGCTTGATCAGTCAGATTTATTAAAGGGTTAACTACTAAATATCATTGAAGATCATTTGATCTTGGCCTTCAAACCAGTTCTTATTGTGGAAATGGATCAGAATGGCTACAACAGATTGGCTCTCACAACAAGGGCATGGTTACGTATAGTTTACTGTAATGACTAGTCAGATGGAAATGCAATTTCTACATTGATTTATTTTCCAGAGATGAACAGGTGTCCGACTGTCTGTTCCAGCTGCAAACCATACCAAAAAAAACGTGCAAAACAGTAAATTCATCCAGGTCCCCTGGAGATGAATGGAGAATATTTTTCTCTGATTGACTGAATCAAACAAAACCTAGTGAACAAGACCTTGAACGTCCCAAGTATAATATGTATGCAAATATGCTAATGATGAATGTAGTAGGGCAGCACTGTGTGATTCCACAATAAAACCGGAAGTAGAGTATCATTGGAATGCTGCAGGCTACAATATATTTAACAGTTAAAAACAAGCCTTTTATCCATGGAAAGGCACAGGGAAAGCATGAAGGCCTCGGAGACATCTGCTCAACATCTCATATCCAGCGACTCCCCCCCCCCCCGTCACTGATTTCTATTTTAGGTGCAGGACTCAAAGGTGTCTTAAGTAAGACAAAGTATTTGCATGCGATGATTTCCAAGCAGATGTTCTCTCTCAGCAAGTGTTACATTTGTCTTTTGTGCCGTTTCCCAGCTAGACAGCAGGAGGTGCCAACCAATTTATATTACTTAGACACTTGACAGCGGAGTGCAAATCTGTCCTGACGTATGACATGAATACATGAATTGGAAACATTACTTTCCAAATCCCCAGTAATGATAACACAATAGAAAGGTCTCAGATAATCTCTGTCCCCACCAAGTTCACAGATTTTTTTCTTTAAAGTGGAACAACATAATAAACACGTCAGTGTCCCACTGCCGGGAGCCCCGGAGCCTCCAGCTATTAATGTGTTCTATTCAGGTTCACTAGTGATTCATTAATGAGGAAGTCACATATAAATGGCTGACACTTATTCTAAACACTTTACATGTTGCTGACAATTTCATTAGCCACCGTATATGGGTATCTATCTAGTAGTCATCTCCTGGGTGAGGGACCTATAAAGTCTACTTATAGACAAGTAACTTGTCTTGTCTTAATTAACTTTATCTCCTCATCTCTATTTAACTATGGTAATGTACAGAAGACTGCACCTACGTTAGTAAAATGGGATCTAGTCAGATAACTTGCAAGCAGGGTTGGACTGGGCTAGGAAAAAAGCTGGGAGGTACCGCCTAAAACATCTGCACTCTCCCCTGACGTCTCCTCCTGACTGTGGCCACAACCAAGACTACAAGGTACACGGTGGAGAGAGGGGGGGTTGTGGAGTCAGTGAAAGGTGAAAGGACCAGATGACTGTGGCAGCGGAACCCTGTGGGTGGGTCTGGGGGCCCCTGAGGTGGTAGCACCGGCCCCCCTGGCTGATGCGGATTGTAAATGTGGCCCTGTGCAGTTCCAGATTGGACCACATATGGGTCACAGAGGGTCATCACCCAAAGTGGTTTTTCCCTTGTAGATGATAAATCCTTGTAAGAATGAACCACATATTATAAACAACAGCTAGATAACTTATTTAGTACTATTATCTTTTCATTTGCTTTATTCCATTCAGAGGGACACATTTAGTGGAGGAAGGGACACTGGGTGCAGAAAGTTATTCACTGTGTAAGCACGTTGCTAGTGATCCCTGTGAATATACCATCTGCCAGGACTAAAGGAGCTTATGGATTTAGTACATATGCAATGTTTGTACAGCTATGGGACCTGTGGATTTCTAGATAACGAGTCTTTCAGTAATTTGGATTGTCATACCTTAAGTCTACTAAAGAAAAATGATATAAACATTAAGGTGGTTATTTAGTAAACCTCAAATTTTTCTGGTTGGAGCAAAAATTAAACAAATCTTTCAAGATTTATTACAGCCCCATGCTGCAAAAAGCCCAAATCTAAAAATTCGGACCTTTTAAGGTCATGAATAAGTCAATGGGAAAGGCACCAATCTCAACTTGAAGTTATCGTGGTTTGCTCTGGGTTTAGCCTTAAAACCCGACTTTTTTGGCATTTTCGACCAAGAACAGGAAAAATTCAAACGATTCAGAAAGAAAGAGAAAAAAATCGAGGTACATTTGCTCGATTTTATCAATTTTTTCTGCAATCAGATTAAATGGAGTTTAAAAAAAAAAAAAAAAAAATTGCTAAAGATCGGGCATGGGAGTTTGGTCGTGTTTTTTTTCCAGATTTCAGTAAATAACCCCCTAAATAAACCCAATAGCTGGTTTTGCTTTCAATAAGGATTTATTATATCTTTGGTTTGGATCAAGTAAAAGGTATTGTTTTGTTTTTTTTAGACAAAAAGGAAATCATTATTATGTGGATTTAATAATAATTTGGATTATTTGGATAAAATAAGAGTCTATAGGGCAAATTCACTAACCGGCGAAAATTCTTCTTATTATGCCCTACACATGTACCCACAGTATAGTTTAGGTGCCATATGTTATCAAATGTAGAGGGCGGAAAGAGGGTACCCAAAAAAATAAAAAAATTTTTTTTCAGCCATCACCTTGTAAAAATGAAAAGACGCCAGCATTTTTTGGGACTTAGTCTAATCTACTCTATTGCACTTTGCCTTGTCTGAGGTGGCAAAGGCAAGTCTGGCCATATAGGTAACTGTCAGTAAAATCAAAAACGTCATGAATTTGCATAGTAATGTTCTTTCGCCAGAGCAAAAATTGGCCTGGCGTTAGAGTGCGAAGTCCTTGGTGAAATTACACCAACGAAATTACGTCAGCGACCGTTAGTAAATCGGCGAAGTGCCGAAATGACTTCACGGTGGCGAATTTTTGCCAGCGTTAGCCACTTCGCCCCTTAGTAAATTTTCCCCCTATGGGAGATGGCCTCCCCTTTTACTGGGTACTTTTAATGGGTCTTAGTAAAGCAGAGTATATTGTTGGGCGCTATATAAATAAATGATGATGATGATGATGATAGTACATACAGTGGTGTGAAAAACTATTTGCCCCCTTCCTGATTTCTTATTCTTTTGCATGTTTGTCACACAAAATGTTTCTGATCAAAACACATTTAACTATTAGTCAAAGATAACACAAGTAAACACAAAATGCAGTTTTTAAATGAGGGTTTTTATTATTTAGGGAGAAAAGAAATCCAAACCTGTGTGAAAAGATAATTGCCCCCTGAACCTAATAACTGGTTGGGCCACCCTTAGCAGCAATAACTGCAATCAAGCGTTTGCGATAACTTGCAACGAGTCTTTTACAGCGCTCTGGAGGAATTTTGGCCCACTCATCTTTGCAGAATTGTTGTAATTCAGCTTTATTTGAGGGTTTTCTAGCATGAACCGCCTTTTTAAGGTCATGCCACAACATCTCAATAGGATTCAGGTCAGGACTTTGACTAGGCCACTCCAAAGTCTTCATTTTGTTTTTCTTCAGCCATTCAGAGGTGGATTTGCTGGTGTGTTTTGGGTCATTGTCCTGCTGCAGCACCCAAGATCGCTTCAGCTTGAGTTGACGAACAGATGGCCGGACATTCTCCTTCAGGATTTTTTGGTAGACAGTAGAATTCATGGTTCCATCTATCACAGCAAGTCTTCCAGGTCCTGAAGCAGCAAAACAACCCCAGACCATCACACTACCACCACCATATTTTACTGTTGGTATGATGTTCTTTTTCTGAAATGCTGTGTTACTTTTACGCCAGATGTAACGGGACGCGCACCTTCCAAAAAGTTCAACTTTTGTCTCGTCGGTCCACAAGGTATTTTCCCAAAAATCTTGGCAATCATTGAGATGTTTTTTAGCAAAATTGAGACAAGCCTTAATGTTCTTTTTGCTTAAAAGTGGTTTGCGCCTTGGAAATCTGCCATGCAGGCCGTTTTTGCCCAGTCTCTTTCTTATGGTGGAGTCGTGAACACTGACCTTAATTGAGGCAAGTGAGGCCTGCAGTTCTTTAGATGTTGTCCTGGGGTCTTTTGTGGCCTCTCGGATGAGTTGTCTCTGCGCTCTTGGGGTAATTTTGGTCGGCCGGCCACTCCTGGGAAGGTTCACCACTGTTCCATGTTTTTGCCATTTGTGGATAATGGCTCTCACTGTGGTTCGCTGGAGTCCCAAAGCTTTAGAAATGGCTTTATAACCTTTGAAATTGAACTCAGGTGTGATAAACCACAGTTAAGTTATTTTTTAACAAGGGGGGCAATCACTTTTTCACACAGGCCCATGTAGATTTGGAGTTTTTTTTCTCCCTTAATAACGTAAACCTTCATTTAAAAACTGCATTTTGTGTTCAATTATGTTATCTTTAACTAATAGTTAACGGTTTTTGATGAGCAGAAACATTTAAGTGTGACAAACATGCAAAAGAATAAGAAATCAGGAAGGGGGCAAATAGTTTTTCACACCACTGTATGTGCGGGTTAAACAAACAGACATGCTTGATTTTACAGACTTATTGCAACAACCGCAACCTTATCTACTTCATTTTGTACTATGTTTACTATGGGGGTGATATTAGTTATTAATGCAACTCTGGTTATTTTGTATACTATTCTTTGTGTAACCGATCATCCTTTATTTGCTTCTGCTCTCTTTAGTGTTGTCCTATGTCTATAATGGCCTATATTACAGTTATATAATAATAATAATAATAAATCTAAGAAATGTGTCAGCTTAGGCATTATTGAGTGAATGACCTACAGGAAACATTTATTCTATTCCATATAAACACTCGGTCCCAATACCATATACTGTATATCATACATAACACAAGTTCCAGCAGAAGAAGAAAAAAAATTGCTGGCAGCCAAATAAAGATCCATTTTGCTGAAATCGGATTTGGCATTATACACACAAATCCCCAAGAGTAAAGGCAGTCACAATTCTGCTAACAAGAATCAATCGGCTTAAAATTCAAATGTCAATAAGACATCTTTTAAATTACCATATTTAGCAGGCTGGAAGGTTTAACCTTTTCCTAAAGCAGTAATGATCAGGTCTCTGGTGGCACGCCTAACTTGTTACAAGCAACTATCAAAGAACATCATATTAAAATATACATAGAAACCATGCACTCGATTTCGCTCCGGCTTGTCTGAGTGGCATATTCATTTATTTATGGGGCTCATTTATTAAGGCAGAGCAGAGATCAAATCAGTATTAATGTCATCTTTACAGCTGCTCCAGCATCCTTTTCTCAGCATCCTGGCTGATCATGTCTGGCATGCTGTGGGCATGAGAAAGAGAGAGCACAAAACACAAAAAGTATTCCTGGTCCCTAGGGAAAGGTCAGGCACAAGGATATTGGGAATATGCTCAATGCAGGAGTTACTAGCACCAGGTATTTCTTTCTGCACACATGATCCGACCCTCACTGCTAATAAATGAGGCAAATAAGTACTTTTGTTGAATTTATCAGAATATCAGCCTACTACACCATAAGCATGTTAATATTTGTTTTGTTAAAGGGAAAAAAAAGTCTTTAGAAACAGTCAATGTTTAACACGGCTGACATTTATAATACAACCGATAATATTATTCAAGCTTTGTCTCCAGAGCACTTGTATTTCCATTATGCTATATCTGTCAGTCGTATTGATCTTTGAACAAAGTGAATTTAATGCAAGTATCGAATGCAAGCTATTTTTATTTTAAAGGAAAGTTCATGTCCATCACAGCTGGCTATCCTCGAGCAATGTTGGAGTCCACTGAAACCTGTGCAAATCTAATAGACACACAAGGAAGACTAGTGCATGTAGAATACACAAAAAAAAACCTAAAATGCAGGATCCAACTAGAAATCTGCAGGAAACTGTATACCGATCGCAAGGAACAAGGTAAGACCCAATTTAATAAATAGAAAACTCTATAAACTTTGACATATGAATGAATTTTAGTTTGGTCCTTAGTTTTAAATAGTCTTGTTAGAAGATTCCTGGTAGCTGGGGGGCCATTATGAGTGGCATAAAGCAGGATAGAGGATGGGAAAAGGGTTACAACTAGTTAAGACAGGTATAGGTTTAGGTACAGGTGAGACTGAGGAAGTGCTGCCATTGGTTATGAGTTGCTGCAGTATGACTCATACAGAAGGTGGGGTATAAATAGGACTGCCAGTTGAGGAGCTTACCTCCTGGGAAATAACTTCGAAGGGTCCAGGAGCAACATGGCAAATGCAAGGAACTGCAAGGAGAGAACTCATGGGCAACCCCCCCCCCCAAGAAAAATAAAAAAATGACATTTGTTGCAGCAAAGAGGAAATTAATTTGGTTTTGTTACAAAAGAAACAAATCTAAGTTTCTGGCAGTTAAAGGACAAGGAAAGTCTAAAATTGAATAAGGCTGGAAATGCTGTATTTTGTATACTAAACATAAGTATGAACTTACTGCACCACAAAGCCTAATCAAAGAAATGATTTATACTTTCAAATTTGTCCACAGGGGGCTGTCATCTTGTAACTTTGTTAAACATCTTTGTCTGACCCTGCACATGCTCAGTGTGGTCTGGGCTGCTTAGGGATCATCATAAATGAAGCTGCTTGAATTCTGCATGGCTGGTAAGTAAGGCGGGGGCTCCCCCTGCTGTTCATAAGTATGATTGTTTCCCTGCTCAGCAGTTAGGGACCATGTGACAATTCCTATCCACAGCAGTAAATTAAGGGAGAATTTCACTGCATACAGTCAGGTTTCTTATAAAAATGGTACACATTTTTTAATTAAAGTATATTGGAGATATGTTTCTTTTTCATTAAAGAAATTAAAAATGGGATTTTATTTTTTTTGCCTTTCCTTTTAAGGTGGGAGCAAGGGCTAGTGAGCAAATTAATTTGGTTTGGTTATATCAAAGAATATCTTTATGAATGGCAATTTATGTTGACCTGACAATAAAAGAAAATAAAAAGCTGCAATCTCCAGCTCCAGATGTGTTAGTCTATTTATTTGTAACAGGGGTTAACTAGAATATCTATCCTTCTTATCCCATGACTTTGAGGGTCCCAAAGGAACAGATTGGTGAGGTGGGATAGAGACCATTAAGTGTACAATTTCAATTAAAGTGTTTCTCAGCAAAGGAGGGGTGTTGCGAGAGAGATTCTGATAAACCTAACGTTTATCGTATAAGCGTATCAAACCTGGTATGAATACTATGCAATAGGAAACAGTACCTTCTTCATACATTTCTTCTAGAATGTAGGCCTCAGCTCTGTCCTTCAGCGCATTAACATTGCTGGGCTCCTGTTGCAGAAATTCTGTGCACACCCTAATGGCTTCAGTAGACTGTTGGCTCTAGAATGAAAATAATTTGATCATCGCTTTATGTTTAGCATCCGACTGTAGGAATTAGATGTAGAAAAGGCAAACAGGCAGCACAACAAAATTCAAGTACAGGTATGCAACTGGTTATGCAGAACGCTCGGGACCTGGGGTTTTCCGGATAACGGATCTGTCTGTAATTTAGTTCTTCATACCTTAAGTCTGCTAGAAAATTAAATAAACCCAATAAGCGGGTTTTGCTTCCAATAAGGATTAAATATATCTTAATTTGGATCAAGTACAAGATACGGTTTTATTATTACAGAGAAAAAGGAAATAATGTTAAAAAAATTTGGATTATTTGGATAAAATGAAGTCTATGGGAGACGGCATTTCCGTAATTCTGGATAACGGCTTTCCAGATAACGGATCCCATACCTGTATTGCAATAACAACATGTAATAAATAATTTCCATCTGATAACATTTGGTGCAGATTGAGGATACATTTAAACAGACATTCAAATCCCCCAATACTGAAAACATTAACGATTTCCACTGCCAGAGGGGAATGTACAGACAATGCAAGCCAGTATCTATTACATAAACGACATCATTAAATTATACGTTAATGACAAGAGAAAGGTGTTTAATAGGTTCTTGGCACTGACTTGCGAACGCTGTTTGCAATGAGATGGGATGTTCATTAGATGTATTGGCGGTTCCTTTTTGAACACATTTATATTCCCCTTTACCAAAGATTTCACTCCAAGTGAAGGGGGTGTATTGTTAAACAGCTGTAGCTCAGTAGTTTCCTTCCTTTTTTGAACCCCTAAACTACATTTATAGTTTTCTATCTACAGCAATGCAAATCTTTTAATTAAAGGAAAACTATACCCCCAAAATGAACACTTAAGCAACAGATAGTTCATATCATATTAAGTGGCATATTAAAGAATCTTACCAAACTGGAATATATATTTAAGTAAATATTGCCCTTTTACATCTCTTGCCTTGAACCACCATTTCGTGATGGTCTGTGTGCTGCCTCAGAGATCACCTGACCAGAAATACTTCAACTCTAACTGTAACAGGAAGAAGTGAGGAAGCAAAAGACACAACTCTGTCTGTTAATTGGCTCATGTGACCTAACATGTATGGTTTGTAGGTATGTTTGTGAGTACAGTGAATCCTACGATCCCAGGGGGCGGCCCTTATTTTTTAAAATGGCAATTTTCTATTTATGATTACCCAATGGCACATACTACTAGAAAAGTATATTATTATGAAAATGGTTTATTTACATGAAGCAGGATTTTACATATGAGCTGTTTTATGCAATATCTTTTTATAGAGACCTACATTTTTTTGGGGGGGTATAGTTTTCCTTTAATAGTGCCAGAATGAAGACGACGTTGCTGCAAATAGCCACGGCAAGAAAGTCCCCCATAATAAACAGCAACAACTTCCTAAGAGAAGCAACTTCCAAGATGAGAAACTCAAGTGAGGCTGGAAATTATTTCTGAAAACATGACTGCCATATCCAGCCATTTGCTATTTAGATGTACACAGTCATTTGAGCCTGTGAATGACTACACATTGCTAATCTAAATAAAGGCAATCACCACAGTACAAAATAGTAACCTTTTAGTTCAATGTGAAGATTAAAAAAAATAAATACGATTTTTAACTTGTAAAGCAAAGATTTGCGATTTTGTCTCGAAGTTAGCATACTGTAAGTGTCAGCAAAACTTACCTTAGAATAACAATGACAGCTCCGCTCCTGGACAAGTGCTGAATAATACGGGACATTTGGCTCTGTTTTTAAAACGCCTTCATATTTAGGGAGAGCATCCTCATAACTGCATGTAAAGCAAAACATTACTTTATTGTTCAGTTTAACTTCATACAAAGTTTTACCTTTATCACAGTGGTAATGTACAATGTGGGGCAAATTATGGGACTGTTTGTCCTAAACCACAGCAGCAACTGAAGCATAGAATTACAACTAGCAAGACCCAAGGAAATGTGAGAATGAGTACTAACTATTAAGAGCTGTGGTACAAATGATTCTGAAATATAAATAAAACAAACCCACTACACTGGTGATTGCCTTTGGAAAAGAAATATCCACGGCTCTTCTGAAGAACAATGGCTGAATGTTTTAATTTTATTGTTCTTTTGCTACTCAAACAACAGAACATTGTCTTGCTGATTACAGTATGTAAATGAAAAAGAATGGATGCTAAATATAATCAACTTAACTTCTTATTGGAACATTAAAAGAACATTTCTTACCGTCCTTCATGGATGAGTTCCTCGGCTGCTTGGATCTGCTTGTTGAGTTTCTTTACTTGCTTATAGTGTGAAAAACACTCTTTGTGATCTGGATCCAGCTTCAGGCACTCCCGGATTTCACTATTAAAATGAAGACACATTCATCAGTTTAGAATCACTTTCCCCTTATTGTTCATGTATACAATTAAAATCACGTTTAACACCTATAAGGGCAGTTCAAATGAGCCCAGCATTTTCCCACTGACTTATATTTAGAAAACCACACCTTTCTAAGCAAGGTATGTACAACTTCTAGATTCCGAAAGACTCATCCAGAAAGCTCCAAATTATGGGGAGTCCATTTTAAGAATTATAATACACTTTTTACATTGTACTGGATGGTAACTAAGCTACATGAATCCATATGGTTGGCAAAACAATTATTTTGGGGTTATTTCATGTTTAAGGGGGTTATTAATCAAAATCGAATTATTCTCTGAAATATAAACTGACAAAATCCAGTGCGGGAAAAAACTTGAAAAACTTTTTTCAGATGTTTGACAGAAACCCATTGCAGATCAGGATATCTTCGGGACTTTTGATTTATATACAACCGAGGCAGGTCTGAGATGCTGGATTTTCGGATTTGGACTTTTTCCATGCTCGGGGTATAATAAATCAAGCAAAAAAACAAATCGAGGGTTTTTTTCACTCTAAATTCAGATTTTATAGTAAAGAAAACCCTGGCATTCGGACTTTAATAAATAACCCCCAAATGTTTATTTTGTAGACTTAATGGATCTTTTCATAATTTATGATCACCATATGTTATCGGGAAAACTCCAAATTCCAAGCATTCTGGGTAATAGATGATAGATCCCATACCTTTTATTTTATAATAACATATTCTAATTCTATAAATGCTTGAGAGGGTTTAGCTATCCGTTAAAGCAGACATCTCTTTACTGCATTCTTCTACTAAATGCAACTTTGGGTCCAATTCACTACTACTAAATTTTTCATGATTAAAAAAACCAAAAAAAAAAACCCACTATGTCCAGCACAAACCTTATTCATTAAACTCATGTTGAACAAGGGGTATATTGGTACATTGATACTTTAAGGAGCACCTGTCCCCAGCCCTAGGAATTTCATACATCCGAGTTGCATCTGGACAAAGCCTGTTCTGCAGGTGGGAAAAACAGTACACCGACACCTGGCCAGGGGAGTTCCAGGGCCTCAGCCAAATATCTTTTGGAATTTACCAAGTATTTACACTCAAGTAATGTAACCCATGGAAATCTTTCAGCAGCTCACTTGCATAGATCAACTGCAGAAAAAAAAATCTGATAGGATGCTATGGGTTAACAATATGTGTAAAAGCAGAACCTACTTTGTAATTTCCCTGCAAATATAGTGTTGGGTGCAAAATATTCTTACCTAAGAGACATCTCATGATCCCCCAGCTGGTAGTAGATCTTGCTCACTTTGTAGAAAGCATTTGTGTTATCACTCTTTAGTTTAGAGGCAGCTTTGAGATCACTGATCGCTTTCCCAGGCTCACCTTGGCCGATATAGCATTCAGCCCGCAGCTCCCGAATCTCTGCATCCCATATGCACGTCTTGTGAAAATAAATAACCCTTAATTACATGTTTAAATCATTTGGCATTTGTAAAATATTTATACAGGGTTGTGTAACATTACACAGAGAGACACTATAGATATTGTTTCCAAATTAGCTTTGAGACAGACTATTTGCAGAATATGTGCAATTTAACCATTAGTTGGAATTGTTTCTTAGATGTAATCTTATCTTTCACTGGTTTAAAAGAGAAAATTTCGTAATTTTAAAGTATTAATTATCCTCTATGCACTGGCATTAAGGGTCAGGGCACAAGCTCAGATTCGGGGAGATTAGTCGCCCGGTGACAAATCTCCTCTTCTTCAGGCGACTAATCTCCCCAAACTGTCTCACTCTGGCTAATTTGTTAATAACCAGTGGGATGGCACTCTGGGCGCTTCGTTTTTCCGAAGTCATCCGAAGTTTTTTCGTGAGGCAACTTCGGGCGACTTTGGAAAACTAAGCGCTCCGAGTGCCACCCCACCGGCGAGTTACAGTCTAGCCGGCGGGAGGCAGTTCGGGGAGATCAGTGGCCCCGAAGAAGAGGAGATTTGTCACGGGCGACTGATCTCCCCGAATCTGAGTGTGTGCCCTAACCCTAAAGGACTTGTTCACCTTCCAAACAATGTTTTCGGGTCAGTTGTTTTCAGATTGTTCACCAGAAATTTTTCAGAATTTTTTATTTAATTCATTTTTATTTTTTACCCTTTTTACTAATTTTAATGATCCTGTCTCTGGTGTTTTTGTCTGGCATCTCAGTAACCCATGTGCAGATTCTGCACTGTTACAATTTTCTACATCTCTCAGCAGCATCTATGGAATATTAACAACTATTAATTATAACAGCTGCCTTCCTAACAAAACTCAGGGATTCTGCTCAGAAGGGTCAAAGATAAGAAATGTATCAACAAATGTATGAAGTTCGAACAGTTTAAATAGTTGATGAGCTCCTTCACAGAGTGGCTTTAGAATAAGGTGAATATTTTACATCAAATTTCAATATTAGAAAAATAGAACATTGGAAAGGTCTTTATTTATGGAGAATGATCTGAAACCAACTGAACTGAAACAATATTGATTATGTCCAATAAATCTAGTAACAGGCTTGATTGGAGTCAGTCAGCCACTGTACACACAGATTTTACCCAGAAAATATATATGATTTACCTTTGTGTGTAGTGATAGGTAAATTCCATTTATGTGACACAAGAGTTCTGTATTTTAACAGAATATTTGACTGTATTAAAGGTGATGGTGGTGAGCATTTTAAACATAGCAAACAGTTATTTAGTCCCGATGTATAGGTTAAGAGCCAGTGACAAACAAGAAGGATTTGCTTACCTCCAACACAAAATTTAGATACGGTTCAGCAGTAGCATAATCTTTTTGCTCATAGGCAGCAACCCCTTGTGACCGCATGCTTTGGATTTCATTGGATTTAAGGAGCTGAGCATTAGCTTCTTTCTCCTCTTGCTCACTGGGATTGGACTTCAGCTGTGTAAGAAGAATACATTTAATAAATGCTACAGCCCTGTATACAGCAATGCAGGGAAAGCAATGATTGTTAAAAGGGGAACTATCATATTTTTTGTTATAATATTAAATATAAAAAGTCTAGACAAACAGTTTGAAAATTTATAACTTTTAGAACAGTAAAGAGACTTGTCCCATATCAATGACCAGGGGTGGAAGCAGACCCTACGACAGCAGGGAGGCCCAGGAGGTATAGGGGCCCCATGAGGCCCTGATTCATTACAATTTCAATCAATATTGGTAAAACCAATCCACCTCTAGATATTTTGGAGGGCTGAAAAATAATTGTTTAGTTACGTCACTGTCAGTGACAGTAACAGATTTCATGCACATCAATTAGAAGACCTTCTAAAAGCCCAGGACAGCTTAAATGTTATTGTTTTCTTTTATTTTGGCAATTGCAGGATTTATTATATCTTTGAAAATGTACTTGCTTATAACTAGGAATATGACAATTAAGAACACACTGCAGCAACCTTTCTGAGGTAGTATGGCAGCTCCCACAGAGTAAGTGTCAGGACAGCAGATGTCTCTTAAAGAAAAAATGGCTTTTATTTCAGCCAACAGCAACAGGTTGAAAAACAGGCAGTTTTCTTTCATAAACAGATCAGAGCAATAACAGTTCAGTGGCAGCAATATTACAGACAACCGTGTGTGTACAGACACATAGACCTCTATTTGTTGGGTTCACAAATTGGGGAGACCATTAAACGGGATTAAAAAAAAAAAAATTATGATTGTATTCTTTTAAAGTAACAACTACAAAGATCAGAATGTTTATCACTTACTCTTCCTGTATTTACAGGAGCGCTTCATCAATGAGGCGAGTTGAGGCTGTTGCCTCAGGCTGCAGCGCCCCACTAGGTACCATGGGCGGCAAAAATGCAGCTCCTGGTACATTAAGACCCGAATTTCCGGTTTTCAAACCAGAAATTCGACTCTTCTAGCGCAGAGAGAGCAATTAGGCTCTCTGCGCTAGCGCACTGGCCCTCTCTGCCGCTCTCGTGGACCCCCCTGGAGGGAGAGGGGGGGCGGCAGCAACCAGCGGCCAGGATCGCCCCGGTGTATTTATGCACGTGAAAAGTAAATGCATTTCCAGATAATACATCCACTGAACCTCATTTCACAAGTAATTTTAAGTCAACAAGGCTCCTGACATTGCTCCATGTGCCACTGCTCTTACATTTAAAGGACTGCTGGCTGCTAATTTGATTTAATGCTTCTTCCACTGCTGTTGAGGGACCAGAAAGTTGCAAAATATACAAGTACAGTTCACTTTGTAGATATTAATAGATATTCCTCAATTAAAAAAGGCAAATAGCATATTTTTTACAAAATTTTGTAACAGCAGCCATTGCCAACTAACCAACTAACTAACTATCCCCTTAAATTGTTTTTGCTTTTTAATGGTTTTAAAATGCTACTTTTGTCTCTCTTATGCCTTGTATGTACATTCTGTGCATTTATTAAAAAAAAAAAAAAATCTCTGTTGAGCTATAATTTTTGCCTTTGCCATTATGCCATTTTTCTTTGTGGCACACGTAGGACTATATTCCTGGTGATCTGGGTCCAGATGTCCACAAAAGCCAACAGTTGCTAAACAATTTTGTGCAGTGCATCCTTTGTTTTACTTGTACTTCATATATATTAGGCACTCATTTCATGAGTGCAAATTAAGGCTCAAACAAGCTTAACTAGGCCACCTAGCAGGCTTATAATGAAATATACATGATATGCAAGATAAAATACTATTTTTTTGACATTCACTTGCCCAATTATTCTAAAGCATATTAATAATAGATGTAAAATATCACAGGAGAGAGAGAGATCTGCTTTTAAGAATGTGTGCAATTGCCTTAAGACAAAACTGACACCATGAATTTACATTTCAGGAGCCACAGTGGCTTGGTCACAGCATGAATTTATCTTTTTAATGCTAGCCATGTTATTGAAGAAAAGGCAAATTAACACACTGTATAGATAAGACCCAGTAAATTAAAATGTAGGCCTTTTTGACCAGACTCCCTTAGCCATAACCACTAACGGTTACAGCCACAAATAGAGAATAAATATGGTTATTAGGTTACACTTTGTGGCTGCTGTCACTGTTGCTTAATTCACTTTCAACACAATCAGCTTCCCTACAGCAGTATCATGGGGCAGATGAGCCAAATAAAGGGGACATTCTTGATCCGACAGCTTTAGTATTGTTCAATACACATTGAAATAAAACTGTCCCTGTATTTTGCTTATTCTGTGTCTGGTTTTGCTACCCTATAGCACCCAGGCCAAAATGTATCTTTACTTCAGCTTATCTGTAAGAGGTCAGTAGAATTTGTTTGCAATTCGGTGCTAATTTTAGTTTACAGCTTGGCCAGCAGTGCGAACACAGCACTACATACAACACTTCCCTTGGCAGGATCAGTTTTCTTTGCTCTGGCTGCAAGCATTTACCCAGAATCAGGACTAATATGAATAGGTTTCCCTGGATCCTGTACACTTTCTAAACTACTTGTATATGGGTTAGGACATAGACCAACAGGGTTGTGACCATTAACACAGCTCGGACATGATTGCTTTGCTTAGTGGTCAGGCAAATCACAAGCTCATCCTAGACCTGAAATCTACAGCAACAGGTTATGCTATACTGCAATACATAGTGTTGGCTACGTTAAATAGCATAAATTGAATTACATTTATCAATATTATGGTGTGAGAATGATTTTAAGAAATGTGTACATAGAGCTTAACACAACAAAATAGTCAACCCCAACTGGTTTGTCCTGAGGGATTGGGCTGGTCCTTGTTTTTCCCTAAGGAAAAAAATTCTATCTGGGAGTGAAAAGTGTCCCATGGCATTTACTTTGAGTGTATAAAAGGCAGGAAAGATTTTTTAATATTTCTCTTGGATCTCCTGCATGCAGACGTGTTCAGATTAAACCAGGGAAGGGACCTATTAAAGAGATACTGACACCATATTAAACCTTTTTTTCATCTATCATAGCATTGTCTTTGCATGTTGTTTAGAATTTTGCCATACAAGTATTTGCACAATGCTTTTACATTACCTATCTGATCCCACATGTTCCTCTATTAAGGGGCTGCCATATTTGTATAGCATTAGTCTGTTAGTATTAGACTATCTAACTGACAAGTTGAGAAGGGACAGTCAGGTTGGCAAAACAGTGAGGTTTAGGAACAATTTTATGATCAACATGACCTATAGGTAACTTTTAATATGATTTAGTATTTTGAAGTTTTTTAGTGTCGATATCACTTTAAGTGAAGACTGGTCAGTGCAAGGTAAGGCTTGGTTATTGAGCAGTCCTAAACTCTGATGAGAAGATAACATGGGATTAGTGCCCCGATGGAACCCCAAATTTTAGAAATAGGGTAAAGAAAAAAAAATAACTTTAGGAAATCTAGTGCCAGAGTTGACAAGAATGCAGAACTAACTGTGCCCTCTTTAAGTATTGCATGAATATTTATTACTGGTGCTTGCAATTGTTTCAAAAGGGATTGATGGTTTCTATGCAGAAATGTTACAATAGGCTGCACAGTCACACAGTCAAAATACAACATGATAAACAGGTCAGCTTTTACATGGAAATGGCACATTTGATTGACGTTTTTAACTGCTTGATAAAGAATGATGAGTAACATTAAAATAAGGGGCTTAATTAACATATGCTGTGGGAGACTCCATAATTCTGAGCTTTATGGCGCTTTCTGGATAACAGGTTTCAAACACTTAGGGGCAGATTTATTAATGTTTGAATGAAAAATTCGAATTCTCAATTTTTATTTTTTTTTTGTCAAAACTCACATATCAGAATTTAAAAGCACCAACCCATTAAAGCTGTGAGCACATTCGAATTTATTAGAGTAAAAAAAATAAAAAATTCACCTAAATTCGACCTTTGATAGATAACCCCCTTTTTTGTCCTGAATAAAATAGAGCACCTGCTACTGACATATTGCACCTTCCATGACCATAGTGGGGCTCAGCCTGGTTGTAAAGGGTTTAAGTGTAACCATGTCATTTTTCATAACAGCTGGAGCACTGCAGAGCACAAATTAGTTGGTGAAAAAAACAACATATGTATCTTATCCATCTGTCAACAGATATTGTGTGATGAAAAGAAATCTCTTTATTTGCACAAGATTCTAACTACACTGGCTGAGGGAAAAAAATAAACCTAAAAATAACTTCATTTAGACACAGATGAACCATCTGATTTTTAGAAAGTCTCCAGCGTTTTTTAATTGGATGTGTGACAGTGTTTTGACATGTAGAAGACTTGTAGCTTAGCAGGTCATTTGATATGCATGACTTGGGCTGCAGCAGGTCACTGGGACTGTTAGGTATAGTCCATCACTAAGTCAGCTTATTTACTGCAGGAATATAAAATATCAGGGTCCTATTTTATACACTCATGCCATCTACTGGAAGAAAACTAGACTGATTTCTGTTCACTTATTCATAATGCTACTTTAATTTTCAGAATTAAACCCACAACTTTTATTGTATTTAGTACATAATTTGGCCCTGACAGATAAGTATAATTATTCTACAGTAGATAAAATTAGAATAATATTGGCAATCCTTCTTATGATACATGTTTAGACTGTTACTGGCATCACATACACATTTATAGTCAACATTATTTTGTTAACTTTAAAGTTCACAGCCCCTTTAAGCTGATGCCAGTAGCAGCAAAATTCTGCCCAGAGAACATCCCCTTACAAATGCTATGGATTTGTGGTCAGGGAGAGATACCCACAGTGGTCATGTCCATTGGTGCACGGCTTGCTGTCCCCGGTGTCTGCAGGATACAGTCTTGAACATAATTGGTTTGGACAATACACAAACGCTCTATCTCTCACATCAGAAAAAAAACAACCCCCATATGCAAAAAATGATTGTCAGAGGTGTAACAAAGATTGTCAGAGGTAAAACAATAATTCCAGCAGCACTCCGATGTGTGAATCAAAGGTTATTTATTTATGCCATTAGCAGAGCGACGTTTCGGGCTATTCCAGCCCTTTATCAAGCTTGATAAAGGGCTGGAATAGCCCGAAACGTCGCTCTGCTAATGGCATAAATAAATAACCTTTGATTCACACATCGGAGTGCTGCTGGAATTATTGTTTTTCGTTGGAATTTCTCCTCGGGCAGAGAGGAATACAGCTGTGCACCCGACGCTGCAAAAGGCGATCCTGTGTGAGTGTGGCACCTTACTGAATTGATTTGAAAGATTGTCAGAGGTGTAACTATAGGGATTGAGTGACTTGAGGGGGGGGCACATGGATCTGAGCTGAATGCGGAGGATCAATTGCAAACTAACTGAACAGTATGTCCCATGTGGCCCCTCTTAAAGTCGCTGACTAACTCAGAGTTAGAGAGCTGAAAAGCTGCTGCAACACTGTACGTTAAAAAGCAGTTATTCTATCTGTGCCTCAAACCCTTCCGTACCTGCTTCGGCACTGCGCACCTTGTGTCTGCCCATGCGGGGGTTCTCTAGGTTAAGCTCCAGGCTCAGTGACACCTCATTCAGGAACTTCATCATCCCTTGCTTCAACTAGTGTGGTTAGTTAAACTGCATAATATACACAAGTACTTGCATAGAAAACTATGATGGTCCTACTTAGTAAACATAAAGTCCATGTAGGAGTAAAATAATTGTAAAGTGATGCCATGTTCTCACTACACTGCCGAAAAACTTTTGCTTGGGTGTCTGAAGCCACTGGTAATTGCATATATATCTTCCTATAGAGCTGGGGTCCCCAACCTTTTTACCCATGAGCCCCATTCAAATGTAAAAAGACAAGCATGAAAAAAGTCCCCGTGGGTGACAAATAAAGGATATGATTGGCTATTTGGTAGCCCTATGTCTACTGATAGCTTACAGGAGGCCCTATTTGGCAATAAACCTGGTTTTATGCAACCAAAACTTGCCTCCAAGCCACGAATGCAAAAATCAGAAATTATGTCAAAACTATTTTTGTGTGAAGGGCTCCCTATAAATGTTTTAATTCCCAAGGAAACCACTAACAGCTTCTAGTCATACACTAGGTTTAAAAAAACACATGATTGTTACTGATTAGAATCGAAGTACAGACAGATTTGCCTTGTTGGAGCTCATTAGTATAGAACAGGATTGCTGATCAGTCCTCAATGTTTTGCGAGGGGAAAGTTATGGAGTTGTGCAGTAGACAGTTGACATGACCAGGGGCAGCTGGGAAATTGACAAAATGTGAAGCCCCATGTCAGATTTCAAAATTGAATATAAAAAAATCCATTTGCTCTTTTAAGCAATGGATTTCAGTGCAGAATTCTGCTGGAGTAGCACTATTAACTGATGTGTTTTGAAAATAACATGTTTTCCGATGACAGGATCGCTTTAAAGTAGAAGGAAGTCTGCTGAAACCCCAGCCTCCTCCTCTCTTCTGAACTGCATCAATGGGGACTCCTCAAACACCATCTCTGACTGAAGTTGATCTGGACCTGACTCTATGAATGCTGCATTGGTGATAACAGTGAAGAAGACATGAAGTGACGTGAGATGTTGCCAGCCAACCCCACTGCACTATACTGCAATGCTGTACTGGGAAAAGCAATAGATGGTGTTTGGGAAGACACCGGTGATGCAGTTCAGGAAAGGTGAAAGAGGCTTGTGCACAGTTCTTGTTTTGTCAGCAGGCTTTCATTCTAAAAATCTAAATCAAAAATCTTGAAAACAATTGATTTTGAAAAATACCACAAAATGTTTATTTTTGGACAGTTGTCCTGAATGGGACAGTGGCACAAACAGGACCACGTAAAAGTACAGTATATCTAGAGTTTACATTAGACAAACCCAGGTGCAATGTAGAAAAGGCTTTGAAGTCAGATAAGAGCAAGATAGAGCTTTTTGGCTAAAGATCAGATCATATGGAAAAAAAATGAAATTAAAAAAACCCATCGCAAACGAACAACATTCCCACAGTATGGTGGTAGTAACATTACGTTTTGGAGCGGTTTTATTTTTTTAGCAAAAAGGAATCGGAAAGGAAAATTGCATAGTGCAAAATACACAATTACATATTCATATAAGTGTTCTTTTACTGTGATGTGTGGTCTAGGTTAAGTATTAAACAATAAAGGATGTTTTACCTTAGTTGTCTTTTCTTTTTCTGCATATGTGCCAATATCAAACCAAAATCAGGACTGTGGAGTCAAGCTTTGCATAAAATGTACCCATATGTTTGAATTGTAACTTACCACCTTATTAAAATCCTCTTCTGCTTCATCAAGTTTCCCCTGCTTTAAAAGCAAGTGTCCTCTCTGTAATCTTGCCTGCAAAATATACACATTGATTACAAGGTAGCACATAATAACAGGACAACACACAAACATTCCTATTCTGTAGCAATATTACATTGTCTGTTAGGACATAAAGTGACAATCATTATAGCTGTAAGTTACTGCCAGAATTATCTGCCTAGAGATGCATGGCCCTGTAATGCACATTTTTTCCTATAATTAAGCTAAAATGTCAAGGAATGAGTATACTATTGTAGAAAAATCCAATAGGAGTGAACAGCCCTGGTGTTGCAGCAGAACTAGGAATCAGTACACTAACCTTATGAATGAAACTGCTCGAGTAAGCAGAGACTACTGATAATAACTTGCATATCTCTGAGAAGGTCCACAATCATTCATTTAGCAACAGCCATTTCACTATGAATTAACTGGCTTATCTACCAATCCTACCAAAAATCCACAATCACTATTCCTCGCAAGAGGGGCAGCAGCTGCAAGTGTTGCACTGTGACTGCTTGAGGCTCGTGGCTTGTTCTGACTGCAGTGGACATTAATACGCAAAATGTTCTTTCCTGAAAGGCAAGTGTTTAAATGGAAAATTGACTGCGCCAATGTTGCCATACCTGGGGGTCCTGGTTAATAACAGATGTAAATGAATAAAAATGTTTGTGTGACATAGCTACTCCTCTGTGATTAACATGTAACATGAATCCACCTTATACTGCTTGCACCAAAAAAGCATAGACAAGAGACACACTAAAGTGTTTGAAGATGTGTCGGTCTTAAGGTAAGCGATTTACATAATTAAGTGAAAACAGTTTTAGGCCTGAGGTTGAGAGAAATTACATACTGAAGTGAAGTCTGGCTTTAGCTCAATCACTTTGCTTAAATCTGGAATGGCAGCTTTAGATTTGCCCATGGCCAGGTATACTGTTGCTCTTCTGTAATAGGCGACATAGCTATCTGGGTCTCCATCTAACAAGAAAAAGATCAGACAAACATTTAATTTTTTCATTTGCAGGTTCACACAGTATTAAAGGTGTTGAATACCCACTCCTTTTTCCAATTATAAAGAAGATTATCGTATTTTCCCATGAATTGGCTATGTACATATTAGTCATGCATTGATCATTCATACATTAAAAGGAGTAATGACCTTGACCTCCTCCTTCCTAACCTTGCGTAATTAAAACAAAACATTTTTGCCTTCATCCCTTTCTATATCCCATTCACCAATAAACTTGATGGGTTGGGTCCATAAAACATACACTTTTAAATGTTATGAAATTACCTTTAAACTGTTAACATGCTATAGAATGACCAATTCTAAGCAACTTTTCAATTGATATTCATTGTTTTTTTTTTTATATATAGTTTTTTTCATTATTTGCCTTTTTCTTCTGACTCTTTCCAGATTTCAAAAAGGGGGTCACTGACCCCATCTAAAAGCAAATGCTCTGTAAGTCTACAGATTTATTGTTATTGCTACTTTTTATTACTCAGCTTTCTTTTTGCACCATTTCCTATTCATATTCCAGTCTTTTATTCAAATCATTGGATGTTTTTATGGTAATTTGCACCCTAGAAACCCGATTGATGAAATTGCAAACTGGAGAGATGAATAAAAAGCTAAATAACTCAAAACACAAATAATAAAAAATGAAAACCAATTGCAAATTGTCTCAGAATATCACTCTCTATTACTCTCATACTAAAAGTAACTCAAAAGTGAACAACCCCTTTAATAACATAATTTTTAAGAAATCAGTGAATGAAAAAGATGTAAAAAATACACACCTATAGCAGAATGAAAATGAGATAAAGCATCTGCCAGTTGTCCAGCTGCTAATAATTTTTTTCCCATTTCAAGATGTTTGTCAACATCAGCATTTATTCCACACTCCACACCTACGAGGAAAAAACATGTTAATTAAGACTTTGGCAATGAGTTCAATTGCTCCATAAAGTGATTTTTCATTAATTAAACATAAAAATGATTACATAGACAGACATGTGAAATCATATGGGTATTATCAGCAATTCGGTTTTGCAGGGACCATTTAGACACACCATGAGCATACTCTAACTACTTATTTTTTCAGAATTTCAGAATATTTTTTGGTAAGCATCATAACAGAATCCAACGACACCTAGATTACTTGTATACTACTACATTACTTTAAAGCAAACGGCAATATACCTCTTTTTCCCCTGTTTTACCTCTGTGTAGCAATTTTTACAGATAATTGATTTTTTTGGGACCCACCAACCTAAGAAATAATTCCAAATCCTTTTCTATCATGTTAGTTGAGCAAAATAAACTTTATATACATTACATGATTATTCAAATGTTGTTTTCCCTCAGTCTTGAAAAGCACAAGCACAGCTAGACGGCAGGTGTCATTTTGTGGACACTTTTAGTTTTTTTTACCACCCCAAAATCTTGTGTGTACCAGAAAAGGGGACCAATATCAACGCCCATAATCAGGCTACACAATTATAGAGCTTGTGTAGGGAGGGGAAATGTGAGTAATGCTAGAAAATGCTAAATGGATAGTAAAAGTAATTGCTGACCCGCCTCTATGATTGAGTCATAGAGGCGGGGCAAGCAATATATGATTGACAGCTTATATTTTAAAGATATATTTTTTAAAAATGGCAAATGTCCCTGAAATGGCTTCCTCAACACACAAGAAGCCACAAACATATACTGATCACAATGTAGTTGACTCCATACACCAAGACACCTTATTTTCCTACCCACAATAGCTTCCCTTTAAACTAATGCCATAGTGCCTGTATCCCAGCCAACTGTTTCTAGTCCAGCTTTACATATTATAAAACATCAGAGCATTGCATATTTCTGTTTGCTTGGCACCTACAACAGGAAAAAAAATAGTTCTTGGAGATTGGCACATTCACCACCTCATCACTCAGTTAAAGCTATTCCAAGGCTACCAGGGGTTAGTCTATGAATCCCTTCTTTTCTCTTACATTGGAAACAGAAATTCATATTAAAGGGGTGGTTCACCTTTAAATGAACCTTTAGTAAGTTATACAATGGCCAATTCTAAGCAACTTTTCAACTGGTCTTCATTATTTATTTTTTATTGTTTTTGGATTATTTTCCTTCTTCTGATTCTTTACAGCTTTCAAATGGGGGGTCGCTGACCCCATCAAAAAAACAAATTCTCTTTAAGTATATTAGTAAGTAGGGGCACTTTATAACAGTTTTTAAAGGAAATAGTCTATTTAGAAGAAAGGAAAAAAGCCCAAGTTCCAATTAAAGTTGGAGTCTGAGGTCCCAGCAGATCTCAATCAGGGATAATCTTATCAAACAATCAATTGATGGGGTGCTGCCACTTCAAAAGAACCGGATGGTCAAGCCAGGAGTGATTTGCAGGCATCAATAGTGTATAACAACACAATTGGAAGATTCTATTTCCATCAATATGCTTTCCAAAGAAAGAAAGTCACTTAAGTTGACTTCTTCGGGGTTAAAAAATAAATATAATGCCTCTTGACATAAATATTTATTTTTCTGCCTCTAGAAATATTTATGTCAAGAGGCATTATTTTAATTTTATTTGGTTTTTATATTGGGACTTGAATCTTTGGAAACGGTACAGAGGATCATTTAGCAATGTCGGAGGGTCAGGTTAACGCACGTTTGCGAGGTAAGCTTTTACTTGAAATGCAAATGTATTGTTAGTGCTACTTTTTATTACTTGTCTTTCTATTCAGGATCAGGATTCAGGATCTCTCCTATTCATATGCCAGTCTCTTATTCAAACCAAGGCATGGTTGCTAGGATAATTTGGACCCTTGCAACTAGATTGCTGAAACTGCAAGAGCTGCAGGATAAAAAGCTACTAAAAATAACTCAAAAACTCAAACCGAATGCAAATTGATCCAGAATCTCTCTCTCTGTCTACATCGTACTAAAAGTTAATGTAAAAGTTAAGAACCCCTTTAACAGGATTTATACAATCTGCTTGCCAGGGAAATTCATTCAGATATCTTCTCACATGTTCCCTCTTCCCTTTTCTCTCCCATCACTAGCTACCTGTATGCTGTATCCTGCTAGATAATCCATCACTATGTAAACTGAAGTCTTGCTAAATACTTTTGCTCACTATACATCCATATCCATCATCACTAAAGGAAACATCACCATCACACAATCACTGCAACCTAACTAACAGTAGGTGCCACTAAGACGCTAACACCCACTTTTCATGGTATGTCTCCACTACTATCTTGTATGAACACTTTTAACTGCATCCACATCACTAACCTCTTCTGTTGTCCAACACAGAACATATCTTTCAATGCCTCCAAAATTAATTAAAAATTACTACTGACATCGCTGCTCTGTTTATATTATATAATGTATTGAACCTGCAGTTGAACAGTTCTATAGTGTCTTTCTTGATACAGATATGGGATCAGTTATCCGGAAACATGTTGTTATCTGGAAAACTCTCAATTACAGAAAGGCCATGTCCCATAGACTCCATTTTATCCAAATAATCCAAACTTTTTTAAAAAATGATTTCCTTTTTCTCTGTAATAATAAAACAGTACTTTGTACTTGATCCAAACTAAGATATAATTAATCCGTATTGGAAGCAAAACCAGTCTATTGGGTTTATTTAATTTTTACATGATTTTCTAGCAGACTTAAGATATGAAGATCCAAATTACAGAAAGATCCGCTATCTGGAAAACCCCAGGTACTGAGCATTCTGGATAATAGGTCCCATACCTGTACCACACTTCCATTACCTTTCTTTTTAAATAATATTTTATAAGTAAACATAACATAATCTAACCCTCACTTATCTGAAGGATTGTAGGTTAATTAAAATTAGAATTTATACTGGTTTCAGTCTATAAAGGTCATTATTATGGATGCTGCAGGGACTAAACATCAGATTGTAGGCATACCTCCCAACTGTCCTATTTTTAAAGGGACAGTCCCTCTTTTGACAGCTCAAGCCGAAGTCCCTCGTTTGTACTAGAAAGTCCTGTTGTTCTCTGCACTGAACAGCCCGAAAAGAAACAAAGTTTCTAACTTTATTGGCTTTTGGCAGAGAGCCCAGAACAGCCACAGCTTCAGATAAGGTACTTTTGTAACAATTTTGAGATAAGCAAATAAGTAATTGTAACAATATAAGATAACAGGTCCCTTGGGAGAAGTTAGACAATTCACCTTCATTAGCAAAACTGTAATAACTGAAAAAAAACAGAAATATGTTCAAACTTTCATAACCTGCCAAATTTTGTAAAATGAACAGGTAATTAGGGGTGTGGCCACAAAAAAAGGTTGTGGTCAAAACCCCCAACTTTTTTGTCCCTCTTTCTGTTTACAAAATGTTGGGAGGTATGTTGTAGGATATAGCGCTCTCAAATGCAAGTACCAAAGTTCCAGTGCAACTGAAAAGTTTCTGGGTTGTTTTTTTTTTTTCTCTGTGGAAAAACATAATAATTTTCAGTGTGCTCTTAAAACTTGTCATATTGAGAGGCTGGACAGAACAGCAGAGGGCACTTCTGATATATACTTATGATATTAGCGAAGAAAGAAATGTAAATTGCAACGTTCTTAGAAGAACTCATTTGTACATTAAGTTAAAATGGTGGATATATGTACTCTCAAAAGAATATAGAATACATTGCTCAGAGAACAGAGTGGTTTTTATTCCATTCGTACTTCATTACTTTTTTTTTTTTTTTTAAATACAAAACTATCTTGACAAGTGTTCAAAACCAATAGAGTGGGGAATTTTGTTTGTAACGGACTTATGTGCATCTAAAAAAAACACTTATAAATACTACATATGCAGGTTTATGCGCTTAGCATGCTTTTCTAAACACACAAAAATGCACGTGTGTAACAGTGAGATTATTTTGTCCAATATGTATTTCCAGTGTTTTACTAGTATTGTGATGGGCTTGAAGAAACAACCCAATACTTGTTAGGAATTCGAATGGGCAGCACTCTGATTAAAAAAAAGCCTTTATTTTTCACATGCAGGGCAACAACAACAGAGCAACGTTTCGAGCCCACCTGGCTCTTTGTCAAGCTTTAAGAAACAACCCAATTGCCACAGCACACTTAAAACAACAGTAACAGCAAAAAATTTGTGTTTTGAAGTAATGAAAATATAATGTACTGTTGTGATGTGCTGGTACAACTGGTGTGTTTTCGTCAAAAACTACTATAGTTTATATAAAAAAAGCTGCTGTTTATATAAAAAAAACAGCTTCTTTATATAAACTATAGTTGTATTTCTATAGCAAACATGCCAATTTTACTAGTGGAGGGCAACAGTACACTATATTGTCATTCCTTTAAAACGCTTTAATTTTTTGGTGTTAGTGTTCCTTTTAACAGCATAATATTATAAAATGTACTCAGGATAGAACAAAAATTCACAACAAAATCGCTAAATGCATAATAATTTCCTTAAACAGTTCTGATGCAACAGAAACTATTCTCTTGCACTGGTAATGGAGCCTGATGATGTGGGAGTTTAATATTTAAAAGCACCCAATTCCTGTGCCCATTTACCTCTCTGCTTAGACTCCCTATAATAAACAGTGTTGAAGCTTTTAGCATGTAATCATGCCAGCATTAGTCTAATTGCAGTATCAGTTTGTAAACACAAGCAAGTGGAACTGCTCCCACATCAATATGAGTAAACACACACACAGTTGCTTTGAGCAGCACACTAGCACAGTGTTTATCCCTATGAGAATATTAAAAGCTGCTGTGAACTACACTCCCAGCATCCTCTGCGAGAAGACGCTGGGGTTTATTTGGGTAAATAGCAGCAGGTGCACCAACAGATACTAATTAAAATCTACTTAAACGCAGTTGGATCATTTCAGAAGTAAAATACATTCTTAAAGGAATAGTTCAGTGTGAAAATAAAACGTGGGTAAATAAATAGGCTGTGCAAAATAAAAAATGTTTCTAATATAGTTAGTTAGCCAAAAATGTAATATATAAAGACTGGAGTGAACAGATGTCTAATAAAACAGCCAGAATCCAACTTCCTGCTTTTCAGCTCTATAACTCTGAGTTAGTCAGCGACTTGAAGGGGGGCCACATGGTACATTTCTGTTCAGTGAGTTTGCAATTGATCCTCAGCATTCAGCTCAGATTCAAAAGCAACAGATATGACCCATGTGGCCCCCCCTCAAGTCTCTGACTGGTTACTGCCTGGTAACCACGGTAACCAGTCAGTGTAAACCAAGAGAGCTGAAAAGCAGGAAGTAGTGTCCTGACTGACATGTTTATACATCAAATCACTCCAGCCTTTATACATTACATTTTTGGCTAACTAACTATATTAGAAACATTTTTTATTTTGCACAGCCTATCTATTTACCCAGTTTTTATTTTTACACTGAACAATTCCTTTAAAGATCACAAGAGGACTCATTTGCGACAGAGATTAATAATAACAGATTTGGTCTGTTGTATTTTCTGGCAAAAAAAACCCCCACAAAACAAATGGTACACGTCTGTACTATTTTTTAAATTCTCAAGTTACTTTCTCTATCCCCCTCAGCAATATGTGTCTCATTTGTTAGCTAATAATCATATTAAATTTGTGATATTAGGTCAACAGGACTTCAGAGCAAGTGTAATAGTGTCTGTGGGGATAAGATCAGACCATGATGCAACGTCACAGTTATGATTGTCACTGTAGATATAACTTCCTAAAATACGACCAAGGCTGTAGCATGTTGAAAGACTGGATGGATAAGATCAACAGAGTAGGGCACCGATACATCTGATTCTACAGACTAAGATTGCAATGCAATTAGTCATTGTATGCACTTATTCATACCACACAAACTAGTTATTCCAGTCCAAATCTATCCAGGATTAACAGAAACCTGAATGCTGTATTGACCTGTATACGCAGTTGTCCCTATAAGTGCCCTTTTTTTGTGCATCAAAATATTAGGGAAGCTCCTAACATATCAAATTAAATCACATGACTTTAGACCACACAACAACGGAAATATCAGATTTTTTTTTTTTTTTCGTGTGCTTAGTTTTTCCCGAGATTTCATTAAGTCACACATCGATACAAGGGTTCAGATCCTGCCAAGTCCTTAGCGGAGGATTCATTATTTGCCCAAACCTTGCGGGGTGCAGAGTTTCTTCAATAAATCATATTGTAGTAGAGCAGGCACTCAAAGAGCAGTCTTCCAAACAGATGTGTAAAAAGATTTGTAATATTAGGTGCAGAAGGAGTGTACTTGTGTACCTAATAAATTACAAATCTTTTTATACATCTGTTTTGGAGACTGCTCTACTACAATATGGTTTGATCTGCTCCCTTAGCTGAAGGTTCAGGGCGGTGCACCTGGATCTCTTCCTACACTTGGTCAGTTCAACATTTGAGACCTGAGAAACTTGTTTATATTATTTAATAAACCAGTTGTTTTTACCAGCTAATTTGGCATATCAGTTGTGTTCCCTGATTGATCAAAGAGACAGTTCTTCAACCAGCAGGACAAAGTTACATATTCTCCTGTGCATGGCAAGAACTAGGGCTTTCAACAACAGAACTGACTGCAAACAAACAAGTTTGCATTTTTATTGAGAACACAGAATGCATTGTGTCCAATGGTAGAACTTTGTAAAAAGATTTCATCTGCTGTATTCACTCATAAATCCAAAGGTCTATTAGTTAGACTGCACATTCTTAACTTTTGCCTAAGGTGGAGCCCTCACACTGTTGAACTACGTGACCTAACCCCCACCAAAAGCAGATATATTGTTTCAACAGCTGCAGAGCAACTCACCATATTTAATAAAGCAAGTTTATTTCACACTGTAACCCACTGGCAATCTACAGAGAATTGGTTGCAACACTACTATGGGGGGGGCTATATTTCATGTGCCTATGATGCTGAATGCAACAGACTAGTGATGTGTGGGTAAGAAAAAAAACTCAACCGGGAAAACCTTAATCCTCCAACCCTCACCCACAAAATATTGCCCATACCAACATCTTCTCTCTCTGTACACTGTTTCTGAGTGCACCTCTGGTTCCAACTAGGGATGCACCGAATCAAGGATTCGGGTTCGGGATTCAGCCTTTTTCAGCAGGATTTGGATTCGGCCGTATCCTTGTGCCTAGCCGAACCAAATCCGAATCCTAATTTTCATATGTAAATTAGGGGCGGGTAGGGAAATCACGTGACTTTTCATCACAAAAGAAGAATTTTAAAAAATTTTTCCTTTCCTGCCCTTGATTTGCATATACAAATTAGGTTTCGGATTCAGCCAAATCTTTCAGCAAGGATTCAGCCGAATGTATCCCTAGTTCCAACACAGGGAATATTTAAGAGCAGCGGAGGATTGGACTTCCCCAGTCTGACCCGCACCCAACCAGGCCCGGACTGGCAATCTGTAGGTTCTGGCAAATGCCAGAAGGGCTGCTATAAGAAGGGCTGCTATAAGGTCCCATAGAAAGTCAGTATTTAGTGGGCTGGTTGGTGCCTCTGTGTACCTGAAATGCCAGGGCCTATTTTGATTCTCAGTCCAGACCTGCGTGACCCAACCCTAACCTGCAAAGGTTGGCCAAATTTCCACCAGAACCCGCCCAACTATGTGTTAACCCTGGGTCACCTTGTGTTTTGGGTCAACCAACACATCACTACAAGAGGCAAAGCAACCCCACTAGACTAGCCACAGACACAGCTTCTTTAGTCACCAGATCGCCATTCACTGAAGCTTCACAGAGAGTGTTATTAGTGGTGCAGTTAAGAGGGCAGGTTGTGTTGTGTCAGAAGCAGCTGCCTCTCTGTCAGAAGCCTCACACTAAGTGTACTAAGTGCCTGCTACTAAGTGCCTGCTACTAAGTGCCTGCTACTAAGTGCCTACTACATGACTAGCCTAATGATATCCCAGCTCCTATAAGAGTCAGTGTTCGGGCCTTAGAGCCCACTGTGTAGATGGGGACAGCTGTCTCTTCTTACCTTCATACTGCAGATCAAACAGGACCAACAGGAATGGGAAGAAAGACAAGAGCTTCTGGGCACTGGCGCTGAGGGACACCATGTTGGATAGGAAGCCAGTGCCTTGCCTGTGTGCACCTAGGAATACGACGGGCAAGCTGCTAACTCAGCCTATAATACACAACCCTCTGGACTCGGGCAACTGAATACTCAGCTTCACTTCAACTAGTTCCCAGTAAGTTGAGCCCTTGTCGTGGTGAGCTGCAATTGGCCTAAAACCCAACTGCCCGCCTCCTTTTCCCTATTGGCGAACGTGGAACGTCGGCCGGACAGAAGGGTTGCGCTACGTTCGAACACGTCCCTCCTCTAATATTAAGCTTCAGCCCGAACTGCGCAGCTGCGAGAAGGAATACAACCACGTGAGTAATAATGGGCGTGCCTTCGCTGTTCCTTGAAACGAAAGAATTCTGGCAAAAGGGTTTGTGGGTGGAGCGTCTACTGGTTGTCATGGCGACGGAGAAGACCACCCGGACTCCCCCCTACTCGCTGCTTCGTATGTTGTTGATAGTGCCCGGATGCAGAGGCAGCGCAGAAGGAGAAGAGGCTGCTCAAAGGAGTGAGCGGGAGGAAAGAGAATGGTGAGAGATTGGGGTCGGGTATGGAGTAGATCAGTGGGCGCATCATTGCTCCCTATACGGAGCGCATTTTAGGACATCCTCCGGAGCCCGAACTACTTTTCACTAAGTGTGACCGCTGCTTTGCAATTTCGTCTTTGTCAGTGTACCAGACAGCACCGCATTCATTGGACTGAGGGAGAAGCATCAAAGTTTAACTTCTTTCCCTTCCTCGAGTCCAATAACGACTGCTCGGTAAATGGATAGTTTTGTATCTCCTGTGAATAGTGCGCCTTCCTCTCTCGGCATCACTTCACAGCGCCTGGATTGGAAGCGACTAGTGTGTGGCTTGGAAGCGACTGTCGCTGTATGGATTGGATTGGAAGCGACTGTCGCTGTATGCAAGTGGCTGGAGCAAAGCACTGAGCCAGGGAGCCTGACAATGCAGCAGGAATGGTTAGAAATAGACACGTGAGGTCAACACAGGCACAGAATGGAAGGGAGCATGCACATTAAAGGGCAACACAAAGAAAGGAGGGGCATGGGGTGGCTTACAAAATGATAGCCCAAGGCAACAGAATAATGGACAAGAGACCAAAAAGAAAGCTATAGGGATAAGGAAGTTAAACTAAAGAACAGGGAGCTTACAGAGTAAAGGACACAAATACATTCTCTAAAAGACAGGCAACAATAAAAAGGATACATATGAAATGGGAGTGTATATATACATATGTGTATAGAACAGGACAACTATTGGACTATTCAATTGCAGGAGACCCCAGGAGTGGAGAGGGCCCAGTGAGGCCCTGATTCATAAGCAATTGTAATATATCTTGGAAGAATGATTGTTGTGGGGCCCTCAATTGAATTTCCTGCGGCACCCACTAACATCTAGTTATGCCACTGATGTACTGGGTTGAAGGGGGGTGGAATACAGAAGGCTGAGGATGAAAGTTTTTGTATGTGGAGTCCTACCAGGGGAGCTCTGTGCCTTTCATTCAGCAGTTTGGTCTATTCTATACTAATGTAGTTGTATCAGTAATATATGACACACTTGTATTGCCTATGGTTCTCTTTATAGAGAATTTAATTGAAAAAATCAAGCTATAATAATATACAGGTGACTCCTCAGTGGACTCATGCTGTGTTTAACCACCTGGTAACAACCAGGAACTTAGAATTGAATTCACTTTTCATTTTAGTCTCAATTGTGCTAATTGCATGAAATGCAGAACCCATAGATATTGTTTTAATTGAAAAATAGGCAAAAAGTATGTTTACCCCCAGCCCTATTCATTAAAACTAGTTTTGAAACAAACCGTGTAATAAGATGCCTTGTGTTACATTGTCCTTGCAGAGAATACCAAGGGATAGACCCCTACTGCTTTTACAAATCAGCTAGTGAAACATTCAAATGAATTTGCTGGAAAGCTGCTTAGAATTCTTTCAAAATACACCATTTTATTTTTGGCTTTAACATCGCCTTTAACAAGGATCATTTCCCATAACTTTTTCAACTACTACTACCAGCATTTGGGAACATGGAGCTTGTATAGTGCAAACATGGCAAGAGGGGGAGAGGATGAAGTTCCTGTAAAGAGTGGGAGTGTTACTGTTAATCCAAGAATGTTGTTTCCCTGTTGCAGTAGGGGATGAGAAATACCTACCTCCTATTGGCCCTGGCATTTTTTTAAAAAGCTACAAAACAGCACTTTAGTTTGGGGTTGTCTGGGTATGTGCCTTGATTGCCAGAATTCCGGTCTTAATGTGCACAATTTGGGCTCTAATTCATCTCTGCCCCTGTTCTTGTTTGAGCAGCAGTTGGGAAGGACATGTCTGGAGCTGCCCCCCCCTTGGCTCGCTCTTGGCAGTTTTGTCAGAGCAGCAGTTCCAAGACACGACTTGTGTAAAAGCTCAGATTTCATGTACTGTGAAAACGAATCCATGAAATACAGAAACACCTCCTGCCTTAAGCGTAAAGGCAAAAACAATCCTGGCAATAACCATGGATTAGTTCCCATTACTTGTGAAGGGAAATATTGTATATATGGAATTATCACTTGAACTATGACTGCATTTATATGTTATTGGTACTTGCAGCAGTTCCCATTCACTATGATATTAAATGGTCTTTTGCAGGAATTGGATGCTTCTTACTCTCTACAGGTATGGGATCCACTATCCGGAAACTCGTTATCCAGAAAGCTCTGATTTACGAAAATGCGGTCTCCCATAGACTCCATTTTATACAAATAATCCAGATTTTTAAAAATGATTTCCATTTTGTCAGTAATAATAAAACGGTAGCTTGTACTGGATCCAGACTAAGATATACCGGTAATTCATCTTTATTGGAAGCAAAACCAGCCTATTGGATTTATTTACTGTTTACATGATTTTCTAGTAGACTTAAGGTGGGAAGATCCAAATTCCTGAAAGATGCATTATCCAGAAAACCCCTGGGTCTGAGCATTCTGGATAACAGGTCCCATACCTGTATTTTAGCTACTATCAATCTCTGTTAAACACAGAGTAGTGTATCTAACTGTTGCTAAATGTAAATCTGTAAATCCTTGGGCCTTTTAACTATCCTGGTTCATTAGCACCCCTGTTTTATGGTTTTTAGGGGACCAGAAAGAAAGTGTAAAATCAATGAAAATGTTAAATCGGTGGTGTATTATGCATACTATATAGGTGGGACCATAAAATACCATATGTAAAATGAGGGGGGGGTAAAATTGGGGTTTCACTGTATGTACTATAAACCTGCCTGTTTTCTGGTATTTATTCAAACTGTTGCATTTCCTTTTTGATATATAACACTCATTACCAACAGTGAGAAATGCATCCCAATGCAGTAGCTGTGAGCAACAAAACAGCAATTAGCCTCTTGCTGTCTACTGCAGTAATGAAAACAAGTTACTAGTCGCTGTGGCTTAATCCAGCAGAGCAAATTTGCCCAGCATTAGTAATTGATCCTTGATATCTCTAATTTATAATCTTCATTTAAGTTACAGTTGAAGATTGCAATGTACAATGCACTCTGCTACTGCAAATGTTTCCAGCATCTGTACTTTATAAATACCTCTGTGCAGTCTTACTTGTCACTTCTGAGGTACTATTCTGTGTCATGTTTTTTCTCCTTGTTTCATCTGTACAGCACTCTTGAGTTCTGGATGTTCCACTAAGTATCATGTGCAGAAGTCAGAGCACACAATAATGGCACACATTCTCCATCTCACAAGGTTTCTTTGTGGGTTTTCAGATCCTTTTTGTGGTCAGAGCTTCTTTAATAATTGATAGTACAATATATGACTATTGTTATATCCATCATGTTATGATATAACATACTGTAATATAAGCTTGAGCCACATTTTATCCTTAAAGGAAAAGTAGCACCAAAAATTAAAGTGTTTTAAAGCAATGACAATATAATATAATGTTGCCGTCCATTGGTAAAACTGATGTGTTTGCTACAGAAAGACTACTATAGTTTATATAAACAAGCTGCTGTGTAGCTATGGGGGCAGCCATTCAAGCACAGGACACACAATAGATAACCGATAAGGTCTGAAGAATACCATTCTATGCTACAGAGCTTATCTGTTATCTACTGTGTATCCTGTGCCCTTTATCCTTTTTCAGCAGCTTGTTTATATAAACAATAGTAGTCTTTCTAAAACAAACATCTGTTTTACTTACCAGTGCAGCACAACGGTAATTATATTTTCACTAGACATTAAGGCCGTTAAATTAATGGGCGCTAGAACATATGTAGTCAGACATTCGCCAGAGACGGTCCGTGGGGCACATGCGCAGTAGCGCAATCCCACGGACACAGGGACTGGACGCAGAGACACTTCAACTTTATTATATAGGATTACAAACATTAATTTTTTTGGTGTTACTGTTCCTTCAAGGATATGGTTGCAGTGATATCTCAGGGAGCAAATAATTAGTCACCCCACATCCCGTGCATTTCCTGTTATAAGAAAACAAATGACCAAAAATTGCTGATTTTCCTATTCTGAACTTTTATTTATAGGGGAATTTGTAAACCACAGATACAGGGAATATGATTTTGCTCTAACTTTGAGCATATGTGTACACACCACATTTCTACTAGCCAATTATCCTTGAAAGTGAAAGTTAACAAGTATCCCCACTCAAGCTCGGTCCTTGAAATGAATTCAAGTATTTAAAAAAAAAACAAAAAAAAAAAAACCTTTGTGTATTTTACACTGTAAATAAGATTTCTAAGTTGATATTTTTCTTTGCAGTGGTCTTTTGCTTAACAGATTTCTGTTTTTTCTTTTATTTTTCAGCCTTTCTATGAGAATGTATACTACCCCTTTGATTCTGACAATGCCTCCTCAACACCCTCCATCCTGAGTTCTCCTTGTCTTCTACCTTCTGCAACAAGGAAGCGCCCTTCTAGTGCTGGTGCAATGTTCAAATTCAGGACGCGGCATGAAAGTATGGACTGGCGAAGAATTGGGGCCATTGATGTGGATAGGGTGGCAAATGAGTTAGACTTTATAACCCTTCAGGAAAACGTCATGAGCATCACTTTTTGCAACCTGGAAGATGAAAAATGTCCGCACTGCAAAAACAGCCTGGATCCCATTCTTCTTAAACTGTTTCGTCTTTCCCAGTTCACCATTGAGTATCTGCTGCATTCCCAAGAGTATCTTACCTCTAGCTTGCGGAGTATGGAAGAAGAGGTTCAGGCTGCTACCAAAGAAGCGGAGCAGATAAAGCTTAAAATGGTTAAGCAGTCTGAGGAAATAAAGTCCCTTAAAGAGGAGTGCAAGCGTAGGAAGAAAATGATTGCTTCACAGCAGATGATGATCAGTGCTAGTGCTGGATCTTATCACAAGGTAAAGTCAAAGTTGTAAGTAGAAATAAAGTACCCAAATGACATCCAATGAATTTTTGGTTGTTCTTGCATAATACACATATGAATTAGATCTGTACGACACTGAAAATACACTATACACACTGCAGAGCATTAATGATTTCTTATCGCCTTATATGCATCAGTTTACGTAAAAATGGTTCTAGTAAGTCTAAAAATGTTGTCACTGTGGTGTCTAATGTATCCGCACCTATTGCAAGCTGTTTCTGCCTCTACACTGCACTTGTATAGTAGCTAAATTGCAGCTGCAAAAAAAAAAAAAATCAACAATTTGTTTTAAAAAGTCTGCTGAAAGTTGGAATATTAATAAAGACCTATACAGGTCTGGGGCTTGTATGTAGTAGACCTGGGGTTTTCCGGATAACATCTTTTTCTAGTTTGGATCTTCATACCTTAAGCTTACTAGAAATTCATGTAAACATTTAATAAATCCAATAGGCTGGTTTTGCTTCCAATAAGGATTCATTATATCTTAGTTGGAATTGAGTACAAGCTACGGTTTTATTAGTACAGAGAAAAAGGAAATCATTTTTAAAGGGGTGGCTCACCTTCAAGTTAACTTTTAGTAGTGGCCAATTCTAAGCAACTTTTCAATTGGTCTTCATTATTTATTTTTAATATATAGTGCTTTAAGTATTTGCCATTTTCTTCTGACTTTTTCCAGCTTTCAAATGGGGGTCACTGACCCCATCTAAAAGACAAATGCTCTGTAAGGCTACACATTTATTGTTATTGCTACTGTTTATTACTTATCTTTCTATTCAGGCCTCTCCTATTCATATTCCAGTCTCTTATTAAAATGAATGCATGGTTGCAACTTGGACCCTAGCAACCAGATGGCTGAAACTGCAAACTTGGAGAGCTGCTGAATAAAAAGCTAAATAACCCAAAAACCACTAATAATAAAAAATGAAAGCCAATTGTAAATTGTCTCAGAATATCATTTTCTACATCATATTAAAAGTTAACTCAAAGGTGAACAACCCCTTTAAAAAGTTGGATTATTTGATTATAATAGAGTCTATGGGAGATGGCCTTACCGTAAATCTGAGCTTTCAAGATAACAGGTTTCTGGATAACGGATCCCGTACTTGTATTGCCATATCCACTTCAGCATCTATGATTGTAATAATACCGTGGATGTCTGTTTCCAGCATAGAGAAAGTAAACTAACTTCTGATGCTGCTTGTTTTGACAAAGTGGTGCCATGTATAGTCACAGGGTGGCAGCACATGCTTTAATTGTATATTTGTTTTTCTATTCTACACACTTAGGGGGTTATTTATCATTAAGCCCGAATTTATCTCAATATTTTCAAAAAACCCCGGACCAAATCCTTACTGGGATTTTCGGATTATTTATTAATACACTTTCCTGACATTTTTGTTTGCGGGGAAAAAAATCTTGAAAATTTTACGAATTTTTCAGAATTTCCGCCCGAAAACTCTGGGGGTTTTTCAGATTTTTGCCCCAAATCCGTGAAAATTCTTGGTTATCATTTTTAGATTTTTTTTCCTACACAAAAAGTTCGGATTTTGTATTTTAAAAAAAAAAAAAAACACAAATTTTTCATGATTTTGGCATTCAGAGTTTAGTAAATAACCCCCTTAGTGTAGTCTAAACTTAGTCTAAAAATATAAAGGAAAACAAATGTAGTAGTGTGCGGAATCAAGGGTTTAGTTTGGGATTCACCTAAATCAGACTTCATCAGATTTAAAGTATGGAAACACTAGGGGGCAGATTCACTAAGGGTCGAATTTCGAAGTAAAAAATACTTCGAAATTCGACCCTCGAATTGAAATCCTTCGACTTCGAATATCGAAGTCGAAGGATTTAGCGCTAATCCTTCGATCGAACGATCGAAGGATTTTTCGTTCGATCGAACGATTAAATCCTTCGAATCGAACGATTCGAAGGATTTAATCCAACGATCGAACGAAAATCCTTCGATCAAAAAAAGGTTAGCAAGCCTATGGGGACCTTCCCCATAGGCTAACATTGACTTCGGTAGCTTTTAGCTGCCGAAGTAGGGGGTCGAAGTTTTTTTTAAAGGGCAAGTACTTCGACTATCGAATGGTCGAATAGTCGAACGATTTTTAGTTCGAATCGTTCGATTTCGTTCGAAGTATTTTTCATTCGAATCCTTCACTCGAGCTTAGTGAATCTGCCCCTAGATGTGAAACTTTTTTTCTTCAAAATTAATAAAATTTATCAATTTATTTATTTATTTAAATATGAGTATATAAGTTAGGGTTCATATTCGGTTTAGGATAGAACAAACCCCCCCCCCCAACCATTTCCATGTCGATTATTGGGTGAAAATCAGAATTAAAGGAACAGTTCAATGTAAAAACAAAAATAGGGAAAATAAAAAAATGTTTCTAATATGGTTGATTAGCCAAAAATGTAATCCATAAAGGCCAGAGTGAGAGGATTTCTAACATAATAGCCAGAACCATACTTCCTGCTTTGCAGCTCTCTAACTCTGAGTTAGTCAGCGACACTAAGGGGGGCCACATGGGACATAACTGTCCAGTGAGTTTGCAGTTGATCCTTAGCATACAGCTCAGATTCAAAAGCAACAGTTATGACCCATGTGCCCCCCTCAAGTTACTGCCTGGTAACCAGTCAGTGTAAACCAAGAGAGCTGAAAAGCAGGAAGTAGTGTTCTGCCTGTTATGTAAGACATCCAGTCACTCCAGCCTGTATACATTACATTTTTGCCTAACTAACTATATTGAAAACAATTTTTTATTTTGCACAGCCTATCTATTTACCCAGTTTTTATATTTACACTGAACAATTCCTTTAAGGTTCAGGTTTCTAGAAATGTTCCATAACATTAACATTGTCAGTTTGATATTTATGGTGTGGTTTTGATGTACAATGGTAGTAAATACTGTTCATTGCTTCACAAATTCACAAAATTATGGATTGATGTGGCATGTTCTTACACCCCCAACCACAATAGTTTTGTATCACTTTGTTTTTGTTCAACAAATGCTATATAAAGGATTGGTGGCCTAATTACATACTTGGTCAATGGACTTAAATATTGAGATAAGAAATAACTGGGCTGTTCAGTTAATTGATGGCTGCCATGTGGCAAGTATAGATCAACGACTCTTTAATGATAACTTTCATTATTCAATTTTTCATTTTGTGTCAAAAATAACTTAAAATGGCAAGACAAAACTTATTTATTTATTTTTTAATTCCTAGTGTAATTTTTGCGACAAAGCTTTTGTGAACTATTCTTACTTGCAAAGCCACATGCACAGGAGGCATCCACAATCAGCAGACAGTGGTAAGAATTTCTTCTAATTTATCTCTCAAATGTTCATACTACACACATTTGCATATGGTTTGTGAATTGTACTGGTTGCTCGGACCGCTTCATGGAGGTGCAGATGTTGGCCAGTCTAGTGCATAGAGTCAGATCAGAATGTTCTTCACCGTTTTGTTAGTGAGTGGTACTGTAGTTGTATTAGACAGTAGAGGGGCTGCTACACAATCATCCAGTTAAAAAATAAGAAAGCTTTGGCAGGACAAAGCAAGCCATTATTCTAGCTCTATAGAATGATGGCTTGCTTTGTCCTGCCAAAGCTTAGATTTTAAATTTAAGTTCTAAAATCCTCAGTAATGTTTTAAAAATCACCCATGGGTTATAAATTGGCCACTGTATGTTATTTCCTACCCCAAAAAAGAACTGGAAAATGTTATGAGGTACCTAAATACTGTTTTACAATTTTTTTGTTACACCGCTGAGCACAGGAAAGGTACAGGGGGGGCTTCTGATATCCATATGCCACTGGACATGTGAAAAGTGATACAACATATTTTCTCTTAAACGGTGTTTGGGCATCCTACTTAAATGAAAATGTTTGATTCTAAATGTTAAAAGTGTAATTTACTGATTTTACAATATACCTCACAGAGCTAGAAGTGTGCTTCATTAATGGTGTGATTGTGCACATTAAAAGAAGTATAAAGCACTCCTAAGAAAGTTTCAACCACAGCACATTAATCTTCTACCATGCCATGTAATAACTGCTTCTGTTCAATTTTTATTTCTGCTTAGTCTTTTTCCAAGAAAAATCAAAACAACACACAAGTGAAGTATTACAGAATGAAATAAGCAAGCTAAAAAATGAATTGCAGAATACCAAGTGCCAGTTAGAGGCTGAAAAATGTGCTCAAATAGAGAAGCTTTCAAAGGTAAGTAGCTGGCATTAAATTATCATTTTTACAAAGGGCAATAATATGATTGTTTTTATTGTTTTGTTATTAAATTGGTACCAGCATTTGTATTTTTAATGAGCGTTGTGAATGACTTCAATGTTCTGGTTGACAAATAGGAACGCACTGACAAATACTAAATCTTACACAAATAAATTGGCTGATAATTTGCCAATCAGCTCAAATCTCTTCCCCACCCTCCAATATAGAATCCTTTAATAAAAAGGTTGGGAGTTGAATCCAAAATCAAACCCAGATTTGGTGCATCCCTGTTAACAAGAGACAGGCAGGTGTTGCTTTTTATTTCACTTATTTGGTTTGACATTGTCACAAACAACCACCAATGTAAGGGATCGACAGACATTACTTTCTGTCTGACCAGGCCTAGTGCAATCTAATGCCTTTAGACCAGTGGGTTCTGTTAAAACTGCCTCATAATGACCATGCCAAGGTCGAGGACTAAAGATGGCCATACACTGTAAGATTTGCTCGTTTGGCAAGGTCACAAAACAAGCAAATCTTCCCTCCAACGGGCCCACCTTTGGTGGGTGATATCGTGATAATGCAATCGTTTGGCCCCAGGGGATATGAAAAGTCGGAGCGAGGACCGCATCAATAAACCAATATGGTCCTTGATCCGACAGAAAAATCAAACCTCCCTGATCGAGGTCTGGCCAATTTTTGTGTGTGGGGTTTTCCAATATTGTAAGAAATCTCTGAAAGTTTGTCTCTGTTCTTGCTGAGACCTGTTCCCTAAACTCTCTTGAGCTCACAGTGTAATGCAACACCTCCCTCACCTTGTTCCATTGCAAAGTGGATTCTGCTTTTTATAGTGGAAAAGCAGTGAGATCCATCACTTCACAAGGATACAAGGTTGCACGACCCTGTAAGCCTCAAGGGCTTGTAAATGTTCTTGTATTAAGGGTTCATTTTATTCCATAGAGTCTGTATACCTGTGAAACCCACATTTTTATTTTTGCATATTTTTGTTAAGATAACTAAATGTTCTTTTTCTTTTAATATAGATTCAAGAAATGGAGTGCCAGAAAGCATTTGAACAAGAGTTACTAAACAAGTTTAAAAGCTGGAAAGAGGAGGAAAAAGAAAAACATGCTGAAGAAATAGCTAAAGTTAAAGGCATGTTTAGTAAAGAGCTTAAAGAATTAACTATGAAGAATGCCTCTTTAGAACAGGTAAGCAGAGAATAGGTCTTTCTGTGGTACATTCAATTGTGTTACCTTGCTCACCAAAGCCTAACACTTTTTTGGAATATCATACTCCCTAACCCTAAATACCTAATCCTGAATTACTTCAGGGTAAACATTATGGCCTGTGGAAACCAGGCATTTTATCTGCCAACAAGAAGTGACTGACTGTGCCCATGCAGCTTATTATTTACAGGCCAATTTTGTTAAACTAAATGATATGCTTGTCCACAAACAGAAAAACATCCATATACTGTATAATATGGTCTAAAACACTGATCTTTTGATCAAGAATGAAGTACCTGTATTTAGTTTTTTTTCTTTTTTTTTTGTAACTTGAATTACTTTCAAAATGTGTGTAAATATTAGAATCTGCATACAACCATGTGGTGAGTATGAAAAGTGTGTCAAAAGCAATTAAGTAACTTTTTTCTTAGGTTGGAAATGGTTCTGTTACAGTTACGGTGAAACTCCAAATTTACATTCCTTCACTAATATTTTATTATAGCTATAATGTATTTACCAAACATAATTAATATTTCTTTAATAGATTCATGAAATGGAGCAGCACAAAACATTTGAGCAAGATATGCTGAAAAAGTTTAACAGCTGGAAAAATGAAGAAAAAGGAAAACATGCAGAAGAAATGGTTAAAGTGAAGGATATGTTTCAGAAAGATATTAAAGAATTAACAATGAAGATTGCGGTTTTAGAAAAAGTAAGTGGATAACTGCTTTTAATGAGATATCATCGGTTTATGATATAGTTCTGCCTTCCACCCATTGATAAATACATTTCTAAAATCCCATTGGAATAAATAGAACATTTTCATTTATGAAGTTTTAAACTCGCATTGTGATAAATCTGCCACTTATTGTCAGAGGTCAAAAAACAGTGGGGAATAGTAGGTTGAAAAAAAACACTCACTTTACCTGGTTAACTGCTAGTTGGTCCCTGAGGAAGAAGAAAAACACATCTAACGCTATTTTAATTTGTCTCAGGTGGGGAAAAATCTTTTGCACCTCTTTTGCCAGTTCTTTTTTGAAACTATCTAATGTGTCTGCACTTCAGCAAAATAATCCAACCCCAACTTTGTAGCTTTCACTATGGAAAATCTTTTTCCCATATTAGAGCTTTGTTTAAAGGAGAACTAAAGCCTAGCCTGTCCGCAGCCCCCACTATAAGCTCCCTCTCCGCAATATCTATTGTATAAAGAAGTTTCCCTGTGTGTAAACCTGCCATAAAACAGAGTTCAAATGCTGTTGCCTTCAGCTCCTTTTCTGCCTGTCCATCAACATGACCTTGTAGTAGCATGCACAGTTAAATCTATGTCTTGAATCTGCTTCAAATGTGTATGTTCCTGCAGATCTATATAAGTGAAATGACAGAAGAGAATCTGAAGACTGGGCAAGATAGCACCTTTGAACTCCCTAGTCAGCTCTGCAGTTTTATGGCAGGGAACCTCTCAACACACATCTTTTTACTATTGCTCTTCTTAAACAGCTTTATTCCTATGAATTTCTTACTTCTGAGTTAAGCCGCTTAGTGTTGCCTTTAACTCTTTTACATTTTCTTCTTAAAGGAGAAATCGGTCTGTTCGGGGAAAAGAACCCGTACCCCAATCCCAGTTAGACCTCCTCCCCCCCAGGCTAACTACCCCCCTGGGGAGATGCCCCATACTCCATACTTACCCCTCGTCGCAGATTCTTCCAGCGAAGTTCCACGCGTCCATCTTCTGCGTCCTCTGTAAGCTGACTGCGAGATCGGTATTTCTGTGTCGGTATTTCGATCTCTGTCAGCTTACCGAGGATGCAGAAGATGGACGCGTGGAACTTCGCTGGAAGGATCTGCGGCGAGGGTTAAGTAAGGGGCATCTCCGGGGGGGGTAGTTAGCCTGGGGGGAGGAGTGAGGGGGGTCTACCTGGGGTGAGGGGTACGGGTTTTTTTCAGAACAGGTTGATTTCTCCTTTAAGGGAATAAATTAAGAACAGTAATAATATTTAAATAACATTTTAAATGTCAACCTTTTGTGCACAATCATGTTTTTATAGGTCTGATTTCAAAATGCATAGGCCTATAAGATCAGTTTATCTTGTAGGGGGTTATAGATGATTTCAGTTTGGCCAGTCTTTTATCGAAGTTACATAACTGACAGCGACGCAAAACTGTTAGGTGAATGCCAAACAGGGATAAAAATGGACCTGCTGAAATACCCGGTACCTACACTGGCATTACCATCCTGTCCCGCTTGCACCCGGAACAATTGTGTCGGCCCGGTGCATGCACACGTGGCTGATTTTTGGTGATGAAAAGCAAAAGTTTGCACTCGAGCCGAAATCAGACATGTGTCTGCATCCGGGCTGCTGCGGGTGCAGGCAAGACGCGATGCTTTTGCCAGCTCGGGCTGATTCTAAGCCTGCGATTTTCAGCCCTATCTGGCATTAGCATTAGGCAGTCTTGTGTAAGAGCTAAGAACATTGTATTCTACAAAGCTTATCTGCTATTTAACCTGTACCAATTCGCTCTGTTTCAACTTGAATGTCTGCCCCTCTGGCTAAACAGCAGCTTAGTTATATAGAACATAGTAGTGTTTCTAAAGCAAAGATATCCCAAGAACTCATAGTTATAAAAAGTCATGGTTTTATTAAATTGGCATATTAAAAATAGTACATACTGACCCCATATGACCCACCTTATGCATTTCAAAGGCACCTATGATTAAGTACCGGATGGTACAAAACACGTAATGTGGGTCATATGGAGTCAGTATGTACTAATTTAATAAAAATGTGACTTTTTATAATAAGTAAGTTCACTGGATATCTTTGCGAAGTGGCTATTTGACAGTGCCCTGGGAAGTGGGGCAAGTTCCTAAAACTTTATTGCCAATGCGGACTGGCAATTTAGACCCCCTTATTATATATATTATATATATATATATATATATATATATATATATCTATCTATCTATCTCTATATATATCTCTATATATATCTCTATATATATCTCTATATATATATATATATATATATATATATATATATATATATATATATATATATATATATATATATATATATCTATATATATCTATCCTGAAGCAAAGCACTTATTTTAGCAAGTGTAGGGTAACAGTACATTATATTTAAATTACTTTACAAGATATTTACTGTGTTTATTTTACAGTCAAGGGCATGTGGCTTGTGTTAGTCCACCATAATCTATATCATAATCTGTACTTGCTGCTCATTGCAGGGATGCTACATGTCTCACAGAAATTGTTCTGTATTTGGAATACTGCCTCACAGTGATAAATGGGAATAGTGTTTTGTGATACATGAAAACATTGTACTTCTGCTTTAAAATCAATTGTGTGTTATCATGTACTAATGCTTTACCCCATGTGGTGATATTTTTTTATTTACAGCAAAGTAACTCTATACCTGAACAGAGGCACACCCAATGGTTTCGTATCTTAACCTTTGAAATTATAGTTATATTTATTATGCAGATTTTGGTTTATTAAAGATCTCCAATTTTTGATTGAATATTTTTCGGTTATGATGTATTTTAACAAGTGTCCTTTATTTTATTTGTTTAGTTTCACGAGACAGGACGTCGGAAAACATATGAACAAGAGATGCAAAAAATGTTTCACAGCTGGAAAGAAGAAGAAAAAGAAAAACATGCTGAGGAAATAGCTAAATTAAAAAATATGTTTCAGAAGGAGGTTAAAGAATTAACTGTGAAGAATGCCTCTTTAGAAAAAGTAAGTGGGTAAAAGGCCTTTAAGTTCATAACTTAGCTCTGCCCACTATGTGTTAAAGTGAAGAAAAAAATTTGGAAGGATCACAGGCAAGGAAGGTAGCATTAAAGAAACAGTAACATCAAAAAATGAAAGTGTTTTAAAGTAATACAAATATAATGCACTGGTAAAATTGCTGTGTTTGCTGCAGAAACTCTATTATTGTTTATATAAATTAGCTGCTGTGTAGCAATGGGGGCAGCCATTCAAAGGAGAAAAGGCCCAGGTTACACAGCAGATAAGCTCTGTAGTACATAATGGTGTTATCTGTTATCCGCTATTTAACCTGTGCCATATAGCTCCGCCATTACTACACAGCAGCTTGTTTATATGAACTATAGTAGTGTTTTTGAAGCAAACACATCCGTTTTACCAGTGCAGGGCAACACTACATGATATCTTCATTACTTTAAAACACTTAAATTTTTTGGTGTTACTGTTCTTTTAAGGTAGAAATTAATAATGTTGAATAAAGGTAAAGGAAGGGCGGGAGGAGCTATAACGGAGGAAGGGAAAACAAGAAAGATTTAAAAAAAAAAAAAAAAAGTACTGTACTGGAGGTGCAGAAATGATGGCCAATGAATGTTTACTCCCCTTATCTACTGCTGAATGTAGTAACTGCATCAAGATGTTCAAGCATACTCGAAACTTATCTATATATATATATATATATATATATATAATATTTGTGTTTTTATAAAGCAGCAAATACTGTTCTTCTGCACTGTTTTCAGCATTTCAACTGCTATATCTTGTTACATTTTTTTTCTTAGGTAAAAGAACAGTCTGTAAAGCTGCCAGCTCCTGTCACTCCATATTCAGGCAAGTACCCCAGATATGCTCCCACAGCTTAATTATATAAACAAAAGTTTCTAAAGCAAACACTGCAGCTTTACCAGTGCATCATATTTGTATTACTTTAAACCGCTTTCACTTTTTGATGTTACCGTTAGGAGTGATTGGATGTGTAACATAATAGCCAGAACACTACTTCCTGCTTTTCAGCTCTCTTGATTTCCACAGATTGGTTACCAGGCAGTTACCAATCAGTGACTTGAGGGGGGGCACATGGGCCATAACCGTTTGCATTTGAATCTGCGCTGCATGTTTAGGGTCAATTGCAAACTCACTAAACCGTTATGTCCCATGTGGCCCCCCTTCAAGTCGCTTACTAACTCAGAGTTAGAGAGCTGCAAAGCAGGAAGTAGTGTTCTGGCTATTATGTTAGACATCACCTCACTCCAGTCTTTATACATTGCATTTTTGCCTAACTAACTATATTACAAACATTTTTTAGTTTGCACAGCCTATCTGTTTAGCCAGTTTTATTTTTACACTGAACTGTTCCTTTAACAAAAAAAGGACTGGACTTCTAAAAGCATCTATAGCTTAGTCATTGGTATACAGAATTATAGCAACTTTGTGAACTACTATGGTGTTTTTATGTTTCCTTTTAAATTTTAAAATGTTTAGCAGGTTATCATATCATAAATTATTTTTCTCATTTAGAAATCGTACAAGCTCCAGCACCACTGTCATCGCATCACTCGGAGATAAAACCTATTGCATCGTCATTAAGTGGTAAGTTTTTTTTTTTTTGGTTGTTTTTTTTTTATATTCTTTAAAGGGGTGGTTCATTTTAAGTTACCTTTTAGTATGTTATAAATCGGCCGATTCTAAGTGGCTTTCAATTAGTCTTCATTATTTATTGTTTATAGTTTTTTTAATTATTTGCCTTTTTTGACTCTTTCCAACTTTCAAAAGGGGGTAACTGACCCCATCTAAAACAAATGCTCTCTAAGGCTACACATTTATTGTTATTGCTACATTTTATTACTCTTCTTTCTATTGAGGCCCTCTTTTTCATATTGTAGTCTCTTATTTAAAGCCATAAATGGTTGCTAAGGAAATTTGGACCCTAATAACCAGTTTGCTGAAATAGCAAACTGGACAGCGATTGAATAAAAAGCTAAATAAATAAAAACCTCAAATAAAAAATATGAAAACCAATTGCAAATTTATCAGAATTTCACTCCCTACATAATACTAAAAGTTAACTCAAAGGACCCAGTGTGCAATTGACCATATTTTTACACACATTTCAGAGCACAAAGACTTGCCGCTGCCCTGACTGCATTAGTCAGTGGTGTAATGGGGAGGAGGGGGGCATTTATCTGTCTCGCAACTGGCCCTTCAAATTATTTGTCATTCAGACATGCAAATTATGGAATGGCAGGAGGTATAGGCTGCAATTGAGCCCTATACATGTACTACCTGTCCCTAAGATAATGGTCCTTGAAGTGTGGCTCAAAACGTTTGTTGGGCAATGTAAATCGAAGAGTAATGTTGAGTAAAACCTCATTCCATTTAGGTTTTCACTCATTTTACACTGTTTTTTTGGTTTTTTGTCGTCCCACCAATATATAATGCATTCCCCAGATTTTAAAATTTATCTTATACGATTTTTTTTCTGGTCCCCTGAAAAATCTAAAATGGGTGTTTCTACTGTATAAGAATGATTATAGAGTTTGCACGTTCATGTACTTTGTTTTGCTGAATATTAGACAGAGCCCATATATTGGATCCTATTGAAGAGCTTACAGAGGAGGAGCGAGGTAACCGCGTGTAGTCGAAGCATGTTACATGACCTACCTGTGCATTATATTTTTTTTTATGCATTGTTGTGTAATGTTTTAATATGGCCATACCTTCCCTTTAATTGGGGTACTGAACAATTAACAGCAGTGGATTATTTTTATGGAAACATTAAAGGGGTTGTTCTCCTTCCAAACACTATTTCAGTTCAATTGTTTTAAAATTGTTCCCCAGAAATAAATACTTATTTTTTTTTTTTTTTAATTACTTTCCATTTTTTTATTCATTTTTCGAAATCAAATTTTAATGTCCCTGTCTGGTGTTTGAGTCTGGCAGCTCAGTAATTCAGGTGCAGACTCTAAACTTTTATAATTTTGCAACATTTAATTGATACATTTTTCAGCAGCATCTCTGGAGTATTAGCAACAATTGTATCAATTGCAACAGCTGCCTGTAATGAAACTCAGGGATTCTGCTCATCAAGGACAAAGATAAGAAATGTTTCAACTAAATGTATCCAGTTTACAGGGTCGACGACCCCCTCCTAGAGCTGCTTTAGGAGGTGAAAAATTAAAGTTTACACTTCAATATTAGAAAAGCAGTCACACATAGAAAATAATTGGATAAAGTCTTTATTTCTGGTGAACTATCTGAAACCAACTGAACTGAGAAAAGTGTTGGAAGGTCAACAACCCATTTAAAGGGGAGGTGTGATCTCATTATGCATGATTTCAGTTATCGTTAGCTGTATGATTGAATAGCAAACAACTGTATGCATGTCTATGATCCCCAGCCCAAAGTGGCAAAAATTATCACAATAGCTATTCCAATGATAATACCATTGTTGTACAATTTTCCCATTATCTGCACACATTTACAGTGCTATGTTGCTGTCATATTATATGAATTGTTTTGCATGCTGTTTATCACTGATATATGTATCGCAAGATTTTCAATGCCATAGAGAGAGGACTCCGAGACTTCAGACAACTGATAATTACAATCATTAGGCAGTGACTAACACTGGCCCCTCCCATTGATTGAGGCTTTCCTTGTTCAACCCAAATGATTTTGCCATACTGCAGTTGTTAGAATTTAACTGGGCACAGTTACCCAAGGAGTGGACTTGTTATTCAAAGCTGATTACCTGGAGCAGTTACCCTGTTGTTCTCTGCCATATATCTTCCTGTGTACATGCAAATTATCGGCTCTATCCCACAAGTGTCCCAGTTCTTTTCATTCAATTACATTGGCCAGCTGTTTTGCATTCCCCTGACACAGCAGGGTATTGTGTATTTCAATGGCTTCTGGTAAGTGGCTTTGAAAAGCCAGCATGTGTTCAGGAAGTGCCAGCCCACTGCTCTAATAGGAAAACCAAGTAGCTATAGGCGACTTTCTAAACTGCTTAAACTGTTAATCAAAAGAAGTTTTTGTTTTTTTTTGTCTTTCGGTAAATATTGATGTAGGCAATGTGATTTTTTATTTCCCGATCTGTCTTCATAATATGTAGGGATGCACCGAATCCAGGATACGGTTCGGTATTCATTTTTCAGCGGGATTCGGACGAATCCTTAAAATCATGTGTCTTGACGCGTGGCTCTCTTTTTCCCTCCCCCTCGCTGATTTGCATATGCAAATTAGGATTTGGTTCGGTATTCAGCCGAATCTTTCACAAAGGATTCGGGGTTTCGTTCAAATCGAAAAAAGTGGATTCGGTGCATACCTAATAGATGACAATTTTTCATTTTCCCCCGTGTTTTCCTTTCCTCCTGTGTGTTCTGTACTCAAAAGTAAGATGTAGATTGCAAGATTTTCTTTTCTAAAGCTGTGGTTCACCTTCAGGTTAACTTTTATTATGTTATAGAATGGCTTATTCTAAGCAATTTGTCAATTGAGCTTCATTTTTTATTAGGTATATTTTTTGAATTATTCACATTCTGATTATTTACAGTTTTGGGGGTCACTGACCCCACCTAAAAAACAAATGCTCTGTAAGGCTACAAATGTATTGTTATTGCTACTATATATTACTCCTATTTCTATTCAGGCCTCTCCTATTCATATTCCATTCTCATATTCAAATCAATGCATTGTTGCTAGGGTAATTTGAACCTTAGCAACTAGATTGCAGTAATTGCAAACCTGCTGAATAAAAAGCCAAATCACACAAAAACCACAAATAATAAAAAATTAAAACAAATTGCAATTTGTCTCTATCACGCTCTACATCATACTAACAGTTAACTTAAAGGTGAACAACCCCTTTAAGGGTCACTTGTGTAGTCTGCTAGTAGAGTATTGGAACTTATATGTCTGCAGAACATTGTTTATTTGCAGATTTATGGGGGGGGGGTTTGTTTTAGTGTAGAATATGGACAGACATGATAGAAGATAGAAAACGGATAGCAGCGTTTCAGTTCGTACCAGTAACAAAGCTATGGTAAAAGAGAAAAAAAAGGTTTTCAAGCGGAGTATAAATAATAAAAACAGATATATTGTAAATAAAAAGCAGTAAGAAGAGACTGGCAATGTAGATACATCATAGAACTTTCTCCTCTACCAAAACTATTTTTTGCATAGTGAGAGCCATCATAATGGAAAAGCAATGGAAAATCTCCTCTGTGGTGCCACATGTCCCAAAGCATCTATTAATGAAATAAATAAAATTTATTTCACACTCCTGGAATCTTTTCCATAGCATCTGGTGCCATATATTGATGTTTTGCTGGTGCTGATAACACTTTATAAATTATAGATTGTCGAATTCCCTATGGGCCAAACTGTAAGTTATATCCTTATAATACACAAAAGCCATGAATATCTTGTAAATTATATCCTTATAAACGGTGAGTAGTGATGTCATCAGTTATAAACGGTGAGTTCTGATGTCAGTTCTGTCACATGACTCACTAAAATTTGTGTATTATAATTAATAAAGTACCCCCAGTTGTAAAATATGAGGATATTATAAGTTACCTCGGAGTTCCATGACCTGTATAAAAACACTCGGCCTTCGGCCTCGTGTTTTTATATGGTCATGAAACTCCTCGGTAACTTATAATATCCTTATATTTTACAAGAGGGGGTACTTTATTCGCTATATAAACTGCATGTTCTAATGTCAAACTCAATTTAAAATTTAGGGACATATACACTATACTGGGTATCTTTTTTTTTTTTACAGGTCATGGAACTCTGAGGTAACCTATATCCTCATATTTTTCAACAGGGGATGCATTAATTATTATAATACACAAGTTTAAGCGAGTCACATGACAAATGACATCACTAAGCACCAATTATAACTGATGACATCACTAAGCACTGTTTAAGGATATTTACAGGATATTCATGGCTCTTTTATATTATATCTTTATAAACCAGGCTTAGTGATATTATCGTTTATGAGTGCTTAGTAATGCAAGAAAAGCATTCAGCCTTGTGTCTTTATTTGGTCATGAAGATCATCGATAACTTGTAATATCCTTATATTTTACACCACTTTTATTTTTGGCTTTTTCTCTGACTACTTTGTTAATGTAACCCATATAATTAGAAGTCTTCTATTGTATTCTTCTGTCACTCTTATCAGTTTGAGGATAGATGTTTTCATGTTTAGCACCAAAACCATCTTTGTTTATTGTAGACTTTTTATGATTCTGTAAATATGTGAATTCTAGTAACATGATCATGTATATATGATTACAGATGTAGAAGCAGATGTATCAAGCTCACAGAAACCACATGGTTGGAAGAAGAACCAATTACTAGCTAAAGAGCTCCGGGCAGTTTTTGAAGAAGGATTGGCCGAAAAATTAGAGTCCCTAGGAGTGAAACCAGTAATTTCTTTTTTCTTTGTTTTGGTTTTTGGTTCGGTTTTAGGGGATGGGGGGCTTGGCAGGATTTGGCTGCCAAATAGATTTAGCAAACTATGTAGCATGTAGAGACCCTCAAATTAAATTATGCAAATGAAATTTCATGGCTGCTGCAATATAAGCACCCAGTATGTGTATTACATGCCATAAGACCCCCTTAAAAGTATGGAGACCCTAGAAACTATGTTACACATCCTGATGAATCCAATATTGCAAACTACCAAACTGCAAAGCTATGCTAAATGTATCGGTTTTACAACATTTCTAAAAATCATCTTGAAGCTTTCATTTTAATCCATGATATGCCCCACCTTTTGTAACATACCAAAATTAAACATCCTAAATTTGAAAGCCAGTGGTCTATGGAGCAATTTGATGCCTAATATGCATAGATTTACCAAACTATGTGGTGTACATAGGCACCCAAATGAAAATATGCATGTGAATTTCCATGACTAACACACACTGCTGCAATATCAGTACCCAGTATGTGTATTATGTGTTATAATACCCCATAACAGTGCGCAGACCCCAGAAGGTCATTTATTTTTGGAAAGTGCACAAAATGAGTAAATATGTCTTTCTATTCCAAACTACCAAACTGCAAAGCTATGCTAAGCTTAGCAATTTTTAGAACATTTTTTTAAAATTTCTGCTCAAAGCTTGCAATTTACACCATTATATGCCCCACATTTTCTAATTTGCTAGCATAAATCATCCTAAATAAGAATGCCAGGGATCTTCTGAACAGTTTGATGCCCAATATACATAGATTTACCTGTGTGGAGTGCAGAGGCTCCACACAGGTAAATGAAAAACATATGAAAATGAAACCAAATGAAAACATAGTACACAATTTTCATAGGCAAGTAATGAAAGAATAATGAAAAATATAAAATCACTAAAATTAAATAAAACAAATCAATGCATTATCTTTTGCTTTTAGTAATAAAATGGCTAAAAATGCCACAAAATCACAAAAGTGTAAATGTAAGTCTGTTAAAAGTATTTATGCCACCATCTACATTGGTTTTGCTGATGGCAGCTGCAGCACACACATAGTTTTTCCATGTGTCTCCTGCTGTGTAGCGACCCTGGGTGGCCCAGGGGTCACTTGTTCCTCTACGCTGCTCATTACATAGGGGCTGGGGAATGAAGGAGGGACTTTAAAAAACACTCCCCCGCCTGGAAGTTCTGCAGATCTTAGAATCTATGATCTGTGGCAAGGGTAGAGACACATGCTGTGATTCAGGGAGATTAGTCGCCCAGTGACAAATCTCTTCTTCGGGCGACTAATCTCCCCAAATTGCCTCCCCTGCCTTCTCGCCAGCTAGAGTGAAAATTGACGGCGGGGTGGCACTCAGAACGCTTCGTTTTCTGAAGTCTCCCGAAGTTTCCTCTTTTTTTTCATTCTAGCCGGTGGGAAGGCAGTTCGGGGAGATTAGTCGCCCCAAAGTAGAAGAGCTTTTTTGCCGGGCGACTAATCTCCCCAAATTGCAGCGTGTTTCTCTGCCTTAAAAGGGATAAAGATAACTATGTAAGTTTTTTGGAGGGTGCAGTTGTATTTGTTGAAAATAGGGATCCACCGAATCCAGGATTTGTTTCTGGATTCGCCCAGGATTCTGCCTTTTTCAGCAGGATTCGGTCAAATCCTTCTGCCCGGCCAAACTGAATCCGTATCCACATATGCAAATTGAGGGCAGAGAGGGAAATTGTGTGACTTTTTGTCACAAACAAGGAAGTAAAAAGTTTTCCCCTTCCCACCCCTAATTTGCATATGAAAGATTCGGTTTGGTATTCGGGCGAATCTTTCGTGAAGGATTCGGGGGTTCGGCTGTATCCAAAATAGTGAATTCGGTGCATCCCTAGTAGAAAAGGACTGGAGTTATGGGTGTATTAAGCAGGGGGAGATTAATGATTTTATTTGGTTTTAGTTTGGTGATTCTCTGCCAATAAATAACTTCCTTTTTTTAACTATAGCAAATATTTCAAATGTGTGTAAAATGGTAAGTTTTTTTTTTTTTGTTGTGTTTTTGTGAAATGTATGAGTACAAATATTTATCTGTCATCCGGTCAGCATAATCCAATGTGAGTTTTGACATATTCTTTTTCTTGAACAGGGTGCACGTGGTATCCCAAGTGACCACTGTAAAAAGATTTTGGAATCCAGTAAGCATGTTAGAGAGGAACGGGATAAGCAAATGCCATTATATCGGCAAATGCGGCAAAACCTCACAAGTAGTCTGAATTGCAAGGCTGAGGAACGTACATCTCCAGCAGCAGGTAAACCAGGTTCCACGCCCTTGTAACGTAGTTTTGTTTTTTCTTTCTCTAACACACAAACATTTTATAAAATGCAGCATTTTAAGCCACGCTAACAGTTTTTCTTATACTATTTGGAATAATGTTTATATGATTTTAACACAACCCATACACTTTAAACATTTTAAAAAAGACTTTGCATTCTGCCCTAGTGGGCTATGTATTGGACCAGGTGCTGAATCTCTTGTCCAGAAACCCAATATCCAGAAAGCTCTGAATTAGAGGAAAACCGTTACATTTTAATATACTTTTTTTTCTAGCTTTGCAATTGGTTGTCATTATTTGCATTTTAGAATTTTTGAATAATTTGCCTTACTCTACTGCCTCTTTCCAGCTTTTATTGATCACAGTAGTCAAAAAATATTGCTCTGTGAGGCTATAATTCTATTGTATTTATTACTTATTATTATCTTTCTATGCAGGCCCTGTCCTATTCAAATTCCCTTCTCCCCTTCAAATCATTGCCTGGTTGCTAGGGTAAATACAAAACTGTATAGCTGCTGAACAAAAAATTAGATAGCTGAAACCATAAAAAATGAGGACCAATTGCAAATCTCAGAATATCAATTTCTACACCATAAGAAAGGTTAGTTTTGAAGGTGTACTACTAAACAAAATATTAACCTTTTTACAAGTATTTATTTTTGTTTGTAATAGATCAGTAATGTTTTTCTAAGATGCATAAATATATTGTTTGAAAAGCAATCCTCTTGGGTTGATTTAATGTTTTTTTTGAACATAGGTCTGTCTGGGACTTCTCTGTGTGCTTTATACACAGCTCTTCTTATTCAGTAGCATAAGCAATAGTAACAGGCAGATATACCCAATCTCCACTGGAGGGCAGTTGTGATCAAAACACCTCATATGTCATATGCCTATAATTAAGACTTTTAAAAAATGCTTGCTTGTTAATGAAGAAATACACCAGCATTCTTTACGTTAATTTGTGTCTCTTTTTGATAATTAAATTAGGAAGCAGATCCTCCACTTTGCACTCCAAGTCTGAAGTGTCAGTATTAAAATCTTCCCAGAGGAGTCACCTATCCGATCAAAGATCTTCAGCATCAATGAAACCGACAAAGGCAAAGTGAGACTCAAAACCTACATATTAATGTAGTCTTTTATTTTACCATGATATTAATTATACAAAATCATAATATTTGATTTTTCTTCTTTTTTAGAGTTAAAGCTGTTTTATCAAAAGACACTTTTGCTAAAAAACCTCCAAGTATTAAGTAAGTTTCCATTTTGTGGTCAAAGTATATTATTCCTCTTGTGATGTATTTTGAAATGTACCTGTAGTTTGCTTGAACACTGGATTACTGAATTAAGTGTGAATAAAAGGAAAATTATGCAAATGTGTAGTGCAAATGCTGGTAATCGTTGTCATGCCAGTTGTACAATAAAGAAAGTGTGTAATTTTGAGGTACCTGTTTGAGACCAATTGCTGGATTGCCTAGGTTCTTTGGTTTTCTTGATAAGGAGTCTTTCTGTAATATGCAGCATCACACCTTAGGCTACTAATAACATTTGTTATTGCTTTTAGTTCAAAACTAATATAAAAACAAACAATACAAATGGAAATAAGTGGGTAAACAGAGCAGAGTGTCATGTTGCACATACTGTACATTCCTGTGTTAAAGGAATTGTTCAGTATAAAAACTAGGTAAATAGGCTGTGCAAAATGAAAAAAAAATATTTCTTATATAGTTTGCCAAAAATGTAATGTATAAAGGCTGGAGTGACTGGATATGTAACATAATAGCCAGAATACTACTTCTTGCTTTGCAGCGCTCTTGGTTTCTGCTGATTGGTCACCAAGCAGTAACCATTCCGAACCTTAAGGGGGTGACATGGGTCATATCTGTTGCTCTTGAATCTGAGCTGAATGCTGAGGATCAATTGCAAACTCACTGAACAGTTATGTATCATGTGGCCCCCCTTGAAATTGCTGACTAACTCAGAGTTAGAAAGCTGAAAAGCAGGATTTTGGGTTCTGTTCTGTTATGTTAGACATCTGCTCACTCCAGCCTTTATACATTACATTTTTGTCTAACTAACTATATTAGAAACATTTTTTATTTTGCACAGCCTATCTATTTACCCAGTTTTTATTTTCACACTGAACTGTTCCTTTAAAGGACATGGCCTAGTTGAGCCGTACAATAATGATAACCATGATCTCTGACATCAATATCCATAGGTTCTTTCAAGCAGTGCAACCAACAACGGTGCCAAACACAATCAAATATATTGGAAATACCCCTTTGTAGTGTATATAACCCAAACTCTGTTAGAAGAGCGTTCCACATCCCAACAGTAGTAGTATTCAAAGGTTCATTTAAGAGCAATGCATTACAAGCAAGAAACAAAAATATGTATATTTTCCTTTTATATAAGGTTAAATTTACTATGGGCTTTACTTGCCCTTTATTATAAATTTGGGTAGAATAAATCCATGATAAAGGATGAGCTCTGTATATGTTCACCAAATAATCTGTTTGCTAGTAACATTTATAGATTATAAACCCTGTGGGTTCATGATTGTAACAGAAATATCTGCTTAGTCAAATAACCCCAAAATGTTTTATTACAGAAAAAAGCAATTCCGCCAAAATGAACATTTATTGAAACAGGGCAAAATACAACACAGCTGTTTCGTGATAATACAGTCTTGTAAATGTCTTGATATAAGCACTAACGCAAAATTACATTTTTACATGTACTAAATGTAAGTAATTATGATGAATAATATAGCTGCATATGTTTCATATCTCTCCAGGATTTGTTTAAATACTAATCATTTCACTGAATGGCCTGTTAATACCTACTATAGCTGTCTAAATGTTTATTTCAGGACCCCCCCTTTTAGCTCTGACGATGAGTCCTGTGCTGATGCTGGTCCTTTGCCAAGCTGCAACACTACCGATTCTTTAAAACTGAGACTCCCTCTCAAAACAAAAGGCAACGTAGGATTTGTAGAAAGTGAAAGTGATTCTGAAGGGAGCTTCCTTGAAGAGCTTCAGCCCCAGTGGGTCAGCAAACATAATGTTCAGAAACAAACCCCTGCAACCACAGCTCCAGGTAGGATAAATGTTACCATTAATGCAGCTATAATTTAGGTTGGCAACTGTAAGCAAATTGGTGCCTGTGGCCATATGTTTATGTCCATGTGTATTAGTCTCCATGTGTCCTTATATGTCTGCATATTTACCAAAATGTGCTATCCCCACCCTCTAGACAGGAAAGAGCTAAGCGGTCTTCAAAGGACTATGCTCCCCAGCTCCATCAGTCTTCTCTTCTAGGTCACTCTGCATGCATGTTGTTGTTGTTGCATGCTTACCCTTCCAGTTTGGCTTATTATAGAAGAAAATGATCTCCTTCCTCCTGTAGTACCCCAGAGAGGATTGCCATTAAAGGAGAAGTAAAACCCTTGTTAAGAAAAAACCCTACCCTACATAGACTCCCCTCCCTCCTCCCCCCAGCCTAGCTGCTACCCTGGGCAATTGCCCTTAACTTTTTACTTAACCCTCGGTTCTGATTCATGGCATCATAGTTCTCGGCAGCCATCTTCTGCTCTTCGGCTTTCATCGGGCAGTAAGTTCTGTATTGGCGCAGGTGCAGTTGGAGCAGTCTTCGGGCTTTTGTCAACTGCGCATGCGTCAAAAGTCACGAAAATTGCCGAAGTGTCAGAAGAAGACCCGATGAAGACTGAAGAAGAAGAATACGGCGCCCGTGAACTCCGATGCCGTGAATCTTTACCAAGGGGTAATTAAAGAGTTTGGGGCATTTGCCCGTGTAGCAGCAAGGCTGGGGGGGGAGGGAGGGGGGTCTATGTAGGGTTTTTTTTTAATAAGGGGTTCACTTCTCCTTTAAGAGGGACCCAATGGTATCTCTGGCAGCTTTTCATTAGGTTTTTATGTTACATCATTATATCATCTGTGCAGTAAAATTTAACCTGGGCAGTAGTGAGGTGCAGATGTGCCAATCGTGTTTATGCACCTTTTCTACGTAAGCCCAAATAAAATAACCTCATGTCAAAAACTGGGTTATATTTCCCCTTAGTAGAAGGTTATATTTACAATGGACTTTACTTGTTCTTTAATATACATTTGTTTGTGACATCAGTTTTAAATATTTTTTCTTTTCTTTTTTCCCCTTGATTAGCAACATTGGTAAAAGAACGGTGTGAACAAATAGAAAAGCAGCCTATGTTGCCTTCAGTAAAAAATAAACCAGTTGGTGGTGTTAATGTTGGTTATGGATTTGCCAGCAGCAAGGATGAAGTTATGGAATTGAAGGTAAGAACGTAAATGTAAGAGCGAAGTGCATTTTGAAGTTTATTATTCTATGTGTTGCTCTGAGCTCTAATTAGCATACATGAATGGATCTTTCTTTGCCCAAGTCACCAAACGAGCCGATTTCTACCCAAATCTGGCACCACCCTGTGTAGTGGGCCAAACTGGACTGATGCAACTGTTTGGCCCTCAGACCAACTATCTGATAACCGTGGGGCTATTTTGAAACTGACAACTACTAATGGACTTTGTCATCATAGCTTAAGTGCAGAGACACGCTTAGATTCGGGGAGATTAGTCTCCTCTTCTTCGGGGCGACTAATCTGCCTGAACTGCCTCCCGCCAGCTAGAATTTAAATCGCCGGAGTGATGGCAATTGTTGCGCTTCATTTTCCGAAGTCACCCAAAGTTGTCTCACTGGAAACTTTGGGCGACTTTGGAAAACAAAGCAATCGGACTACCATCCCGTCGGCGATTTATCCCTGGGCGACTAAATCTCCCCGAATCTGAGCGTGTCTCTGCCCTTAAAGACCCTATTTGGTCATCGTGCTGCCAGTTTAGTCAAGGATAAATAAATTGGCATGTAATATCTTCTTAACTATCGTTTCCCATAGATGCATATTGTATCAAACGTGTAAAGTTTAATGTCCCTGTCTCTGGTGTTTGAGTCTGTCAGCTCAGTAATTCAGGTGCAGATTCTAAACTGTTACAAGTTTGCAACATTTAGTTATACATTTCTCAGCAGCATCTCTGGAGTATTAGGAACTATTGTATCAATTCTAACAGCTGCCTGTAATAAAACTCAGGGATTCTGCTCAACAAGGACAAACATAAGAAATGTATCAACTAAATGTATCAATTTAGAACAGTTTACAGCGACCCCCCCCCGTCCTAGAGTTGCTTTAGAAGGTGAAAAATGACACTATACACATCAATATGAGAAAAACGGTAACACATAGAAAGTAATTGGAAAAACTCGTTATTTCTTGTGATCTATCTGAAAACAACTTGTTTGAAGTGACAACCCCTTTAAGCCATGTTTTTTCTTTCCTTTTTGTTGCATAATATTCCTTATGTCTCCACCCCCCTCTCTCTCTCTATAGGTTGCTGATATAGATGAAAATGAATTTGATAATTCCACCACGGATGAGGAAAGCTTTGAAGTGCCAAGATCAGTTAAAAGTCGACCTTTAGCTAAAAAAGTAAAAAACGGATATGCTGCTGCTCCTGTTAGAAATACGTTTGTTTCCAGAACAGCAAAAGAAGGTATAAACTTTGCATTTCTATTCCATTTATCTGATCAAAAAATGCATGTGATTTTATTAGCCTCTTTGCAATGTAAAGATTTACCTTGCATGAAAGTCGCATCTAATTTCCAGGTGGTGGGCAACTGGAACAGACTGATGTAGCTCCATACTGCAACTTTCTGACTCCCTCACTTTGGTCACATGGTGTGATTTTGCTTCACAGGAAATTTTGGCCTGCAAGGATCTATTTGTTGGGCTGATTAATGCCATTCAAAAGAATCAGAAGTGCCTGTTTGTTTATTTTATCTGTACTGATATTTTATACATATTGACAAACTTTTTTTTTTTTTTTAACTCAATGATTGTATCTATTTTAAAGTTTCTTTTTGCTTTTGTAGATGTTGTGGATACCTCAAGCACACTCGTAAGCAGTTTAGTTACTGTTAGTGACTTCAGCGACTCTTCAGACACCTGAGAATCTACATTTTGTGTCTGGATTCTTTTGCCTGGAAGAAAGATACTGCAAATAAGGCCTTGAAGTGCCTCAGAGATGAGAACAAATGACAATACTCCTGTATAAGTAGGGCACAGGTAGTCACGTCTTGTCAGTATTATCAACTCAACTCTGCCGCCCAAAGCAATCGAGCAGCAAAACATGTTTTAATGTAAATTATTTTATGTTTATTTTTGTGAGCTCTTTTTATTGTCTTTAGGTACGATTATAACTTCTCAGAATGGTACGACCTACTTTATAAAAGCCCCATAGCGTGTGCAGCTAGGGTGTTTTTCATTGTCTGACACTTCCTCTCCATTATTTCTGCTGGTACGTCTTGTTTGGAAAGGGTTTGAGCTTTGACAGGTGGGATTTAAAGGAATCCAGGGCTCATTAGTCATATTTTAGGCCAGTAGTCTAATGCTGCCACTAGTTTAGATTTGTCTCTCTCACTAAAGCTGGAAAAGAAATCTGGCAAAGGATTTAATTGTAATGTATAAACTTCTGCAACAGATTTATGTATAACATATACATATAATACGTGTGCTTAAATATGCAGCAACCCCTTGCATAGCAAATCCTTTACAGAGCAGATTAATTGCGATTAAATGAAAAGTAAATGCCACTAAAGCAAAAGTCTAGAAATGGTGAACCTTATCTTTATATTAAATGGTACCAGCCCAGAGACATAGAAGCCTGTAGAAGTGAACAGACATGCTCCAAAGATATCCCTACAGTGCTACGCAATATGTTGGCGCTATATAAATACATGTTAATAATAAATCCCTAAAAGCTCACAGTTCTGAGCTCCTGTTAGCCAGTTGAGCTTAGGGTTCTGCTCAAGAAATAATGAGCAGAAAAGGAGGTTAAATCTGTCAACTGGACCCTTTACCTTGCACATTTGAAATTCACATGCTCAATGGCTGATTATTAATGAGCTCAAATGGCTGCTGCAGAATGTACTGATTTCTAAGTAGTAATGCAAAATGCACCTGAATTGCTCTGTATAGTCTTTATCATTGTAGCCTGCGGATTCCATATGTGGTTCATTGATGGGACAAGGTTGCATATCTACATGTAGCTTAAGGCTCCAGTCACCAGTTTACTTTACATGCTGCAACCATGTAGCATGAATACAAATTAATTCAGCATGTGAATCTTGAGTTTGGTTTAAAGGAGGTGGTGGCATGTATGCACAGATAAGAACTTGTTTTGATCAGTTTTAAAAAATTGCTGGCAAAGGACAAAACATGTTAGGGATGAGGTTTAAATGGTTCTGAGCTTTGTTATGTCCGTCCTTTTGTATTCAAGCTTGATTGCTTACAGGGCACAGGTCCGTCTATCTGAGCAATGACCTTGCTGCATTCCATAGCATTGGACGGTATCTCTGCATAAATGTTTTTCAATGCAGAATGCTTTTCTTTTTTAATTTACTTATTTTGAACATGTAACATCAAATTTCCCAGGCTTTGCCATGCACCACAGCTAGTAAATATATAATCCAGGGAAATGCCAGCACTCACGATAAAGCCAAATAATGTGCCTGGATGCAGAATCATTACATGTAACACAAACTTCCAATAGAGTCCGCACTGTCAGGTCTTAAAACAAAAACTGTTTTATTAATTCTATTCTACCGACTGACGTTTCTGCCTCCCCAAGGCCTTTTCTAGCACATGCTATATCCCTTTTAAGCACTTTTGTAAAGTACTAGTATTGTTTCATTATTTTTCATTTGCTACTTTAACTTGTTTCTCTCTCCCATTGGCAAGTATCCGCATTGATCGTGCTACTGTGATCAATTTCTGTATACGTTTGATTCAGAATGCGGTCTGACTGCATGTGAGATGGTGTAAATGGTCGCAAGATCTCGTAGGATCATAAGTGTGACTGCAGGGATGCACCTCAACATTCCCACTGCCAGAATAATGTACATCTTCCAAGAGGATGCCTCCTGAGCTGTCACAGGCACGTTTTTTCATGGTACTGGTGCACCTCTGGATTCCTTCCTTTTCATATCACTGAATTATCAAAATGTATAATTGGGTTTTGCTGAGCTCAAAGGGAATGGATATGAGGGAGGGAAGGCTGCCAGTGTTTAAACAGGATTAAAGGTACTTAAGATTTTCATTGCAGTTTTGTGATACCTATGCCATTTTTGAATAACTTTTTACAGTATTATTTCTATTAACTAGAAAATGTGCTATTGAATAGCCAGCAGGTTTTTTTACATTGAATTATTTGTATATGTACTATACATAATTAATACTTGTTTAGTTGTGTAGCGGCCAAATCTAAAAATGTATATGTGTAATATTAGAATTACAATGACTATATGTGTAGATATGATTATTTGGTCTTTTCTGAGCCTGTGCCACATAAAAACATTTAAGCAGCCTCCTGATAGTATGGTTTTAGAAACTCTGCAATTCTCTTTAGTAATGGTTATATTTCCAGATTGTAATGCTCAGTTGGGAGTATACTTGGGCACCAAAGCAAAAAACCCATGGTAAATTCCTAATTAAACACGGTACAATGAAGTCAAAATGCTGCAACATTACTTATTAAAATCATTTTTATTCAACAGCTTTACACAGAGTATAGTACTTTACAAAAATCACATTTTGTGCATTAGTTGACCTGCGTGTGTTGTTGGCTACCATCTCTTAAAGCTAGTAACTTGGTACCATGTATCTCACAATTTAAATAGTGCATTTTACTGTACTGTACTTTACAAATGCATTTTCTTTTTCAGAACAAATGAACATAAGGTAAAAGAAAACCACAATTAAAGGGGAACTAAAGCTTAACTAAAGAAGTAGCTAGAAATGTTGTACATTATGTTTAAGGCTTCTGTACCAGCCCAAAGCAATCAACAACCTTTAGCAGTAAGGATCTGTGTCTCCAAAGATGCCCCAGTAGCTCCCCATCTTGTTTTTTGCTGATTCACTGCACATGCTCTGTGCTGCTGTCACTTACTGAGCTTAGGGACCCACTCACAATATACAGTACTCAGAATATAAATGTCACAATATAAGGCTAATTAGTAATTAATACAGATAATTACTACATGGCAGCTCAGAAACCTGTGCAACTAGCACAGAATTTAATAGTCAGCCCTGTAGCATCATTTATATTAGACCAACCTCATTTTCTGCTTGATAATTTGTGACGACCCCTAAGCTTAGCTTCTCAACAGCTGCTCAGAGCCCACTGAGCATGTGAATGTCGCAGACACTTTTCAAGATGGTGACCCCTGTGACAAGTTTGAAGTCCTGGATCATTGCTGCTATTGAGAAGCTGAAACTTTAGGCTGGTGCAATAAGTTCACTATATAAAATACGGCATTTTTAGCCTTATTCATTTTTAGGGTTTAGTTCTCCTTTAAATATATTTTTGTAAAGCAGATATTCTTAAGAATTTCACTCAGAATTGCCTCATACAGCATCTTTCCCCCCCCCATGGTCTTGAACAAAAACCCCAGGATTATGAATACCTACAGTCTTCTGAGTACTTTTATAGCACATGTACATGATGATGAGTATCTAGACACCCCACATTATGACTAGTGCATATGGTTGACCCCTTTGGTCCTTCTAACTAAAGCTACTGAGCATATTTATGTTACAAAATCCAATAAAACTATAGTTACTCCATAAGGCAACACATGTTTGTAAAGAAGATATTGTAGTAAAATTACCAAAAATGGACTACAACATTTTATGGTATTTTATCTCCCACTGGTGCTTGGAGAAAAAAAATAGTATTATAAATGCACCTCTGTTACATTTTTCAAACAATGTTTTTAATGTACAGCCAGTTTTTCTTACTGAATAAAATCTAAAAATGTATGCATTTATTCTGTCTGTGTTTTTAGCATTCTCTGAGAACAGTCTTGTTTGCGTTAAAGGAGAAGGAAAAGGAAAAGCACTAGTGGTGTCAAGTTCTTAGCCACCCCCAGCGATTTTAATAGTTTACCTTTTACAGCAGGCTGGCACCCCTCTAATTTAAAAACAATTATCCAGCCCGTATTGTTTGGTGAAGACCTCACTGTGAATAGAACAGCACTTTTTCCAAGTTTTGTACTGTGCACCCACTTATTGAATGTCTTCTGGTGACTATATTTCTTTATTTCCCTTAATCCCACCAGTAGAAAAACTGATATGGCCCTATGATTGCAGGAAGATGGTTTCCATCTGTCATTGAGCACATGGGGTGGATTTTGCTCTCGTTTATTTTTATTTTCACTCCAAAATCCACCAAATGTGCGCAATGGATTCCATCAATGTCACTATTTACAGACACCGAGAAAATGTCAAGAGCAAATGCAAAATACTTTTTAAAAAACTTTCACCTTTAAAGAAAACTTTTAGTATGGTATAGAAATGTATATCCTAGGACAATTTGCAATTGATCTTCATTTTATGGTTTTTCAGTTATTTCGGTTTTTGTTCAACAGCTTCCCTGTTAGGTATTTCAGCAGCTATTTGGTTGCTAGGGTCTTGTGTAACCTAGCAACCAGGCAGTATTTGAAGGCAAGATGGGCATATGAATAGGAGAGGGCGTGCATAGAAAGATAAGTAGTAAAAAGTAACCGTAGCAGAGCTATCGTTTTTGGCTGCTGGGGTCATTGACCCCCATTTTAAAGCAGGAAAGAGTCAAAATAAATAATGAAAAACAATTTCAAAGTTGCTAGGAACAGGTCATATTAAAAAATAACTGAAAGGTGAACTGCCCCTTTACGTGACTTACAGTAATTAATGTGATCATGAAGGCTGTTGTGTTGTGAATTTATTGTGCTGCTCACACCAGATAATCCATTTTATTTGGCTTGTCTTGAGTCTGTATGGTCTAAATAAGCCCAGTTAGTTTGGACCAAGGAATGACATGACTCATGGACTATTCATTGGGGAGGAGTTTTTCTTCCTCTCTTTTACTGACAGAGAATGAGCCTCCGCATTTACAGAATGAGCATCAACGTTGATAGTTAAGGTAAGTTTATTTTCAGTACCTTCAGCTTGTGACATCACTTCCAGGAGTTGCTACTTCATCTGTCCTACCCCCAGCAAAAATGTGTTGAGTGTCTTCAGGCCTCCGCATCCTATGTCTGCTCATTCATGGCCAAGAAGTCATGGGAAAGTGATGACAAATCAGCATTATTGCCTTTTTTGTACTGTTACCATGGTGATGGGTCTTCTTGGTACTGTGATTAAGATTGTCAGTAGTTCCTGTTAAGCCTCATAATGTGTCAAAGCAGAACTGCAAGAAATAGTGGGGTTTGGTTGGAATCTTCTGACTCTTATTTTGACTTTTTTTACTGTACACAAATGCTTTAGAACAATGTTTAAACATATGAATTAGTCTTAAAGTCCTTTGAGGATCTCGGAGTCTTCGGGTCGGCTTCTGTTCTGGGTTCTCTTGATTGCAAACTCATAACTGATCTTGTTTTAGCATATGAATATCCTGTCCTGGGAGGAAATATTTCACAAGAGTTATTCATTCATTTCTTTTTTAAATCATGGTCCATATATGAAAAGGTTTTTCTTATAAAATTAATAATATGTTGCTTTTAATATTGGCTTTGATGTCGTCATATGCAGCTACTGAAACAGGTTACTTTTAAGACTATACAAATTTGTAATTTGTTTCATCACAAATACATTTAAGCTGGCCAGGTCCAGTGTTTGTTGCCAGCATAAGGCTGCTGAATTGTTATACAGGTATGGGACGTTATCCAGAATGGTCGGGACCTGAGGGGTTACAGATAACGGATCTTTCTGTAATTTGGATCTAAATACCATAAGTTTAATAGAAAATCCATATAAACATTAAATAAACCCAATAGGCTTATTTTGCTTCCAGTAACGATTAATTATATCTTAGTTTGGATCAAATACAAGTTATTGTTTTATTATAACAGAGAAAAAATGAAATCTATTTTAATTATTTTTTTGATTATAATGGAGTTTCTGGATAACGGGTTTCCGGATAATGGATCCCATACCTGTACTGTATTATCTGACTTTTTTGGAGGGGTGAATGAGTGGAGAAATAATGGGGGTATAAGAAGGAATGGAAGAGGGCACCTAGATGGGGAAGCTGCAGGGAGGTAGAAGAGTGGGAATAAATATATATCAGGGAAGCTGGAATGAGGGACTGGGGAAGTGTAGAGGGAGAATGTATGGATATATATAAGGAAGGTAGGGAGACTGAGGAGAGATGGGGAAGGAGGAGTTGGGAGCAAACCCACATTAACATTATCTGGGAGAGCCAAGCGTTACTGTAAACTACACTTTATAAGAAGCAACCTGTTTAAGTAATACAGGTATGGGACCTATTATCCAGAATACTCGGGACCTGGGGTTTTCTGGATAACGGATCTTCATACCAAAAGTCGACTAGAAAATCATGTAGACATTAAATAAACCCAATAGGCTGGTTTGGCAGCATCCAATAAGGATTAATTATATCTTAGTTGGGATCAAGTACAAGCTACTGTTTTATTATTACAGAGAAAAAGGAAATCATTTTTAAAAAGTTGGATTATTTGATTATAATGGAGTCGATGGGAGACGGCCTTTCCGAAATTTGGAGCTTTCTGGATAACAGGTTTCCGGATAATGGATCCCATACCTGTACTAAAATTGATATAGGAAATGGAGCGTACCTTGAACGATTGCATTCAGCAGCAAAGGAGCAGCAAAATATACAGCCGCCAAGCAAGCAAACTGCTGCTCCAGCCCATCCAACAAACAGTGCCGTCCCAAACTCATACCTGCAAGAAGAGAAACAGGGACATTTACTAAGGGTTTATCGGCTCCAGTACAGTCAAGCCTTTTCACTTGCTACTCACTGAAACCATTACTATTGTAAAATATGTTCTAAAAGCTTATCAGTGCTTCTAATTTATTTTCTGATTCAAGTGCATTCAAGTAAAGCACCAACAAAAGTACCATAACCCTATAGTTCTGTATGCCTCTGTACTACAGATTCTTTTCTTTTGGCTGAGATGTGAATGGCTGCCACAGGTATGTGGTGTATTCTAGAGTTTACATTTCTTGTTATTTATATAGGCATTATACCCTCATGGATCCATCTGTTCTACATCTTACAATGGAAACTGCATCTTGGTAGCAATGTAGACCATATCATTTCCAAGGTTTCCGTTAGCTAGAGTGCCGTTGTCTCACAGCAGAGCAGATGGACAGAATGAAAAGGATTTAAGGGAATACAGTCCATATAAATCCTGTATGAAATAATACTTTTGGAGTCATGCCATTCAAGCCAAAAAGGTGAAGTAGCCAGAGAAAAGTAAATAACCCGACCGCTACCCGTCCATCAATACTGTCAAAAATTTCCGAGGCTTTGGGCCAATTTTGCACTATTTGTTTGGGGGATGGATTAGCTTTTTAAAACCAGCTGCAAGTAGAACAATGAATGCAACAATTTGATTGGTTGCCAAGGGTTACTGCCCATGGGCAAATTTGCCCAGTGTTGATAATACACATGTGTAGAGCTGAATCGTCAGATATACAGGTAGAAACAATAGAATTCTACCTGTATGTGACCATTCAGCACTAACAATGGCCGATGTTTAAGTGCCTTCAAAAATTCACAAAAATCTGAAGTTGCGTCCAGGGTACTGAACGCTTGTGAAGTTGTGCTAGCGATAATACGATAAGCAGTTCGAAGTTGCGCTAGGGATGCCTAATTAGCATATGGCGTGAAGTTAAAGTACAATGGACATATATGTAGCAGCAACTACATTACACTACACAAGGCCATTTAACCTAAATGAAATAAAATAGAGGTGTTATATTGCCCTACACATGTGCCCACTGTATAGTTTAGGTGCCATATGTTAGGAAATGTAGGGGGGAAGGAGGGTACCCAAAAAAAATTTAGGACGCCAGCATTTTTTGGGACTTGGAAAAATGTTCAACTATTTTTGAACAGACTCTTATCTACTCTATTGCACTTCACCTGGTCTGAGCTGGCGAAGTAAACTCTGCCGCAAGAGGTAACGTTCAGAAAAATCCGCATCTTAGTGAATTAGCGTAGTTACCTCCCTTCGCCAGAGTGCAACTTCGTCTGCCGTTAGGGAGCGAATTACCGCTAGTCTATCTGCTTCGCTAGTGAATTTACGCCAGGGACCCTTAGTAAATCGTGAAGTGGCAAAATGACGTCACGTAGCCACTTCGCACTTTAGTGAATTTGTCCCTAAGTCTTCTGCGGATATTGGTTGGCTCGTCTCCCACCGTACACACACCAAATGTTGTACGAAAGATGGGGCCATAACAATCTTTTGGAGGGACACATCCAGTCCTGGAAATGGCCTCAAGAACCAGTGGTGATAAGAATCTTACTGCAAGGTGTATTTAAGCCTCTCTAAGAATCTATATTATGAACTTTAACATCAGGTAGGAGGGTAAAACCTTTATTTTGTTTAAAGGAGAAGGAAAGTCATTTTCCTCTTGGAAAAGTCAGGCACCCCCAAGTGATTCTATTTACTGGGTTATTCCAGCGAGCACTACAGAGTGATGCTCTTCCTGCTTCTAACATTTGGCACCCCCCAAGTGGAAAATGACTTTCCTTCTCCTTTAAATCCTTTAGCATAAAGACAACATGGCTCTGTGTCCTTCAAATTTTAACTTTTACCAAAAATGTTTTACATGCTTTCTCAACTGATAAAGAAGACAAGACAGCAAAACTGTAATGGAATATAGTGGCATTCTAAAGAGTGAATCTGTTATCTGCTATGTAACCTGATCCTTTTTCAGCACAAATCTCCCCCCCCCCCCCAAGGCTACACAGAATCTTGTGTATATAAATTGTAGTAATCTTATTAAATGCACATATAAACATATAACCTATAATATACATGTGCTTTCATTGTAATGGTTTTATTTCTCAAAATAGAAAAATAATACGTTAACCGTTTCTGTATATTTTTAGAATTAAAAATGGTATTTCATTTATACTTGAGCCGTACAAGCATATGATACATTAAAATCAATGTCCTATTTATTTTATATATATATATATATATTCTTTTCACTTTGTTACATAATAAGAATAAGAGACTTACTTCTGTGCAACAAAGCTTGGATCAAAGTATTCAGAGGTTGTTTTATGTGCATACAGCGAGCAGCCCGATAAGGAGCATATTCCTGCAAGATATCATCATGTTATATACTGTATCATATATAATATCGTTACATAGGGCAAGAATATAAATAGATGGATTGATTAGTGAAGAGAAGAGACGAGAGGTTTATGTACAGGAATGAGTGCTTTGAGTGTTCATATCACTCAAAAGCACATAAAACTTTTGTTTTTTTTCAGTGATCAATAGGAATCAACAAATATGATTCTTTGCAAGACCTGAGTGCCTTAAAAGGGTTGTTCACCTTTAAGACAACTTTTAGTATGTTATAGAATGGTTAATTCTGGGTAACTGCCCAGGTGCAAATTTGCCCGGTGTTTATAAATGACCCTCTGTTTTTTTAATTACTTTGTTGATAACATGCAAGTGCTGGCATATGTGTTTTCTAACCAGTGTATTTCCCAGCTCATTTAAAGCAAATTCTCCAAGATGACATAACACTGGATTTTTTTTATGACTGTGTAAATATTTATGATCCTCTGGATAACCTTGTTATCACTTAGCTACGGGTTATCCACCATATAATTGTCCCCGATGGTTGTGTTTTTCGGTTGCAACATTTTTCAAGAGGATATAAAATAGCATGGCGTAATCATAACTAAAGTGGACTGAGAAGTAACAGCTACAGTTAGAAAAAGCCTTTCCCTTTTTGTTTTGGTTGTTTTTGTAGAAACATTAGACTTCTTGCATATCGATTACATAGAAGCTTTGATTTACCTTTAATGCTGCCCTAGACAATTTTAAATCTATTCAGGGGTGGATCACCTTTAAAGTTACTTTTTAGTATGTATATATATGTATATAGAATGACCAATTTTTAGCAACTTCTCAATTGGTTTTCATTATTTATTTTTTATAGTTTTATAGTTATTTGCCTTTTTCTTCTGACTCTATGACTCTGACTCTATGCAGATTTCAAATGACTCGCTGACTCCCTTCTAAAAAACAAATGCTCTGTAAAGCTACAAATGTATTGTTATTGTTACTTTTTATTACTCATTTTTTATTCAGGCCTCTCCAATTCATATTCCAGTCCCTTATTCATATCAATGCATTGTTGCTAGGGTAATTTAGACCGTAGCAACCGGAATGCTGAAATTGCAAACTGGAGAGCTGTTGAATAAAAAGCAAATAACTCAAAAAACGCAAATTATACAAAATGGAAACCAATTGTAAATTGTCTCAAAATATCACTCTCTACATCATACTAAAAGTTATTTCAAAGGTGAACAACCCTTTTAAAGTAGTATACCCTGCTGCAATGCTCAACTAAACATTACTTCTTTGTGGCTGGACTACAAATCCCAGAATAATGTAACATATATTGAAGTTTGAGGCATGCTGGGAGCTGTAGTCCAGTTGTATTCTTAAAGCAATATTGCACAGTGAGAACTTTTCAATGCTTTTCCCCAAATATCCACAGCCAGTGGCTGAACTCAAATGTAAACAATCCTCCAGTGACAATCCCAGCTGATCTGTATAAATCTGGCTCCCTGTTCTTTGTTGCTGAAACTGGAGTTTGAAGTTTTAAAAAAACAATAACACCAAAAAATAAGTGTTTTAAAGAAATAAAAAAAAATATCATGTAGTGTTGCCCTGCACTGGTACAACAGATCGGTTTGCTTCGGAAACACTACTATAGTTCATATAAACATGCTTCTGTGTAGCAAGAAATTGAAAAAAGGCTATATGGCACAGTATAACTAGTTATGTTCTATAGAGCTTATCTGCTGTGTTAGAGTCCCGGGTCAGTTACCCGCGGGTTACCCGCAAAAACCTGCGGATCGCTGGTCTTCTCAATACCCCTTTTTTCTGGCCACGTCTACTTCCAATGACGTCACTTTCGGTTTACAATAACAGCACTTCCTGTTTTACTCCGTTTTTTCTGATCACGGCTACTTCTGATGAAGTCACTTCTGGTTTACAATGACAGCACTTCCTGATTCTTGATGGTCAGCGGGTAAGAATGCGGGTCCGGGTTGCAGATTGCAGGTTGCGGTACGGGTCCCAAAAAATGGACCCGCGCAGGACTCTATGCTGTGTAACCTAAACCCTTTCTCCTTTGAATAGCTGTCCCTTGGCTACACAGCAGCTTATTTATATAAACAATATATTGTTTCTGAAGCGAACACACCAGTTTTAGCAGTGCAGGGCTATACTGCATTATATTTGTATTACAATCTAATTTTTTGATGTTACTGTTCCTTTAAGCCTAGTTTCCCAGCACTGAACAAGTCTGTACTTTGTCCTCATGTTTGATTCCAGTGTAATATAATGAAGTAAAAAAACCTAACATAATTATCTCTATGTGTAAGATAACAGCAAGCTGCTTGTGTTGGGAACCAGCATTCCCCCCTGGTCAATTATTTTGCATTTATAATAAAGTTTTTCAGCAGCAGATGCTTGTTGGTGAATTTTCTTGCATTTTTATCAACAACTTCTATATAAAAAGTAGGGGAGCTTTACAGCTGGGTTTACATCCCCTTTAACAGTGCCTTTCTGTTGACCCAGACACATCTTGTAATTATATAAACCAGGGGTTGAGTTGGCCACTCCTTTAAATTCTGCCACCCTAGGACTGGGACTTTCCAGACATCCTGGCTTGATCACATGACACATTTACGGATTATTGGGGGTGTTAAAAAGTGAAGTAAAATGGCAAAGACGTGTATAGTACGTGTGTACAAAGTAATTTTGTTAAAATCCTAATACAAATATCAACTGGTAATTTAGGGCTACTGAATTTTTCTCCATAAACAAGACCATATGATCTTACTGTTCGCTAATAGGCAGTGTATTGCTCTGTATATTTTGCCATAGTCTTCGTAAAGCCAAATATATTTTGCTGGACTTGTTGTGGCCCTGGTTTTCTGACAGGACTGTGCAGTATACAGTGTAGTAGGCATGTGGTGTACAGCTCGTGGCTCTTTACTAGTACCTCCTTACCATTAAAAAGTCTTGGGCTAATGGCATATTTAGCATTTCTTCAACATCATATTTTATCCAATGCATAAAGTCCCATACCCGTGCCTCTTGTCACTCATATGAATGGATATATATGGCGACAGGCAGTTTTTGGGGTGCTCAAATGCTCAATTATGTAGTTTCAGGCTAAAACCACCAATCATGAGCTGTGACGGGCAGTTTCCTTTCATATCAAGGAAGGAGGCACAAGTTGGCACTGGGTGTTTCTCTGCCAGCTGTAATGTAGGGAAATGTATGGAAACGCATGCCATTCACCTTAATTCTTTCTTTTTAATTGAACAAGAAATGCTATTAAAGGGGAACTATACCCGTCAAACAATGTACTGAAGGTCTCTTTACAAATAAATTGCATAAAACAGCTCATATGCAAAACCCTGTTTCATGTAAATAATCCATTTTAATAATAATATACTTTTTTTTTTAGTATGTGCCATTGGGTAATCATAATTTTAAAAAACAAGGGCAACCCCCTGGGATCATATGATTCACGGTGCAAACAAACCAAACAAACTATACATGTAAGGTCACATGAGCCAATTAACAGACAGAGTTGTGTCTTTTGCTTCCGCACTTCCTGTTACAGTTAAGAACTGTAGTATTTCTGGTCAGGTGATCTCTGAGGCAGCACAGAGACCATCATGAAATGGTGGTTCAAGGTAAAAGATGTAAAAGGGCAAGATTTACTTAAATATATATTCCAGTTTCATACGATTCTTTAATATGCCACTTAATATGATATATGTTGCTCAAGTATTCATTTTGGAAGGATAGTTTTCCTTTAAGGTCAGGTTGCATTATTGGATATTTTCAAGTTTTTTGCTATGCAAGTTTGTCTTGACTTCACTGGAGGGAAACGAGAATGTTTGTGTGTCTGTTAATGAATCTACGCAGTTGAAATCTGAAAAAGGGTCTTTGGAATATTTATTTATTACATCTGACAGATCATGGGCCAGATTAAATCCAGTGAGAAAAAAGGTCTATCATGTGAAAACCCATGGATAAGATTCCATTTGAGATTCAATTAGTTTCAGGAAAACTTATCTCATGGTTTATCTCTATTGAAGTCTATGCAAAAAAACTGGAACTGAATTTGGAGAAAAGTTTTTTTCTCCTTGAATTAAATCCAGTGGCGTAACTAGATGTTGCTGGGCCCCACAGCAAATTAATTTTAGGGCCCCCAACATATCCAGTGTTTGTCCTGTTTTACCAATATATGTTCAAATTGCTCATCAATGAGAGCCTCATGGGCCCCCTGTACCTCCTGGGCCCCCCTGCAGCCGCAGGGTCTGCTTCCTCTGTAGTTACGCCCCTGATTGAATCTCGTTTCACATGATAAACCTTTTTCTCGCTAAAACGTGACAGCTAGATATAGATGTGTTCTTACCTGACAATATAAAGAGTGCCCCAGCAGAACAAGCCATCTTAGATTTCATCTGGTCGCTGCCACCAATCTTAGTACATTTCATTCCAAGAAACCCAAATACAGACCCAAAGAATCCAATGACTACAGCGGAAATCATCAGTGCTCTGCAGGCCTGCAAAAATCCTGGTAGGTAGAAAAGCATATTTACCAATACAGAAACCACATGGACATGCTATTATCTTAAATCCTATTAAAAAAATTCTATTCACTAACTGAGCTTAGGGACCCACTCACATTATACAGTACTCACAGAATATAAATGTCACAATCTAAGGCTGATTAGTAATTCATACAGATAATTACTACATGCCAGCACAGAAACTAGTGCAACTAGCAACAGAATTTAGGGACACATTTACTAAGCTCGAGTGAAGGATTCGAAGTAAAAAAAACTTTGAAGTTTTAAGTTTTTTTGGGTACTTCGACCATCGAATAAGCTACTTCGACTATGACTTCGAATCGAAAGATACGAACTAAAAATCATTCAACCATTTCATAGTCGAAGTACTGTCTCTTTGAAAAAAAAAAAAAAAATCCGACTACCTACTTCGCCACTTAAAACCTACCGAGCACCAATGTTAGCCTATGGGGACCTTCCCCATAAGCTTTCTAAGCAATTTCTGATTGAAGGAAAATCGTTCGATCGATGGATTAAAATCCTTTGAATCGTTCGATTCAAAGGATTTAATCTTTCGATCAAACAATTTTTCCTTCGATCGTTCGATCAAAGTATTTGCGGTAAATCCTTCAACTTCGATATTCGAAGTCGAAGGATTTTACTTCGATGGTCGAATATCGAGGGTTAGACCCTTATATGCCCCTTAATAATCAGCCCTGTAGCATCAGCTCATATTACATGCCAACCTCATTTTCTGCTTAGTAATTTGCAACAACTCCTAGGCTTAGCTTCTCAACAGCTGCTCAGAGCCCACTGAACATGTGAGTCCTTTCCAAGGTCGTGACCCCCTGTGACAAGTTTGAAATCCTGGATCATTGCTGCTATTGAGAAGCTGAAACTTTAGCCTTGTGCAATAAGTTCATTATCATGGCAGTTATAGCATATTCATTTTTAGGGTTTAGTTCTCCTTTAACCTGGGTACACAGTTTGGAACATTGTCCAATTTATTCAATAAAGACCCTGAAAAATTCAATACAGGTTTATATTTCTTCAGATTGCTGGCTTCTTTTAAATATTTATTATGAATAGGTTTGCTTTAGGGATATTGTTATGCCATCTGTGCCCTAGAATTTGTGTTGTGCACTGATTAGCATGAATGTTTTTTAGAATGGCAATGCTCACATGCACTAAAAATGTTGGTTTTGTCACATATTTGACAATGATCCCCATAAAAACCACATTGTAAAATTGTCAAAGACTCTTTCTCAAATATAAATCAAATGGGAATCTGGCTCCCTGGTTTTCTGTCAAACAAAAAGTAGCTGACCACTGGTCAGCAAGAAACCCCAACACATTCACTTTCATATTACATAGGAAATGCTAATACATAGAAGCTATTCATTCTTATTGTGGGGTGATTGTCAAAGCTTAGAGTCATCACAACACCATTCCGAAACCTCACTGCCCTCACCTACGTTACTTCAAATGAAAGTTCTGTTCCTCAAGTCTAAAGGGCGGCCTCTGATTCTTTGTTTTCATTCCTCTATTCCTTAGCAGTTACTGGTAAGTGCACTGGTGTACTTGACTCCAGCTACAAAGTGTACTCTATCCAATAACACAAAAATACAATATTTGATTATAGGCGGTTTATAAAAGAAAAATCAGATTTTTGGTGTTAGTTGATTAGTTACAGTATATAAGGTATTATTGGAATGCCTTTTTTGTACTTTCACTAGCTTGGGGCCTGTGGGAAAATATCAAAATGAGCCAAACCCTGAGGTTTTACATGTGAAATAAATCATTTGACCCAAACAAGTAGAAGATTAAACACTTAGGGGCCGATTCATGAAGCTCGAGTGAAGGATTCGAATTAAAAAAACTTCGAATTTCGAAGTGTTTTTTGGGTTACTTCGACCTTCGACTACTACTTCGACTTCGAATCGAACGATTCGAACTAAAAATCGTTCGACTATTCGACCATTCGATAGTCGAAGTACTGTCTCTTTAAGAAAAACTTCGACCCCCTAGTTCGGCAGCTAAAAGCTACCGAACTCAATGTTAGCCTATGGGGAAGGTCCCCATAGGCTTGCCTGAGTTTTTTTGATCGAAGGATATTCCTTCGATCGTTGGATTAAAATCCTTCGAATCGTTCGATTCGAAGGATTTAATCCTTCGATCGTTCGATCGTAGGATTTGCGCTAAATCGTTTGACTTCGATATTCGAAGTCGAACGATTTTAGTTCCTAGTCGAATATCGAGGGTTAATTAACCCTCGATATTCGACCCTTCATACATCTGCCCCTTAGGGTCACATTTACTAAGGGTCAAATATCGATGGTTAATTAACCCTCGATATTCGACCCTTGAAGTAAAATCATTCGACTACTAATATCGAAGGCGAAGGATTTACTGCAAATACTTTGATCGAACGATTGAAGGAAAAATCCTTTCGAAGGATTTATTCCATCGATCGAAGGATTTTCCTTCGATCAGAAAAAGCTTAGCAAACTTATGGGGAAGGCCCCCATAGGCTAACATTGTAGCTCGGTAGGTTTAAAGTGGCGTAGTAGGTTGTCGAAGTTTTTTTTAAAGAGACAGTACTTCGACTATCGAATAGTCAAAAGATTTTTAGTTCGAATCGTTCGAATCAAAGTCGAAGGTCGAAGTAGCCTATTCGATGGTCGAAGTACCAAAAAAAAAAACTTTGAAATTCAGAGTTTTTTTTACTTCGAATCCTTCACTCGAGTTTAGTAAATGTGCCCCTTAGGTTTATTTGATTCTTTAATAATCTGGGTCACGAGAAAGATTAAAAAAAAGGGAAAATTTACAAAGTGCCAGGGATTCTAGGAAAGAATGTTCCAAGGTGGATGAAAAAAAGTTCATGTAATAAATATAGTATGCATTTCATACTATATGTGCCACAATGCTTATTTAGTTATTGGTTTCTGTAGACATTAATTGTCACCCTGACACTGCAGCAGAAATATAAGGTCAGCTCTTTATTACAATTAGACAACCAATTAATGGCTGGAATAACTAAAACCCATAGAGACAGACAACACAATCACTTGTTATACATTTTTTTTTAGACAGATAGGAATAGCAAAACATGTCCGAAGGGCACAACAGCTTCAACAGAGATATGCCGGCAGCACCTCCCCCAACCAATATACTGGTATTTAATTAGTTGTATTGTATACAGTAGGGCTAACTAAAGAGTAAATGTAAGCAATCCAATATAATATTCTGCATATTATACTTAGAAGGGAAGGAGTTTTTTTCTTTGCTCTATTTAAGGATCAGTAAGATGAGCTGAAACATCACTTGAATGTAATTCCGTCCAAGTTGTGTTTTTGCTGGAATGCTGCAAACTTTTCTTTGCAAAATAAAGCAAATAAGGCAGCGAGTTTTATAGATTAGTAAAGATGCTGTAACTAAACATTTTTTTATACATAACAATTCATAAAAACGCTTGTCATTCCCTAAGAACTTAGGAGAGGGAATTGCCCTGAAATTCTAATTATGCTGCCTCTCCAGCTTTCATGTGAAGGATAAAATGTGTTTATTGACTTAATCTGGGAACATTATCACTCCTATGGCCATAGTTCTACAATTGTGAAAGACACACAGTCTGCTGTAACCAAAATATACAGTAACAGCTGTCCTTGATTTTTGACTCATCAGCGATTAGCCCCATGGATCCCATGTAACCTAGTTATATATAATAAATACATTTTTATTTGTACACAGGGACATACCCATAGAGGCAGCACCCCCAACCAAGCCTGCTGACAGTATAGAGAGTCAGTACAGTTTTTGATTGATTTGAATATCTGTACAGTAAGTAAGTAAAGTCTGAATACTCATCTAACTTAAGGTGGCCATACACGGAGAGATCCGCTCGTTTGGCGATGTCGCCAAACAAGCAAATCTCTCCCCGATATGCCCACCTTGAGGTGGGCAATATCGGGCTGATCCAATTGTGGGCCCTAGGGCCCAACGATCGGATCCTAACGAATAGTAATGGGTGGTCAGATCGCGTAACCGCATCAATGAATAGATGCGGCCGCGATCCGACGGGATTTTTCATCCCATCTCGATCGGGGAAGCCCGTCGGGGGGCCCCCATACACGGGCGAATAAGCTGCCGACACGGTCTGTCGGCAGCTTTTATCAGCCCGTGTATGGCCACCTTTAGGGGCAGATTTATCAAAGGTTGAGATGAATTTTCAAATTCCAAAAATTTGAATTTCAAGCTATTTTTGTGTACTTCGACTAGGGAATACCATAGTTCAAATTCCATTCGAATTTGCAAAAGATTCAAAAATTAGAATATCGAAATTTATTATGTACTGTCTCTTTAAAAATTCGACTTCAACCATTCGCCATCTAAAACCTGCTGAATTTCTGTTTAAGCCTATGGGCGACCTCCTAGAACCTATTTGGAGTCAATTGGTGGACTTTGAAAAATCAAAGTTTTTTTTGGGGAGAAACTTCGAATCGAACTCGATCGAAAGCGCTACAATTCGAATTCCTCCAAATATTGATCTATTCGATCGAAAACGGACCTATTCGACCCAATAAAACGTCGACTTAATTTTGATTGGTCTATTTGAATTTCGAAGTTTTTTCAATTAAAAATTCGACCCTTGATAAATATGCCCCTTGATGTCTGAATATTATTGTTTACAAAAGTTCTAGTGTTATATCTGTAGTGGGGCATTTTACAGCTTTAAAACAATGAAAACTATATATATATATATATATATATATATATATATATATATATATATATATATATATATATATATATATATATATATATATATATATATAGATATATATAGATAGATATATATATATATATATATATATATACAGGTATGGGACCTGTTATCCAGAATGCTTGGGACCTGGATAAGGGATCTTTCTGTAATTTGGATCTCCTAAAAAAAGTCTACTAAAATAGCATGATTGTTCTGCCTCCAATAAGAATTACTTCTATTTTAGTTGGGATCAAGTAGAAGGTACTGTTATAATTTTTAAAGATGTATATTTGTGAGTCTATAGAAAATGGCCTTATGTATTTCAGAGCTTTCTGGATAATGGGTTTCCATATAACAGATCCCATGCCTGTAATTAAATAATTGGCAAGGTTGGAATCAAATTTGACCTGATTTTATTTTTTCTTTTTTTTGCTTTTTCCATTTGTATTACCAATATATGTTTCTCTTACAGTTCTTCCCCACTTTTACAGTGCATCTAGATTTAGTACAATCTATGTTCCCCAGAAATCTGTTATTCAGAATACTCAGAACCTGGGGTTTTCCAGATAAGAGGTCTTTCCATAATTTGGATCTCCATACCCTAAGTCTACTATATAAAATGTAGAGATGGACTTTCCATGATTCTGAGCTTTCTGGATAACCAGTTTCCAGATAACAGAGCTATTGTGTCTGTGGACACACATATGTAACACACATATGTAACAGCTGAATATCTGCCAGCAGTTTTGCAAGTAGGGGGACCATCATGTGAAGTAGAAGCATTCCCAAGCAGGCAGCTGCATTCTGATGTGCTGTTATGTTGGGTATAAGAGCATTGTACAAGTTTTTCTTTTTTTAATTAAAAATAAAACATGTAAATATTCTTACCTTCTACCCTGAAGATTGTTAAATGAGGTCGACAGTGATAAGAGCCCAGAGCATTCCCTGCACAATTCATCCACAGGCCTTGAAAAACCCAAGTAGCAGTAATAACAGAACTGGCTCTGGTGGTCACTTTCCACTCGTTTGATGTTATTGCCACAACAATAGCTCCAATACCAGAAATGCATAGCATTAAAGCCAAAATCTGCATGCCAGACATATTGGTACGGCTTTAAGATAAATGTCCCACAATAGGTTCTACATGCAGTAAGTGAAGAACGGCAGTGGTCTTATACTGCATTATCTGTCATCTGCACAAATTACACATGGTGCACAGTTATAATGTGTTTGTAAAACACGGCCTTCATGCTTCACTGGGATAAACCATGTTCAGGTTCAAAGGAGCTTTAACTCCTTCAGAAAAAAAAAATTCAACGATTGCAAAAAAAAAAAAAAAAAAAAAAAGCAACTGCAAGGATACATCTATTTATGTATATATAGGAATAAGTGTTATTACGGAAACATATTAAGAATATACTAAATTGAAAAGATCAGGGTTTGTTTACATTATTTTAATTATAACAATTTAAAACTATTCTCTCCTTTCTATTTGATGTAACCTTCCAGTTAACACAAAGATTTCTAATTAACTATCAGATTAATAAGCCACGGAAAGAGAAAGCAAAGTCCAAGCTAATGTTTTGGAGAAGTGTAATATCCTACATGGGCCTTGGTTGGATTAATAACAGCAACTACTTTAAGAACTTGATATAAAGAGGACCATTTACAAAAACAGAAGGGCCCGTCAAGTCTGTAACACGAGGAGGAGCAGACCCGGCAGTGGCTGAACAGCCCAGGGCTATAGAGGACCCAGTGGGAGACATTATTGATACAGATCACTTCTGCAAAATGTTCAAACTCAAAAAAAATTTTTCTATGGAAGCCTGTAACTTCTATTTATGCTATGTTTAAGTCTCCAAATAAAACTTTCTAAAAGTTATTACATTTTACTTTCAAAAAGTAAAGTATAAGTACAGTGGAAGTGCAACTGATCTGGCCATTTTGAATAAAACATACAAAGGAGAAGATTGATAAATGCCCATTCCCTTGTCCTGGTCGCAATTCAGCGTCAATGCAAGTGCATATATTTTTAAAAACGGGTTTTTAGTTACAAAGATCATACAATTGACAAACTACTAAGTCAAGATAAACCCTTTATTGTGGTCTTAACTATTTACCTCTGGTCATATTTTTCATACGCTGACACCTGCCTGCATGGTTGCATTTCTTGGGATAATTATCTCCTGATCTGGACATTTGTCTCAGTCACAGGCTTGATCCTCCACTTTCATCAAAGAGAGACTACCATAACCAAAACATTGGTCTTCCCCACTAGGGCAGGGGTCCCTAACATTTTTTTACCCATGAAGCACGTTCAATTGTAAAAAGTTGGGGAGCAACAGAAGCACAAAAAAAGTTTCTGTTGGGGTCAAATATGAGCTGTGATTGGCTATTGCTAACTCCTAGGTAGACTGGCAGCCTATAGGAGACTCTGTTTGGCAGTAAACCTTTTTTTATGCAACCAAAACTTGTTGATAAGCAACAAGTTGCCTGCGAGCCACGGCTTTGCAGCCATCTCAACAATCCACCAGGTGAAAATTCCCTCAGACAACGCTAGTTTACTAAAATGTGAATTTTCAGCTAACATTACTTCGACAATCAAAGCGAAGATCAATTATGCCTAGCACAACTTTGTTAGAGGTCTTCACTCAGGCTAATTTGCATGCGGCAGGAAATTTAAAGTTGAATGGACGTATATGTTGCAACAAATACATTACATTACACAAGCCCAGGAAAACTTAATAAAGACAATAGAGTTGTTATAATGCCTTACACATGAGCCCAGTGTATAGTTAATGTTCCATATGTTAGAAAATGTAGGGGGGGAACCCGGTTACCCCAAAAAAAAATTTTAAGGACTTTTGCAGATGCCAGCGTTTTTTGGAACTTAGAAACTTTTTTCCACTAAAAATATGATATAAGTAACAGAAGATTGAGGAAGTCCTATGCACTCCAATGCACTTCGTCTGGTCTGAGATGGTGAAGGCAAGTCTGGTGAAAGAGGTAACGTTCGGTAAAATCCACATCTTACTGAATTTGCGGAGTAACGTCTATTTGCAAATTCGCCTGGCAATAGAGTGCGAATGAGCGTTAGCGTCTGTCTCTTTCACTAGCGAAGTTACGCCTGCATGTAAATTGGCAAAGTGCCTAAAATCGGTAAATTACTTTGTCCTTTAGTACATCTGCCCCTATGTCTGCATGGGTTTCCACCAGGTGCTCCAGGTTCCTCTCACACTCCCTACATTCCTACCTACATTCAAGTTGCAACATAAATGGCACCTGGTGAAAATAATCCTGCTTTGTTTTGTGAATATGATAGACTGTTCATCATTCAAATAAATCCCTGGCCCAGTAGAGATTACAATCTCTGTAACATGCTGTGATTAATGTTCTACATATGCAGTATAAAAATACGGGATCATTAATAAAATACTCTTGAACATAGGTCAATCCAAAAGCCAAGAGAGGCTTGTTATTCAATAAAGCAAACTTCTTTGAACACAGGGAAAGAGAAGGCAAGTTACTATTTTATATATCAAGAACGCAAGAAACCCCTCCCATAATATCCGAACTAAATGACACTCAAGGCCAACTAACCACGCAGACCAAATATATCAAAGAGACTCTGCTTAACTTTTATTAAAATGTATATGTTTCTAAATTGCAAAATAATGTTCAGGAAATCACAAAATTTCTGGGAGAAGCTCAACGCCCTCAACTTTCACAAGAATTAAACTCTTCGTTAGCACAGGATATATCAGAAATAGAAGTCTATGAGGCTATCAAACAGTTTCCCCCTCAAAAAGCATAGGGCCCAGATGGCCTCCCCATGGAAATTTACCAAAGATTCCATAAAGTATTGGTCCCCCAATTGACAAAATTATTTAACAAAGCTATGGTAACAGGCTATTTGCCACCCTCTCAGTATAGTGCCACAATAATACTACTTGCTAAGCCAAGCAAAGACTCACGCCAGTGTGATGCCTACAGACCCATTGCTTTATTAACGGCAGATATTACAATTTCAGCCAAGGTCTTAGTGACAAGATTGGGACATGCTATCCTAACTTTAGTGCATGAGGACCAAACAGGTTTTATGCCAGGCAAATCCACTGCTTTCAATATTAGGTGCCTATTTGTTAACCTGGCTATGGAGCCTTGGCTATGGAGCCCTTGGCGCAGCATATCAGACTTCATGCAGACATAGTGGGCTTTAAATAGGGTCCCTTAGAAGAGCGCATTCAGATGTATGCGGATGACACACTGTTGTATGTAGGAGATAGAGGGAATACTGTTACTAAAGTACAAGAACTGTTACAAAGGTTTGGGCAAAACTCCAGGTTGATTACAAATAATTCAAAATCTATGGCTCTTCTCATAGACCCTCCAGACCCCTCTGAAAACCTCTCCACATTCTCCTATAAAATAGTACCGAAAATAACATACTTGGGTATTGTTGTGGCGTTACCTATATCAGACTTTGTCAACTTAAACATTAACCCACTACTATGGCCAAGTCAGTCACCTGATCTGAACCCAATTGAGCTGAATTTCACTTGTTGAAGACTAAACTTTGGACAGAAAGGCCCACAAACAAACAGCAACTGAAAGCCGCTGCAGTAAAGGCCTGGCAGAGCATTAAAAAGGAGGAAACCCAGAATCTGGTGATGTCCATGAGTTCAAGACTTCAGGCTGTCATTGCCAGCAAAGGGTTTTCAACCAAGTATTAGAAATGAACATTTTATTTTCAGTTTTTTAATTTGTCCAATCACTTGTGATCCCCTGAAATGAAGTCATTGTGTTAAAAAGGCTTTAGTTCCTCACATTTTTATGCAATCTTTTTGTTCAACCCACTGAATTAAAGCTGAAAGTCTGCACTTCAAGTTGTCTTTCCAAATATTTATGCAGGGCCGGAACTAGGGGTAGGCAGAGTAGGCATGTGCCTAGGGCTCAAAGGTGGAGGGACGCCAGGCACGTACTTACTCCTACCCCTAGTCTGGTCCCTTCTCTGCCGACTGCCCGCTTGTTCCCATCTGTGCGAGTATGCATGCATCAATTTGCACTTGCGCAGAAGCATTTTTTCCGCGCATGCGCAGAAGCGTCTTTTCGCGCATGCGCAGAAGCACTCGACCAGCCGGCGCAGCAGCAGGGCAGGCTGCCTAGGGCGCCTGCCTGGCTCTGTATTTATGGGCCTAACTGTAGATCTTATCAAGTACAAGGAGTACCGGCACTCATGAAAAAGCAGTCAAAGGAACCTGGGCACTCTTCGATGTGGATGTAGAAGAAGCTCATGATGAAGAAGCACTCTCACGTCTTAGAGTAATGTAAAGTAAATTTATCGTGAGCACAACAGAGGACGCAGCTAACGTTTCAGCGACAGCCTTTGATAAAACGTTAGCTGTGCCCTCTGTTGCTCTCACAATAAATTTAATTGACTTTACTCTAAGACCTGTGAGTGCTTCTTCATCACGCACTTCGAAACGTTGAAATAAATCTACCAGCTTTTTTTCACTTATCAAGACCTATGTGTGCGGAAGTTTTTTTGCTTATATATATATATATATATATATATATATATATATATATATATATATAGACAAATACAAGATTCCTCTGCACTCAACCCATTATCAATATATTTAAGACAGAGACATTTTGTGCATACTGCTACTGAAAAATGCCTTACCCTTTAAACAAAACAGGGATTGTTTGTCCATATATTGCAATATATTTAAGCTGGCCAACTACGTCAAAGTCATCCCATATCTGGCCAGTCCTATGCTCAATTTTCATTTGATTCATTAAGAATTATATTGCTTCATTATACATTTTATAAAGGGACGAATGCGTTTTACCTGCAACTTACTAGCTGCTTTCAAAGTAAAACTCCCAAACTTGGCTGCCCTTTTATTAGACACCAGTGGGATCACCTGACTATAGTTGGAGGGGGTGGGAGCTACAACATGGAGCTGGTCACTGCTCTTGTAGAACTATAACAAACAAGGGAAAGTTGTGCTCACCACTAGTTTTTAAAATCATTAGGCAATCCTTGTTTTGTTTAAAGGGTAAGGCATTTTTCAGTAGCAGTATGCACAAAATGTCTCTGTCTTAAATATATTGATAATGGGTTGAGTGCAGAGGAATCTTGTATTTGTCTATATGTATTTTGTGGTCACACCCTCATTGCACCCCCGCCTAATGATTTTAAAAACTAGTGGTGAGCACAACTTTCCCTTGTTTTTTTATATATATATATATATATACAGTTGCAAAAGATGAAGTCACACTTGCAGGTCTTAAATTCACTTTTTTCTTCACAAGACCTATGAGTGCGGACTCTTTTTGTTTATTTATTTATGTATATATATATATATAGATATAGATATAGATATAGATATATATATAACCAAAGGAATGGTGCACTCCATAGACAAAATTAATACCTGGGTGCCAGCATGGGAAATAAGCAGTGAAAAAGGATTGCGGCAATCACAGGGTTTTAGTGAAAAAACAAAAAATGTTTTATTATTAAGCATCAACGTTTCGATCCCCCACAGGGATCTTCGTCAGGAGCAAAAACAAACATCCAGCACCCATTGGGTTGTGGGTGCTGGATGTTTGTTTGTTTGTTTTTGCTTTTTTCACTAAAACCTTGTGAGTGCCGCAATCCTTTTTCACTATATATACAGTATATATATATAAAAATATATATATATATATATATATATATATTTATATATATATATGTTATACACAGCTATGATAGGATAACTGTCCTAAATAAGGCATGCACTCACAGGTCTTATCCAAGGTGAAAAAATTGTGTTTATTCAGCAAAAAAGTGCTAACGTTTCGGCTAGCCCTTTAGTCTTTCTCATATATATATATATATATATATATATATATATATATATATATATATATATATATATATATAACACAGCTTTGTAGATTGTAGCGTAGCGTTTATGACTCCTATTAGTTCGTAATATGTTTATCGGAGTTCTGAGAAATTACTTTATTTATTATAGCCAGTGTAAGAATATGTACTAACCAATAAGATAAGATCTTTGCTTTGGATGTGCTTGTTGGATGACTCCTGATGAGGGCATGCGAAGCAGGATCTGTTGTTGACCATGTGTTTAATTGTATGGTCTCATGTACTGCCCAGAGCCCTTGTGCACCGTTTGAGGCTTCTCTGCTGAATGGGATCTCCCAGTCTCTTGGTGCAGATGAAGATGCTTGCTTTGTTTGCTCAAATGGTGGTGTATATCTTACTTTCTTACAATCTTTGTTTCTAATGAAGTTTTGCTCATGTGCTAAGCATACTGTATGTATATAAGTTGGTGCAGATAATCATAAAATGTCATTCACTGCTAATAAATATATCAAACACAAGAGGCATCAGTTACTAATGGGGCTAAGAACAAAAGCAACAAATAAAACAGTTGTTCTCTTTGTCCATTATTATTTTATACCAGGAGCCCGTGCAGAACTGTTGGCCATGGTGAATGTAGTTCTCACCCAGTTGGAATTCACGATCTGTTCTATCATAATCTGAAGCTGTACCAATTAGATAACCATCAGGCCAGGGCTCTTGTAATAAAAGGACAAAATGGGCATGTGCCAAGGTTGGTATTTATAAACACCAGGTACATTTGCACCTGGGCAGTTCATTTAAGGTGGCCATACATGGGCCAATAAAAGCTGCTGACTCAGTTCTTCCAGTGTTTATAAATAAGCCAGGCTGGCTATCACATTGCTGTAATGTGGCGGTCTCTCTGTGAAGCGCCTGGAGAAGTATTTGCCACCAGCCTAAGACCCAGCCCCACTCTGTCCCACTCTTGTGAGACTTGCCTCTTGCCTTTTGCTCCCCATCAGTATGCCAAACTCAGTTATGCCCAAAGAAGATACTTCTTTAGCCTCAAGGCAAATATTTTCCTTTACATGAGTTATCACATCAACAATCTAGGTGTTATCCACAGTATCTCTGTCAGAGTTTTATTCAGTTGAATTATACCTAATACTATTTAAGGTTGTTGTCAATTGTGTGCAACTGTATGGCAATAGTATGGAGGCCCAACAGTTGGATCTTTGCTCAGGGCCCACCAAAGCCTTAAAATAACCCTTGACAAGGCATCATTTTGGGCCGGTGCCATTGCCCATTTGTTAAGCTTACAATTTATAGAAATTGCCAGTTATAATATAGTTGTTAAAACATTTTTATTTACATGCAACATATTTTTGGGGGTTTTAAATAGTTTTTGGTACTGAAGGTTCAGTAGTGTTAATGCATCACTGTTTAAGTGACCCCTGCCCCTGATGTGTCATGTTTTGACATTTGTTACACATTGCCTTATATAATTGCATTTATGTTGCATAATAAATTCCCTATTTCCAGGATAAGGGTTATTAGCAGTGTTCACTGTAATACAACGTAGCACTTAAAGGAGAACTAAAGCCTAACTAAAGAAGTAGCTACAAATGTGTTTTGGGCTTCTGTAATAGCCCTAGGCAACCACAACCCTTTAGCAGGGAAGATCTGTGTCTCCAAAGATGCCACTGTAGCTCCCCATCTTCCTTTCTGCTGATTCACTGCACATGCTCTGTGCTGCTGTCATTTACTGAGCTTAGGGACCAACTCACAATACACTGTATATACAAAATAGAAATGTCACAATATAAGGCTGATTAATACAGATAATTACTACATGTCAGCCCAGAAACCAGTGCAATTTAAAATCAGCCTTATAGCATCAACTTATATTACAGACACACCTCATTTTCTGCTTGTAGCTTTGTGATGACCCCTAAGCAGCTGCTCAGAGCCCACTGAGCATGTGAGTGTCACAGACACTTTCCAAGATGGTGACCCACCATAACAAGTTTGAAATCCTGGATCATTGCTGCTTCTGAGAAGCTGAAACTTAAGCCTGGGGCAATAAGTATATATATATATATGGTGTCCTTGAAAGGTTATCATGCAGGCGCACAACTGAATGATTTTTAAATCACAGAAATCATTAGTAAAACAAACTCTCCTGTGGTGGAATTTGTCCCATTGACTGTACTGGGTAAACCAGAATTAGTTATATATTATGATACAGTTACGACCCTATTCCAGGATTCCAAATCTAACCTACCACCAGGTCCGCCAAATATGTTAAAGATTGGCTTATTTAGTGACCTCTAAACACTGATTATATTCTAGAATTCATGGCCAGAGATATCACAGCAATACGAAGGCAAGTGGAGTTTAGATTAGATACCATAGAAGCTAGGTAATGGATAAAGAGAAGTGTAGCAAGGTAAATGGAACAAGACAAATTCACAAACCTAAAGCTGACAAATATATAATAAAAACTTTTAAATATGAAGTTTTGTAGATGACAGCAGTCTGCACTGTACCTTAATGCTTTAACTAAAAGCACCTCAAAACCTTAGTTTACATTCATATTTGCATAAGGGAAGTTGTTTGGTTCCTGGTGGAAACATTTATAATCCTGTGCACATCATTCCAATTGTGCATCTCACAAGCTGTTACATATTGTTGAAAGATGTCATGCATGAAGCATGGTGTAGCCTTTATAACTTTCACCAGCTGTACTGAGTAAATGTAAAGTCCTTTCATCTCCTCCAAATTAATGCAACAATATGACTCTTATTACACTGTAACTCAGTGACACAATATGACTATACGATTTTACTGAAAACACAGTAACTATAAACACTTAATGGGGCAAAGGCAGAATTTAAAAGGAGCTAAATTAATAATTGACCAATTTAACCATATCTGTGTTTTCTGTTCAGTGTTCTCCCCAGAAATAAAACTGCCAGACAGGAAAAAAATGGGACGGGTGAGAGAGAAAAATTTATCAAATACATATGTGCCTCCCCAATTCCCCCCTGAACTAAAATAACAATGTTTTTGTTTCAGCAAACACAGCACACAGACCTCCCGGCTTCAGTATGAACAAGTCAAAGCCTATCGGCTTTTGTAAAGTTGGAGTTGGGACCAAGGAGGTATGTAGAAAGGCCAATTTGCTGTATCCAAAGGGTTAAGAAAGCTCATAGTTGTATCCAGGCAAAAGTTCAGGGCAGCAAATAGTGAAGTCAGGAGTCAAAGCAAGAAGATCAGGAACTAGGAAATAAAGAATTATAGCAAACCCAAGAACACTCAAGAGTAGAACCTACATTCCGGCATTGAATCCAGGTCTCTGGTGTCACTTTATTTAAAATATTGCACCAAACCTCAATGTGCTGTTGTCATGTAGCAGCATGCCACAACACGGTGCTCGTGATTTCCGATGCATGTGGCCAAAACTGACTGGGGAGAGCACTGCTCTTTAAAGCCAATGTAGGGAGGGCACACCTACATTTTAAAAAGTATAATATAGGGTGCAACAGAAATCTAATTTTTTCCGATACAGTATTCAACACAGAATTAACAGGTTAATTAAACGCTGCTCATTACTACTTTAATGCTATTCTCCTCAGCCTTGTTATCTCCTACCAAACCATTAGGTAACTTCACTACTACATGTGTCAACAGTCCTGTTTCACCTGCCCTTATAAAAAATATTGTAATTACCTAAGATTTTCTCCAATTCAATAGGGCACTACCAAACACAATCAGTAATAACGGCCCAGCTAAAGCAGAATTAAGGTTTAGAAGTATCTGGTGTGTACTGTTCCTAAATTTTTGTCTTTAAATTTCTAGTTTTCTAAAATTATTCAAAGCATGTACCCATTTCCTTTTAATTAGGCATTAGTAGTAAGGCATGGAGTAGAGTGGGGGTATGGGTTTTTTTGTTATAGGGTTGAATCCTCCTTTAAATAAACCCAAATAGGCTGGTTTTGCTTCCAATTAGGATAAATTATATCTTAGTTTGAATCAATTAGAAGATACTGTTTTATTTTTAGAGAGAAAAAGGAAATCATTTTCAAAAATTTAGATTGTTTCGATAAAATGGTGTCTATGGGAGATGGCCTGTCCGTAATTTGGAGCTTTCTGGATTATGGGTTTCTGGATATTGGATCCCATGCATGTATAATGCTAGTAGTTTAGCTGTGTCATTTAGACAGAGTCATATTATCATGATGACTCAGTAATTTTAGTTTATCTTAAGTGATAATCAGTTACAAAGACAGTCTACTCATTAACTAGATTAATAAATCTTTATCTATACAGAACACACTGTATGGCGGTGGTAAGGTCTGAGCTCTTGAATTAGTTATAAAAACATACATAGCATGTAGCCCAACAATACTATGAGTGCAACAGCACCACATATTAGTATTACTATATAATGTTCTTACTTTAACCCCTGTTATACAGCAATATAGGACCACTCTTTTGTGCTGCATCAAAAAGAAATGACCCTTAATTTGCAATGATTTATGACAGATCTTTGTACATAAAAGTCTTATCTTAACTGTTCCATAAAATGTGAGTGTGCTTTAAGGAGCAGTATATTCCCTTTTTCAACATGAGTTCAATGAATAGGGTTTGTGTTGAACATAATTTTTGTATATTAGTTTAACCATGAATAATTTTAGATTTTTGCAAGGTATATAATTAGATTCCCAGTGCATAATCCCCCTGCATAATTAACACCTGAGGCAAGGGAAGGTTGTATACTGGTAAACTAACTGCTTATCTCGCAAAAACCAAAGAGTAACTTTAATTTCCCTGTTTATCACAAGAAAAACAATAACAGCATTTTTTGTTAAAAATAGACAAAAAGTGTGTTCAGCACAAACCCTATTCATTGACTAAGGTAAGGCCACACGGGGAGATTCTGGGAGATTTTGTCGCCTGGCGACTAATCGCCTCGTATTCTGAGTGACTATCTCCCCGAACTGCCTCAGTGTGTTTTCCCATAGGTTATAATGAAAAGTTGCCTGCGCTAATGCATACGCAGCAATGCGTTTTCTATAGTCGCCCGAAGTTGCCGATGGAAAACGCATCGCCGCGTGTGCATTAGTGCAGGCGACTTTTCATTATAGCCTATGGGAAAACACGCTAAGGCAGTTTGGGGAGATAGTCGCTCAGAAGACGAGGCGATTAGTCGCCAGGCGACAAAATCTCCCCGAATCTCCTTGTGTGAACTAACCCTAAGAGGGAATACTGCCCCTTTAATGAGCCCTGTATGTAATCCTACAATAACTAATCATGTACATCTGTTTCTGTGTATACAAGAGATTCATTGTACATGTACACATTGATAGTTTTCTTGAAAACCATAAAATATTCATAACCATAATGCGGGATCATATTGCAGTTATTGTGCAAAAGGAAGCATTCTCTTCATTACGGGTGAATGTAGTTCAAGTATATCAATTGTAGGTAATTAGTCCAAATGTTTATATTTCATATAAATCAATGTTATAGCTTTCTTAAAGCTATGGAATCATTTCAGTGTAACTAAAGTGCATTCATTATGATTTATTTTTTTTATGCTCACACCAGAAATGCCATGTTGAACAGGTAAATAAACTGTAACTCTGCAGACAACAACCTATGCTGATTTTTCAGGTATCTAAACTGTAAAGCCATCTCCTTCCTCACAGGTTAATCTCCTGCCCTAGCCACAGAATGGATGTGTGGCCTGGGTCTTTAACAAAGTGCCAAGATTTATACCACCATTAGATATTAGGTATGTATCCCAAGGTACACAGCTTGGCTGGACCTGGTCACATCCTTGAAATACTTTTGAAGGCCCTTTGCAGACAATGGGGGTAGCGATACTCCATAAGTGAAGTAGAAGAAATGCTGTTAATCTGTCTGATTCTTAGAGCTCTAGACATTGATCTCTAACACTTATGCACTGAGCTGACTGCAAACTATGCTGAAGTTGTGCAACAAACGCTGCAGCCTCTTGGTTTAGTGAAACAACATGTTTCAAGGGTTGCTACCCTCTTCTTCAGTGCACTGCTGTGAGGAAGAGGGCAGCAGCCTTTGAAACATTTGCATGCTGTTCCTTTGAAGCTCCAAATAGACCAACTGGCTGCAGTGGCTGTTACACAACGGCAGGATTATGTACTGTTCCTTTGTTTCATTTTTGTTTGTCCAGGAGGGATGCTAGAATTGGTACTGCACAACCATGAAAATTACCTCTCCTGTATGTTCTGATTGTCCTATACTGGTTATCTGGCTAACTGAGTGTCTCACTTATTATGTCTCTCTTTGTCTACATCTCTTAATGCCTTCAGTGCCTAATCAGAGCCATGGGCAATGGAGGCTTGCCCCTAACTGGTTTCAGAACCAGTTTGTTTGGGTTGCTTACTGGCTGAGCTGAATCTATTCTGGGAAGCTAATCATAAGCTAATCATAAGATGTTTACAAGACTTACAGTAACTATTTTCATGAGAAGTTCATGGTAAAGTTAGAAGACGATGAAGGTGCAATAATGCAGTCAACTAGGTTGCCGTATACCGTATATACTTGAGTATAAGCTGACCCGAGTATAAGCCGAGGTACCTAATTTTACCTACGAAAACTGGGAAAACTTATTGACTCGAGTATAAGCCTAGACACAACTACAGCCCTGTCTCCCAGCAGTGCACATTCCGCCAAAGCGACCCCCCCAGCGATCAACCGGACTTCTTTGCAAAGTTGATGGTGACAGAGAATTGCCAAACGTATTACTGTGTGCATTGTCCCACTGTCCCACTACCATGTGCAGAGAGTGCTGTGTGATATTGCCATCACTGTTAATCTTTCGTATAACCAACAGAGGGCGCTGTGTGATATTGCCATCACTGTTAATCCTTCATATAACCAACAGAGGGCGCACTGTTATTCTTTCATATAACCAACAGAGGGCGCTGTGTGATATTGCAGTCTCTCCCCAAGCGAACTGTTGGTATAGGAATGATTAAAAGTGACTGCAATCTCAGCTACTGCCTGCTGACTCGAGTATAAGCTGAGGTAGTCTTTTTCAGCACATTTTGGATGCTGAAAAACTCGGCTTATACTTGAGTATATACGGTACCTAAAAGTGTGTGCAAGGAGTTTAAAGGGCCTTATGATACAACCATAGAGCTAAAAATGTTAGTCTTTTGGCTTCAATAGTGCAATACCCAGATTTTCTCAATTTTAGCCCATAGAGGTTGATCTCCCCATCCCTCTTGAATATTCATGTAAGTATTCATGCAACAAAAAACTCTGCAAGTATTCATGCAAAAAAACACTCTGCATAATCATATAAACTTAGTACACCTGGACCAGACTAGGTTAAGCAAGATATTTAAGCTTTAACCTCAAGATTCTCTAAAAAGTCTGCAGAAGGCTTGTGGTAATACTGTACATTATGCAGAGTAATGCACCGGAGCTCATGGGCGCCATCTTAAAGATCTTCGGTCTCTTTCTGTAAGGGACTGCTGTATTTGGAGCATGTGCAGTTGTAGCAGTCTGCTATTCGTACCAACTGCACATGCTCCACAAAATCTGTGAATTGCCGAAGGGAAGGAAGAGGATCCAAAGAAGACAGAAGATCCAGAAGATCCAGAAGATGACTTTCTGGAATAATGAGTTATGTGGGGAGGAAGCAGGGAGGGGGACTATCTAGAGTAGTAGATGTGGCTTTTCTTATTGGGGGGTTTAGTTCTCCTTTAATTGGTCTTACAAACAGTATATCTGATTATGTCAAGTTTTGTGTTTACTCCTGTGTAATTCCTGTTAAGAAATTACATTGTTTTTCTAATAATAAACCTTGGGTAACCAAGGCTATGAAGATGTTATTGGATAGGAAAAAAGTGGACTTCAGACGGGGTGAAAGGGAGGAAATAATGTATGTTCAGAGGGAGTTGAAAGTTAAAATCAAGGAGGGGAAAGAGACTTACAGAAGGAAACTTGAGATGCAGCTCCAACAAAGGAATATTAAACAGGTGTGGAGGGGCATGAATACTAGAATGTGGTATTGAAAAGGTCAATGAGATGAACCAGTTATTTTTACAAGTTTGAGGTTGAAAATGAATCTGAATGTCCCCTGTTAGATAAGAATAGTTATAATGAGGGCATGTGTATTAATAATACTAGGGAAGGTTAGGAGGGAAATTTTTTAAGGTTTTGCCATGTGAAGTCTGCAGAACCTAATGGTCTATGTCCTAGGGTGTTAAAGGGGCGGTGCTACCCAGTTGAGTGAGGTCTTTTGGTTTCTTTTTAAGTTGAGTTTGATTACTATGCTGTTCATGCCTTGGGGAACATTTACTTAAGGGCGAATTGTGGATGTTTAGGAAAATTAGCTAAAAAGACAATTTGCCACAACATTGCAGATTAAATGGCGAAAAGGACAATTCACAAGCGAAAAATCTCAGTGACAAATTCTTTAGCACAAGACCGGTAATTTATTAAAGTGCAAACGCTACCCTTTTTTCCTAAAGTATTTTTCTCCAGGTTCAGATGGGCAAACTCCCATTATAAAGATAGAGCAACCAATTTTAAATCGCAATCAACATTGCCGTATCCATGCTAGTTTTCTCCATGGCGAAAATTCACTTTAGAATTTTCCTTAATACTATTGTATGGGGAAATATACTGGCGAATTTTCGCAGAGAATTTTAACCAGGAGAAAATTCACCATCTTTCTCTTGAAAAAGTGAATTTACGATTTTTGATAAATATGTGAAAATACACCAATACACAAAGTGAGGTGAACTCTGGTGAAGTTAGGTGAAGAGAAAATTCATACTTTAGTAAATGTGCCTCCTTGTTCCTGTGCTGAAGTGTAAACAACCTAATACTCTTGGGGACGATAGACCTATAGCATTGATGTCTCATGTTATAAAAGTATTAGAGCGGTTGATTTTAAAATGTAGGAAGGTGGAGTCATCGCTTGATCCACATGGGACAGTTTTATCTCCTTTTTTGTTTATACTTCTAATTTTAGATACTATTTGCAATTATGTCATCTACAAAAGTTTTCAAATGATTCTATTAGCGTGGCTAGTATTAGAATACAGGAGTGTAATTGTTTTGTTGATTGGTGTACTGTAAATTGTTTACACCTAAATGTAGCCAAAGGAAATGCTGCTGCTGATCTATCACTTGGTGGTAGCTATTGTTAAGTTTTATGGTTGTGTGTGTGAAATCCACTGAAGGCAACTGATGTAAATAGACTTAATAGACTAATAAGAAAGGCAGGTTCTGTTTCAGGTATGAGATTATAGACCTTAGAGATGGTCGCAGAGATAGGATGTTGTTTAAACTAATGAGTATTTTGGAAAATGACTCTCATCCTTTACAAGAAATTTTGAAATTATATCGGAGTACCTTTAGAAATAGATAAATTTACCTAGGTCTACTAATGATCGGTATAGGAGATCTTTTTTACCTGCAGCTATTGGTGTTTTTAATTCTTCCCTTCTAAGTAGGTAGAGGTTGTTAGTTACAGTATGTTACTGTATGTTTAATGAGCAACTCTGGCGTAATAATTTCCTTCGGCAGTAATAACGTTTTTATCTATCGATCTATGGTAACAATAGATTTATTGAACAGCCATTAATTGTAAAAAGGGGTTGCTATCTATTTAGGATATTGAGTAACACCAAAAATGAAAGTGTATTAAAGTAATGCAAATATAATTTACTGACTGCACTGGTACAACTGGTGTCTTTGCTTAAGAAGCACTGGTATTATTTATATATAGTTAAACGAACAGTAACACCATAATTATATTGTTTAAAATACATACAGTATAATGTACTGTTGCCCTGCGCTGGTACAACTGGTACAACTGTTCCTTTAATATTAATCTGTCAAGTCCGATTAAGCTTTACAGAGTGAGGCAGTGTATTTTTGCAATACTTTGAAATTTCTCTTTGTATTTGCCACTTATATAGACAGCTAAAGTACATCCCTATCTGATTAAGAAGTGTGTGTCTGTAAAGGTGGCCATAGATGCACAGATAATATCGTACAAAACAAATTTTCGTCCGATATTCGTTGCGTGTATGGTGGAAAAAGAGCCGACCAATATCGGCAGAAGACTTGGATATCGGTCGGCTCATCGATTGGGCTGGACGGAAAATTTTGATCGGGTGCCTTTGAAGGGACCCAAACATCGCCCATTGTTAGTGCTGAATCGTCAGATACAGGTAGAATTCTATTGTTTATTCCCATATATCTACCTGTATATCTGACGATTCAGCTCTACACGTGTGTATTGAAACGAACGATCTTTCTTGGAAAGATCTTTTCCAAGAAAGATCGTAATTGTTACGTCTATGGCCACCTTTAGGGGCCTCTTACAACCTAGTGACAATTAGGTTATCATTAACCTAAAATGTTACTTGAAACAATTTGCCACACCTATCCTGTACTGTTTGGGAGTGGTGTGGTCACTATCCTCTAAAACAATTTCACAGGGAGAAAAGGAAATTAGGGAAGGGGCAGCAGTTTAATTAGTCCATTTGCCTTCTGTTCAGGTTGTGAATTGGGGTGATAAAGGCTTGTGCTTTATCAAGACCCCATACCTTGTGGATATTAAAGGTACAGGTATGAGATGTGTTATCAGGAAACCCATTATGTGGAAAGCTCTGAATTACGGGAAGCCCATCTCCCAAAGGGGCAAATTTACTAAAGGGCGAAGTGGCTAACGCTAGTGAAAATTCGCCAGCGTGACGTCATTTCGTTACTTCATCGATTTACTAACGGGTGCTGGCTTCGCACCCTTACGCCAGGCGAAGTTGCGCTATGACGAAGGGACGTAACTACACTAATTGACTACCTTGCGCATTTTACTGAACGTTACCTCTTGCGCCAGACTTACCTTTGCCACCTCAGACCAGGCGAAGTGCAATAGAGTAGATAGGGCTTGCTTCAAAAAAAGTGATGATAAGCTGAAAAAGATCATACATTTTTTTGGGGGTACCCTCCTTCCCCCCTACATTTCCTAACATATGGCACCTAAACTATACAGTGGGCACATGTATAGGGCAAAATAACAACTCTATTTTCTTTTATGAAGCTTTCCCAGGCTTGTGTAGTGTAATGTATTTGCTGCTACATAAACGTCCATTGTACTTTAACTTGTCGCCGTATGCAAATTAGGCATCTCTAGCGTTACTTTACTTTGCTTGACGAATTAACACTAGCGCAACTTCGCTACCTTTCACCTCCCTGAGCGCAACTTCAGATTTTAGTGAATTAGTGGTGCCCTGGCGAAGTGCGGCGAAGGCGTCGCTAGAGCATTTTCGTCTCTTAGTGAATTTGCCCCATAGACTCTATTTTTGCCAAATAATCCAAATTTTTAAAACGTTTTTTTCTATATAACAATAAAACAGTACCTTTTACTCAATTCACATCCTTATTTGAAGTAAAACCAGACTATTTGGTTTATTTAATGTTTAAAGGATTTTCTCTAAGTATGGAGATCCAAATTAAGGAAAGATCTGTTATCCAAAAAAACCCAGGCCTTAAAATTCTGGATAACAGGCCCCATACCTGTATTCTATTCTTGATTGTGTGTCTGCATGTGTGTTCCCTATGCTTCTGTTAAAGGGGATGTTCACCTTTAAATTAACTTTGAGTATGATGTGGAGAGTGATATTCTGAAACAATTTGCAATTGATTTAAATTTTTATTTAGCTTTTTATTCAGCAGCTCTCCAAGTTTGCAGTTTCAGCAATCTGATTGCTAGCGTCCCCTAGCAACCATGCATTGATTTGAATAGGAGACAGGAATGTGAATAGGGGAGGGTCTGATTAGGAAGATGAGAAATAAAAAGTAGCAATAACAATACATTTTTAACCTTACAGAGCATTTGTTTTTGTGATGGGGTCAGTGTCCCACATTGGAGAGCTGGAAAGATTCAGAAGAAAATGGCCAATAACTTAAAAACTATATAAAATAAAAAATGAAGGCCAATTAAAAAATTTGCTTAGATTTAGCCATTATATAACATACTAAAAGTTAATATAAAGGTGAACCACCCCTTTAAGTTTCTTTTTTTAAAGCGTAAGAATGAACTCAACTAAACAAAAGATCTGTGCTTTTTTTCTGTGATGACTTCCATATTTATGTTCAACCGAATCATGTTTTTATTTGAACTTGCCTCTGTCTTTCAGGTCAGTTTACAGTAAATGATTTTGTCATTTTTGTCATAGGTTAAAAAATTTAAATTATAAACAAATATTAGAGTCAATCTGATTGTTCATTCAACCACTAGCACAGTGCTAGGAACTAAAATAGGTGCAGAAATGCTCTAATAAAAATGCCATACACAATGCACACTTGTGCTCAATTGCACTAATACTGTACAGTTTTACAACTTCTTTGTTTGAAGAAGTGCTAGTGCGCTGATGCTGGGAAGGCCTGTACCAAATATCAGCTATGGTGGTAAATACAGGACTTCCTTTGCATGTTTTGTTTCTAGGCACTTAAGTTTGCATCATCTGAATAACATACAAAGAGGCTGTAATTCCACACCAATGTCCAACCCCTGTGCCACCTTTGGTTGGTTGTGCAAGCTGAGCCTACATTGTGCAGGAACAATCTGGGAAGGAATGTTGCTTTGTAGATCTTGCCAAATGCACTGATTTATTTGAGGTTTGCACTTCTTTACTTATTAAGCCCTTAATGAGAAAGCATTTATAGTATTACTCTGTTTTCCAGATGATCAAAACAAGTAACAGAAGTACAGTATGAAACTAATTCAATTCTTAAAATATGCGTTCCTGCGACTCCCAGAATGCTTTTAGCCCAGGCCAATGGGGAATTAGATCAACTCAAGCAAATGCACGTTTCATGCGTCTGGTTTTGACAGTGTCAGTTGGTAACTGTATTCTCGTTACTTCAACATAAAATATTATTACTACTCTTATCCAAGGTACCATCAGCATATTACCTTAACTACCTTGCCCTCCTTAAAGGGGTGGTTCACCTTTGAGGTAACTTTTAGTATGTTATAGAATGTCCAGTTCCTAGCAACTTTGCAACTGGTTTTCATTGTTTATACGTTCTACTTGTTTATAATTATTTGCCTTTTTCTTCTGACCCTTTCCAGCTTTCAAATGGGGGTCACAAAAACAAATGATCTGTAAGGCTACGCATTTATTGTTATTGTTACTTTTTATTCCTCATCTTTCCATTCAGGCCTTTCCTATTCATATCCCGGTCTTTTAATAATTTGGGCCATAGCAACCAGACTGCTGAAATTGCAAACTGGAGAGCTGCTGAATACAAATCTAAATTACTCAAAAACCTCCAATAATAAAAAATTAAAACCAATTGCAAATGTTATCAGAATATCCCTTTCTATATCATACAAATAGTTGAAGGTGAACAACCCCTGGGAGTTAATAATTACCTTGGTAAGAACATTGGACACTTGTTATTATTAAGCAAGTGCTAACAGGCTTGTATATATTGATAAACCTGTTAGAATCCTAGAAATGTTAGAATATGTTACTGATCCTTTAACCTCTCCCTATTTAGGCCTCCAAAAGGCTCCAAGAACAGTAATTGAGCCCCTGAGTCATAGGACACTCTGATGCCTATTTATTAAACCTCGATTTTTCTGTTCGAGTTTTTGAAGGGGGAAAACTCAATTTTTATAAGAAAAAACCCTCTAATTTATTATACCCCCAAAGCTGCTAGAAATCTGAAAATACTCCAGATAAAACCTGTCATGTAGAAGTCAATGGCAGATGTCCCTTTTACAATTTGAAGATGTTGTGATCTGAAATGGGAACATTTCAAGTTTTAGTAAATTGTGTGTTTGTTTGTAAGGGTTAATTGGTGCACTGAGCCAAGCGAGAGACCAAAGCACATTTGCATTAGATATTTGCAATTGATATTTGGTTTGAGTGGTAAGTGAATATATTGTTGTGGTCTGCAGTGTTTCTGTATCATGGGACAGTCAGAGTCTTCAGGCTCCTTGATTACACTTTTATTAGTTTCTGTTGGTTACATTTTTTTTTATTAAGGGAAAGAAGTCATCACAAATACCCTTTAATAGTGCTGTCAGCAAATTTGATATGAAATCAAGATTGCTTCACCGAACAGAATTTGCCATTCAACGTGAGATTAAGCGACTGAAATTCTAGATATAAACGAATATAAATTAAGGTCAATGTTTATATGTCATATGATAGATAAAACATGAATATGAACCTTTCAAAGAAATAGGGTGTACTTTCCCTTTAAATGTATTAGTTTCAATATTAACTACTGTCTGTTGTTACTTTATCAGAACAGAACTAGAAACAGGGGCCATTGTTATTTACAGTAAAAGAAAATCCCCTTGCACTTTTCTAGTTTGAGGGAAAAGAATGCTTCTTAAATGGGAATGCCCATTTCTTCATTTTTTATTTGTTGTGATTTTTTAATTATTTAGCTTTTTATTCAGCAGCTACCCGCTTTGTAATTACCACAGGTTTCTGGTTGCTATAGTCCAAGTTACCCTAGTAACCATGTGTGAATAGGATAGGGGCTGAAAGATAAATAATAAAAAGAAACAATAAAACTGTAGCCTCAGAGAGTAATAGTTATCTGGTTATGGGGGGTTATGCTCCATTTGAAAACTGGAAGGCACATAATTCCAGAACTATAAGAAAATTATGCCCAATCAAAAAGTTTCTAAGAGAACATCATTCTATAACATACTAAATTCTCTGCTTACTCAGTGCTGCTTGTTTGTGCCAGTCTCTGCTTGCCCAGTGCTGCTTGTGTGTGCTATTCTCTGCTTGCCCAGTGCTGCTTGTTTCTGCCATTCTCTGCTTGCCTAGTGCTGCTTGTGTGTGCCAGTCTCAGCTTGCCCAGTGCTGCTTGTGTGTGCCATTCTCTGCTTACTCAGTGCTGCTTGTGTGTGCCATTCTCTGCTTGCCCAGTTCTGCTTGTGTGTGCCATTCTCTGCTTGCCCTACGCTACCTGTGTGTACCATTCTCTGCTTGCCCAGTGCTGCTTGTGTGTGCCATTCTCTGCTTGCCCTACGCTACCTGTGGGATGTAAGCCTGTTAGGGGTTTGTTCTTGGGGTTTGTTAGCATTTGGAAATTGTTGTTAAGGGCCCCTAAGGTGTTTAATCATGTGTTGGGGGGTTGTTGTATTATCCACAGGGGAGGATGAGGCATATGGATTTAAGGGTATATTTTAACATGACTTACATTTTTCACATATGAGTGATGAGGGATTTCCTTGAAGTGAGCACCAACCATTTGGTTTTTTGGTGTGCTACCACCGTTAATGTGGATATGATCTTGAAAGTTTTTGTGGTAAAATGGGTGTGGTTTAAGTGGGTGTGGTTTAAAAGGGGGAGTAGCCAACACTGACTTCCATTATTGGTCCTCCACCACAAAGGCCAGTAAAATTTTGGCCCTCGGTACCACAAAAGTTGGACAGCACTGCCCTATATGATCCATTTAAAGATGTGGCTCACCTTTGAGGTATTTTTAGTATGTTATAGAATGTCCAATTCCTAGAAACTTTGCAATTGTTTTTCATTATTTATATTTTATAGTTTTTATGTTATTTGCCTTTTTCTTCAGATTCTTTTCAGCTTTCAAATGACCCATCTAAAAACAAATACTCTGTAAGGCAGTGCCGGGCCAAGCTGCTGGAGCGCCCAAGGAAAGGCGCCCGCCCCTGTATGTGCGCATACATCTGTGTGTTTGCGCACTCCTGCCCCTCAGAGGCAGGAACGGTTGCCCAAAGCAGGAGCTGTGCGCGTACGTTTGTGCATGCTCCGTACGTCTGCTTGTTTGCGCGCTCCTACGCCTCAGAGGCAGGAATGGTTGCCCTAGTTCCGGCCCTGCTGTAAGGCAACAAAGTTAATGTTATTGCTACTTTTTATTTCTCATCTTTCTATTTAGGCCTCTCACATTCATATCATAGTCTTTTATTTAAATCAATGCATGATTGCTAGGGTAATTTGAACCCTAGCAACCACATTGCTGATATTCCAAACTGGAGAGCCGCTGAATGCAAAGTGAAATTATTCAAAAACCACAAATAATTAAAATGAAAACCAATTGCAAATTGTTTTAGAATATCACTCTTAGTCAGGGATCCCCAACCTTTAGAACCCGTGAGCCACATACAGAAGTAAAAGGAGTTGGGGAGCAACACATGCATGAAAAATGTTCCTGGGGTGCCAAATAAGGGTTGTGATTGGCCATTTAGTAACCCCTGTGTATATAAGCACCTGCTTTGAGGCCACTGGGAGCAACATCCAAGGGGTTGGAGAGCAACATGTTGCTCGCGAGCTACTGGTTGGGGATCACTGCTCTTAGTTAACTCAAAGGTTTACAACCTCTTTAAAAATGTTTAAAAAATGAGTTTCGATTGAGGTGCATGTAGCAATATTTTTTTTAAATAACATTTTCATGTTCATATGAGAAGTGCGTTTCTGAGCATTTCTTGTCACCTCCCTTCTGACATGACATGAAAAGTTTGCTCTAAGTATACATAGGAACCCTCCTGCTTCATGCCATCCTGCTGTAATAGTTATACACAATGAACTGCTTTCTATATACAGTAGTTTGAGGGACTTGCTATTGTTTTTTAATTTTGTAACATTTTTGACTAGTACACTGTACTGCCCCTATTTGCATGATCTGCATGTGATACCCACATAATGAATACACAGTGTGCCATATTAATACACAATCCTTTAATTTAACATTGTATTGCTGTATGTGATGAATTCAAATGAAATGTTTAGTTATACTGCATGTGCACAGAATGTTAACCATAACCACTTATTAAGGCAATTCCTAGTCACTGGTTACATCTCACAGGAAGATATGCTATTAGTTAATCCAGTATGGGTGGGATCTGGGACTGATTTTGTTTTTCATTGTAGCCTGAGGTGCCTCATACACTTAAGTGCCAAAGAAAGACTGCAAAACTCCAGTGTCAACCAGACAAAATGTACAAAGTAATCCAGAAACTTCAGTATTGCCTTCAAGGCAAGACCCTTTGTCCCTGACCTCCCTGCCCAAAAGGCAAAAGGCCACCAGGAAGCAAGGGTCTTCAGACCCTCTTCACCACAATGCTAAGTGGGTCCCTTTAACCTTTCCCCTCCAGCCCAAAGGCATATAAATAGTTGGTAACACAAGTGGACCGCAAAAAGCTCCCAACAATAAATATGTCATTGGAACAGCTGGGTTACATGGGGAAAAGGAGCCCAATGGCCACACAACACCCTCCCTACATTCGTGCATGTGACGTGGAAGTCTATTGCGGCAAAAATGATTTTCCTAAAACTGAACTTCTCCAGTGTTTGTTTGAGAACTGTTACAATTTGTTACATTAGTTGGTAAAGTGCATTTCTCAGCAGTGCCTATTGTATTAATTATAACAAATATCTTTTGTGAATTGCAAGAATTATGCTCAGCATAGCCAAAGATAAGAAAAGATAAGAACGGACTGGGATGCCAGGGGCCCACCAGAAAACCTTAGACTGAGGGCCCATATTCTAAACTATTGGAACCCCACTCAACCTTTTTATTCTCCTAGTCTCTTTTCTCTACACACTATACTCTTTTCTTCCATTATTAAACCTCTTTGTTCCCATAAAGAAATGAAGGAATGACCATGAAATAAGCCAAATGGTCAGACCCACTGACACCGGGAGTTTTCCTGGTATCCTGGTGGGCCAGTCCTGTACTGCCAATGTAACAAGTTTGAACAGTTTAGAGTTGGTGACCACCCCACCCCCAGACTGCATCTGCTCTAGGAAAACACAAGAAGGTGAAAAAATAAATTTTTAATTGTAATATTAGAAAAATGGCTAACAATAAAACACAGAAAGGAACTGAAAAACAAAAAAGGCCTTGATTTCAGACATACTATATAATACTGACTGAACTGAATAAAGTGCTTGGAAGGTAGTTCACATTAAGGGGCAGATTTATCAAGGATCGAATATCGAATTTGAAAAACTTTGAAATTATAATTCAAAAATACCAACCGAAATTAAGTCTGTTTATTTTTGTCCCAAAAGGTCAGTTTTCGATGGAATTAATCAAAGTAATAGCGTATTCGATCTAATTGGATTCAAAGTTTTTCCCAAAAAAAAAACACCAAATGGGTTCTAGTTGGTCCCCCATAGGCTAAAACAGCAATTTGCCAAGGTTTTAGATAGCAAATCCAATGTCAGTGACGAGAAGTGGATGGCAGTGGCACTATATTTATCCTGCAATGTATTCTAGGAGGTATTTTACATGCATTTATCCTGCAATATGTTTTGGGGGGTTATATATGGCTTCAACCACAGGATCACACACCTCTTATGGTGACAGCTGGATGGAACTAATCACAGTTAGGGTTGCCACCTGCCCGGTATTTAAAAATGATGGTTGATCCCAATGTTATTAATAGGGAAAAAAGATAAATATATATGCCGGTATTTTATTCCAGAAAAGGTGGGAACCCTAGTCACAGGGCATCCAAAAAAAATCCACTTGTCTGCTGCTGGAGATAGTGATCAAACGAGGCAGCGGAGCTGGGGTGTGTCCTCTGGAGATCACTGCAAGCACTATACTCTTGCCAATCTTGTTATAATAATATTACCAACTGGTTAATATTTATATGCTGGCCTTTTGATATTGCTATAATAATATTGCCACCAGCAAATCAACAAACTACCGCCAAGGATAAGTGTACCCAAAATGATTTACTGATGGAATAAGGATTTCAATGTGAGATGTCAGCTCTAAATAACAACTTTATTAATCACAACACCCAAAATCTTTAATCACACAATCAATAATTCTATTCTTCCTTATCAGGGACCTAAGTCACTGCATGCATATATTTCCTATAAGGTATTCACATGTGTAAAAAAACAATTAAATTACCCAACCCTACAATCTTTATACAGATAATTGTATACATGTACATGTAGTCACACAGTTATTAGATATGATCATATTTACCTGTCAGTAGGTCTAATGTATCTCAGGCCTTTGTGTTCCTTCTTTCCCCTCTACTACTGACTACCTCCAATCTGGTTGCTTCTTATTTACTATTCCTGGCCCTTTGTTAAGAGGTAGGAATTCTGAGTTACCTGACCAGCTGACAGTATTTGTTTGATTGAATCATGTCATAAATATAGTGACAAATAAGTGACAGAACAGAAATTTGAATGTTCTGTTATATTAAATAACTTTTGTGGGGAAAATCTTAATCCTCCTAACATATATGACTGCCCCCAGGAGCGCCTAAAAGGCCTAAGGACGATAGAAACCTGATGTAGTGCGATGGCATCATTGGCATGTGAGAATGTAGCACTTACTACAGCTCTGTATATATTTATATATAGTGAACAAGATACCCACCTCACTCCTCATAAAAATATATTTTATATTTTATAACAGGGGGGTTCATTATTTACAGTATTCTAATACAGAAGTTTTAATAAGTCATGTAACACAAAGGGACATCACCAAGCACTGTTTGAATATCCTGTAAATTATATAAAGGGTGCTTAATTATGTCATTGGCTATAATTGGAGCATAGTGATGCCATTCCTGTCACGTGACTCTCTGAAACTTGTGTATTATAATAAATAAAGTACCCCCTGTTGAAAAATATAAGGATATTAGAAGTCACCTCGGAGTTCCATGACTTGTATAAAAACACTCGGCCTTCAGCCTCGTTTTTTTTATATGGTCATTGAACTCCTCGGTAAGTTATAATATCCTTATATTTTACAAGAGGGGGTACTTTATTCACTATATTACCAACATACATATAAAGGAGATTGTACTTCCTAACTGTCCCATTTTCAGCGGGACAGTCCCGATTTTAACAGCTCAGCCCGCAGTCAGGGCTGTTTTTATATATAGGCCCCGAGGCCTGTGCCTAGGGCTGCATGGTTTTGGGGGTGCCTATTTTTTTCGGTTTTGTTTTTTAAAAAAAACCAAAAAAAAACCCCTCCCCACCCTCCGCCACAGATTTCTATTGGAAATCTGGTGACAGTCGTGAGGGGAAGAGGGGTAGGGGGTCTGAGGAAGACTGTGGAAGTGACGTGCCCGTGATGTCACTTTGTGACGTTGGTGTGCGTATTTAGGTCCGATGCTGAGCCCTGCCTGCAGTCCCGGTTTCTTACTGAAATGTTGCGGCTTTATATTTGATCTCTTGCACCGACGAAAATACAACGCTTCTGAAACTTAATTAACATAAGAGGCATTTTTGGCAGAGCCCAGAACAGTTAGCAGCTGCACTTAGATACTTTTGTAACAATTTAAGATAAGCAGGTATCTTGGGAGAACTGAGATTAGCATCTTAAAGGGCAATTCACTGTCATTAGCAAAACTGTTATAACACATAAAACATTGCACTAAAATTCCCACAAATGGTTTCAAACATAACCTGCCAAATTTTGTAAAATTGACATGGTAATTTGGGGGTGTGGCCATAAAATGGGCGTGGCCACATTTCTCCACGCTGGAGGCGGCACAAGTTGTATGAGTATTTGGCCTTGTTTCAGTATTGAGCTGCCTAACCACGTGATTATTACACGCTACCAGAGCACTTGCTTTTCAGTAGCTAGCTAATTCACGCCGGACGCAGTCACCTTCTACAATGAGCAATTATATAAACTTTTAGCCAGGCTCACATGGCACCCAGTCTCACTCTAAACAAAGGCCGCCCCGCCTCCTGCCTAATCTCCTCTGACGCGAAGTTGCACGAATGCAAGCGGAGCAGTACGAAGCAGGCAGCCAACTAGATGTCTAGGATAGAAGGGTAGGCGGGGCTATAAGAGAAAAGCCGTGTGCCGCTCATGTTTCTGATCGCTGGGGCAGTGGAAGTGTAGGGTGGCAAGGACTGTACCGGTGCAGTTAGCGTTTCTCTGCGCCTGGTTTCGGAACACTCGAAAGCAAAGAGAATGCAGCCGGTGCCGAAGGGAAGAAAAGCGAACCCAGCGCAGAATGCCAACTTGTGCTCCAAAGTGTTCTTCTGGTAAGAGAAGCAGCGAGTCTGCGCTTTATCCTGTGGCTAATGCCACACACACACACACTCTCTCTCTCACACTTCATTGGCGCACTACATGTCATGTGGCGCAGTCATTTCAGCAGAAATAGTAATGGCAGCAACTAAAAGAGTCACGACAATTGGACTCAGTGCACTTTGTTTCACGACTTTCCTCGTGTGCTGCTGTAACCTTTGCACATTCTCTCACCTTTTATTGTGTTTGTAGCTTAGGGAACAGTGCCCTGTGGGATTCACTAATGAGATGATTGGCTGCTGCTACTGATGCCCTTGCTCCTGCCTGGACCTGCCCCATTGTATAAGCCAGTAATAGAGCCAATGTCATGGGCCCTGACAGGAATGTAAAGCCACTAATGGGTCCTGTCATTTGAGGGAGCCAGAGCCAGTGACATCTCCATGAATATCAGGACAAGTTGGGCTACAGCATCTGAAACATTGCACTTTTTATCACTTCAAGAGGAACTGTGTGCAGGACTGCTATCAGAAATCGCAGGGCCCCGTACGGAATACGCCCTCCCCACCACACAGTAAAAAAACAAAAAAAAATATTGGTGGCTAGGGTTCCCACATGTTAATAAAAAATAAAAAGATATTGGTGGTCAGGGCCCCCCATAAAAAAACATTTGTGGCCAGGGCCCCCCGATTTAAAAATATTGGTGGCTAGGACCCCACAAGAGAAAAAAAAATTGGTGGCCAGCCCCCCCCCCCCACACATTATAAGAAAATTGGTGGCCAGGGCCCCTTAAATGTCCATGCCTTCCCGAAGTCAGCAGCTCTCAGAAAGATGGTTGGCCCGGCTAATCAAGTAAGTGTGGCGTTGCTGGGTCCCCCCTTACCCTCGGGGCCCCCTACAACTCTCCCCCCCTGATGGCTGCCCTGACTGTGTGATTGTGTGTAGTAAGGCAAGATGGGTGTCTAAAGGTTGCTTGAGAAAATGTTAAACTTGGCCTCAGTATTTGTTTTGGGGGGTGAATATTGGCCATGTACAATTAAAGCTGGCCATAGACGCTAAGATCCGATCGTACGAATCGAGGATTCGTACGATTTTTGGACCATATGTGGAGAGTCCCGACATTTTTTGTCCGAAGGAGATCGGTCAATTGGACGGGTTAAAAGATTTCTGTCGGCTGCTGATAATATCTCTGTGTGTATTGCCGATCATACGATTTTCAGATTGAGACTGTCACTAGCTTAGTCGGACATAACTATCACACGATTGCTGTCAGGGGCAGAACATTGGCTGATCTGTTCTTAACTACTTTATTTGATACCTTTTATGTATAATAAAAAATAATGGCAAGACTTTGATCTAAATGGTTAGTGGCAGGTCGGGAGATGGGGGAAGTCCAATCGCTCGAGGATTCAAACGATCGGATCTTTGCATCTATGGCCATCTTTGTATGCCAACTGCAGAGCCACATGTCTTTGGCAGGTCCCCTAATGCTGTTCAACTGGAAAACATGGCTTGCTGTGTGTTGTTTGGGCAGCTCTGCATTGCCCCGAGTACCACCAGTATGAACCCTGTCCTCTCGCTTACTTCTATAGAACAGATCAAGCTCTATATTTCTGTGGTTTATAACTGGTGTCAGGAGAATTGGCTATGTAATATATAGTGAATAAAGTACCCCCTTTTGTAAAATATAAGGATATTATAAGTTACCGAGGAGTTTCATGACCATATAAAAACACGAGGCCGAAGGCCGAGTGTTTTTATACAGGTCAGGAAACTCCGAGGTAACTTCTAATATCCTCATATTTTACAACTGGGGGTACTTTATTTATTATAATACACAAGTTTCGGTGAGTCATGTGACAGAAATGACATCGGAACTCACCGTTTATAACTGATGACATCAGAACTCACCGTTTATAAGGATATAATTTACAGGATATTCATGGCTTTTGTGTATTATATAGCATATTGTGTTCAGTAGCATATTTTCCTGTACACGAATGAAAACATAGACTGTAGAAAACACAAGCATTGCAGTTTGTGTTATGGGAACCTGCAGAACAACAGAAAAAAGATGTCAAAGAAAAGAAGTGCTCGGCAGCAGGCTGTAAAGGATTATACTGTATGATGGGGCAAAACCTAAAATGACTTATTCAAGTCAGAAAAGTGATCTGTTCAACTTGCTTGCATTGACCTCCAAAGAATAGTCAGGAACAGGTCCGGACTGAGAAATAAAATAGGCCCTGGCATTTCAGGTACATAGAGGCCCAAACAGCCCCCACCAGCCCACTAAATACTGACTTTCTATGGCACCTTATAGCAGCCCCTCTGGCATTTGCCAAAACTCACAGGCCTGGTCAAGAACCCATTTACTCTGGTGACTTTTATCATTTCTTTACATGAGTTTGTGAAATAAATACGAAGCTATTCTGGCTACAGTGTGTCAAGTACTTGAACTACCTGGAAGCAAGTTCAGTTACTGTGTTAGTAGGAAATGTAGCTTAAAGGAACAGACGAGCTGACGAGACTTGGATATCGGTCGGCTTGTCGAGTGGGCCTGCCAGCCGAGCAGTGGCCATTGTTAGTCAGATACAGGTAGAATTCTATCGTTTCTACCTGTATATCTTATGATTCAGCTCTATGATTGTGAATTGAAACAAACAATCTTTCCTGGAAAGAGGTTGTTCAGGAAAGATTATTTTAACGTCTATGGCCACCTTAACTGTTGAAATCTGATTGGTTGCTCTTAGAAACGTCACCCGTAATGCTTCACTCCACTTTTTTACCCAGCATAATAAATCGGCCTCTTAGTTGATGCATATTTTATATTTGGCCCTGCTGAGCAGAGTGCTTGATTTTCATTAAAGGCAGCCGTTATAATTGATACAATAGTTGCTAATATTCCATTGATGTTGCTGATAAATATATCAACTAACATAGCAAATTGTAACAGTTCAGAATCTGCACCTGGATCACTGGGCTTCCAGACTGAAGCACCAGATACGAACATTTAACTTCAAATTTTGGAAAAACTGTGAAAAAATAAAGATGGAAAGCCATTTAAAAAAAGTCTTTATTTCTGATGAACAATCAATAAACAACTAAACTGAAAAAAAGTGTTTGGAAAAAGAACAAACCCTTTAATAGTATATTACATACATGTTCACCCCTCCAACTGCTGGTAAAATGCTACATGCAACAGCACTTCCAGCATCCAAAGCAGGGATTTGCAGTTACACGTGTCCTAGCCCTCACCTTTTTACTGGGTGTTCAATAACATCTGGGATTGTTTCGATTGGATGTTAGTGTGCTAATCTGTATTATTATAGGTCATTATTACGGGGGAAATATACAGTCTCTTGAAAAACTCAAAAAAGGTATACCCCATGTATATTTCACTTACAGTTGTGCAATATTTGCACCAATTGAGAAAGTTATATATTAAATTATTAGTCAAAGGTAAGGCTAAGGCCACACTAGGCGATAGCGCGGCGATTTGACTCGCGGCGACTTTTCGCCGCGACTTTTAAGCCGCAATCGCTGGGGAAACTTTTGCGCTGGCGTCTATGGGGAATCGCCAGCGTAAAAACACACGCGGCGATCTTTTTTCTATTGTCGCTCGAAATCGCCTAGCGAGGCAATTTCGAGCGACAGTAGAGAAAAGATCGCCGAGTGTGTTTTTACGCTGGCGATTTGTCGCGATTCCCCATAGACGCCAGCGCAAAAGTTTCCCCAGCGATTGCGGCTTAAAAGTCGCGGCGAAAAGTCGCCGCGAGTCAAATCGCCGCGCTATCGCCTAGTGTGGCCTTAGCCTAATACAGGCTTTAGGCTGACTTTCCAGTGGCTGTAATATGGTGCAAAGATGTTTTGTGATAATTTGGCAAGCAGCCCTGTGATGCATTGGCATACAGTAACAGAACAAAGGTTGGCACAAGGCTCTAATTTCCCTTACAGTTTTTAGACATAATTTCATAGTTGTGCATATATATACACTGTAATATGCTATCAGCCTCAGTGTATAATGTAAATAGTATTTCTCCATTTGAGATTGGTACATGGTGTGTTTGACTTCAGCTGTGCTCAGGAGGAAAACTGGCAGCCTGAATGCCCCTATCTGATGATGTTTGCTGCACCTAGACATGTTTACCCTGTGGTGGTGATAATCCAGTTATAAATGAAAATGTCACTTGCCCATTCTTGATCAACTTTTCTCTTTCCATATGGAAATACATAGCTTGTCTACATAATTGTGCTGTTTTTGAATTCATATTGAAAATGCTACAGAGTGCTTGATTTCAGATGATGCAGCAGCCAAAATAAAATAGCATTGTTTAATGCTTTATAACATAACTTTTACACAAGGAACTAACAAATCACTGAGATTAGCAATTGTTTGGCCAAGATCCAATGTGTGGACATTTGCTTATTAATATTACTGTTTAGGCCTGAAAGAATGATTGAATGAATGAATACAAACAGTAATTTGGACAACAGAGACTCTTAACATGTTGTTTGGTTTTACAGAATTACTCAGGTATAAAGAACAATTCGTTTAATGAAATTATCAATGATTTCAGGAAAACGTGTAATGTGAAAATGATCTTTTCTTTTCCTTGTCCTTTAAGTTTAAAATCCTACTCCTTCATTTTACTAGTGCCAGTCTCCATCTCTTCTACCTTTTTGATGCTCCCATTAAACTCACAGACAGCATACTGGGCTCAGGGGAAGGTCAAACATTTGAATGACCATCCAATCCATACTGAAATTCAGACTAGGCCCTGGCCTTTGAAGTATGCAGAGTTCACATTCCCCACTTAATTAGGGTTGCCACCCAGCAGTTACTTCACTGGCCTAGTCAGTAAAATCAAAGCCAGGGCTGGTATTACATATTTACTGGCAATGTGTTTGCTGGTAAAATTGTGATAACTGTTCCTCTGCCCCCGATCCTCCCCGACCACCCGATCCACTCTCCCAGCTTGCCCCTCTACCCAGAGTAGGGTTGCCACCTTTTCTGGAAAAAAATACCAGCCTTCCTATATTTTTGTGGATTTTCCTTATAAATAACATTGGCATCAAGCAACATTTTTACCGGCCAGGCTCGTAAAACACTGGCCAGCTGGCAACCCTAACCCAGAGTTACTCACAATGTCACTTGATGCTGCCGATGATGTTATGACTCTTCTCCTGACATGATGGACTGCCCCCTCACAACATGCCCCTGCAAAAAGCTAGTATTAAAGAAACCGTAACACCAAAAAATTAGAATGCAGTTATTAAAATATAATGTACTGTTGCTCTGTACTAGCACAACTGGTGTGTTTGCTTCTGAAACACTACTATAGTTTATATGAATAAGCTGCTGTGGGGGCAGCCTTTCAATGCTCAGGTTACATAACAGATGCCCTCTGTAGAATACCATTGTATTCTATTACAGAGCTTATCTATTATCAGCTAAGCAACCATTACCTTTTCTCCTTTTTCAGCTTGAATGACTGCCCCCATGGCTACACAGCAGCCTATTTACATAAACTATAGTAGTCTTTCTAAAGTAAACACATCACCAATGCAGGGCACCACTACATTATATTTTAATTACTTTAAAGTGTTTTTATTTTTTAGTGTTATTGTTCCATTAAAGGAGAAGGAAAGGTTAAAACTAAGTAAGCTTTATCAGAAAGGTCTATATGAATACACTAGTAAACCCTCAAAGTAATGCTGGTTAGTGTCCTCTGATAAAAGAAACAAAGCATTTCTTTCCTTCTATTGTGTACACATGGGCTTCTGTATCAGATTTCCTGCCTTCAGCTTAAACCTCATTGCCCTGGGCAAGAGCATGCTCAGTTTGCTCCTCTCCCACCCCTTCCTCCCCTCCCTGCTGTAATCTGAGTGATGTCACAGCAAGCTAATATGGCAGCTGCTATCCTAAACAAACACAGACAGTGTCTAGAGCTGTTTATGGAAAAACATTCCAAAGAATAGAAATGGTGTTCTAGCTTGCGCTGTTGTGGCTAATCTATTGGCAATAAACTGCCTTATTAGCAACCCTAAACCCAATGGATAGTGACTGTCAAAAACAGAATTTTCCAGAATCTACAGACCACCAGTCTGAACCTGTAGGCCAGATTACTGGTGTAGACACACTCTTAAGATGACCATAGAACTATATATAGTTGTTTCATATGATTTTTGGACCATGGTTTCCTTTGTAGTGACATTAGATGGTGAGCACCATGAGGCAGGGACTGTTGTGAATAATATTTAATGTCTGCATAACATGTCAACTCTGTACTGTATAATAATAGATAATTTTAGTTCATCTTATTATTATTAAAATCTCAGACTGAATATGTAAATTAGTTGATTCTGCTAAAATTGTAATATGTGTAAATTGGGGTTCGTTTTTGGTGTGGTATTTGGATTATTATTTGGAAGATTCCTCATGAAATGGAAAACAAAAAAAAATTGTGGACTAAAACTCAAATATTCATACTATTCACCCGTAAAAAGATTCCTTTTGTCTTTTTAAACTTTTTTTTTTTACTGTCCAGTACATCTGTTCACCCACTTGCCACAAAAGCCGCACATGTGTGTATGTACTACAGAATGGTTTTTTTCCACATTAATAGCACTCTTTCTACAAACACAATAAGCTATACACTGTTCCACCTGGTCAAATAGCATGTGTGCTGTACAGTCTTATTGTCTGAGAGTGAGCCAATGTATGGGAACATAATGAGAAGATTTACACACACAGAAAGATAGTGATTGTGTAAAAACAGTGTATTTAATTATAAAGCTCTGTCTACAGCATGCATCATCACACAGAATCATTTAGGAAGATGTAATCTAAACTGGTTACATATGTAGCTGTGTTTTTTCATGCCTAAAATTATGTCATATTTTTTATACCATGTCACACCTTGAATAACATGTTGAAGCTAGTGGGGCGAATTAAGTCGTACAGACCGTTGTCATCACTGATGATCTTACTCATCATCTACATTGTCCTGTGCCTTCCTTTTGGTAAAATGAATGGTGGAATGGGATAGTGCACACAGTGGTACAGACCATATCCAAAAAATTATTTGGCTGCTGAGAATAAAGTCACCAAAGACATATATGCCTATTTGGCAGCCTATACGATGCTATACAAATTGTTTGGATTATAATGGAATTTATAGTTGATGTATGTTTGTGCTCCACTTGCTGCCTCTTCCTACTATCCTTTACATAACTGTATTTTTCCATGATATTTTAATCTCCTGTTTATAAGAGGCATCATTTTTTTTCTATTTGAGTCACCTTGTATAAACACTTGATATTCCAAGTATGTTTCTTAAATACTGTTTGTGGTTTGTGCTACATTATTACAGTAATAATGATTTTTAACTGCACATCCATTAAATGTTTTACATTGGAAAACTAGTCATTGGTCATTTCAATTCACTATTGATTTCAGAGGGAAATAAATCCAGTAGTCTTGTGAGAGAGAGCTGCTCAGATAGCAGCGATACCATGTACATTTTTAGGCATTTGGAGCTTCTTGTGAGAATATTTTGCAAGTCCTTGGTTTTGAATCTTTTGTTTACTCTTAGGGGCAGATTTATCAAAATGTGAGATTAGAACTCACCACAGGAAAAACCACTCACTTTCTATTCATTCCTATGGGATTTTTAGAATTGTATTCATAAATGGAGGTCATCATTTCATAACTATGCTTTTGGAAATCCCAAAGGAATGAATAGAAAGTGAGTGAGTTTTTTTGTGGTGAGTAAATCTGCCCCTTAGGGTGCGGCCTTCTCTTTTTTGTTTTCAGTTTCAAATGCAGTTTTGGTATTGAGTTTTTCGATAAAGTTTTGATAATTGTGTTTGGGTTTTTTTGATTTCTTTAAATGAATTGTTTAGTGTAACAATAAAAACTGAGTAAATAGGCTGTGCAAAATAAAAAATGTTTTCAATATAGTTAGTCAAAAATGCAATCTATAAAGGCTGGAGTGACTGGATGTCTAACATAATAGCCAGAACAATATTTCCTGCTTTGCAGCTCTCTTGCTTTCCTCTGATTGGTTACCAGGCAGTAACCAATCAGTGACTTGAGGGGGGTCATATGGGTCATAACTGTTGCTTTTGAATCTGACCTGCATGCTGAGGATCAATTGCAAACTCACTTAAGTTATGTCCCATGTGGCCTCCCTTCAGAGTTGCAAAGCAAGAAGTAGGGGCAGATTTATCAAGAGTCAAAGTGAATTCAAGGGAATTTTCGAAGTATACAAATTCGAAGTCATTTTTTGGATACTTCGGCCATCGAATAGGATACTACAACTTCGACTTCGAATTCTATTCAAAGTATACATACTTCGACTATTCGACCATTCAATAATTGAAGTACTGTCTCTTTAAAAAACTTTGACTTCAATAAATGCCAAATTAATCCTGCAGAAGTGCTATGTTAGCCATCGATGGATGAAATACTTCTAATAGTTCGATTAGAAGGATTTCATTGTTTGATCGAACGATTTTACTTCAACCGCAAATGGCCAAATTCGATGTTAAAAAACTTCGACTTCGATATTCGAAGTCGAAGTATTCCAATTCGATGGTCAAATTTCAAAGCTTTTTCTACTTGAAATTCGACCCTTAATAAATCTGCCCCATAGTGTTCTGTTCTGTTATGTTAGACATCCGCTCACTCTAGCCTCTATATATTACATTTTTGGCTAACTATATTAGAAAAATATTTTGCACAGCCTATCTATTTACCCAGTTTTTATTTTTACACTGAACTGTTCCTTTAACACTGCTGTACATAAATGATGGTTGATTCAATGCCATTTTATTTACAGACAAAGGAAATGTATTATGAAACTGATTAAAATCACTTTACAAAAATAGTCACATACTGTGAGTATACTACTAGTAATAACTTGCAGTCTCGCTGAATCATACCTCCCAACTGTCCCTTTTTCGGAGGGACAGTCCCTCTTTTGACAGCTCAACCCGCAGTCCCTCATTTGTACTGGAAAGTCCCTCTTTTCTCTGCACTGAACAGCCAGAAAAAGAAACAAAGTTTCTCACTTAATTGGCTTTTAGCAGAAAGCCCAGAACAGGTAACAAGTGCAAATAAGATACTTTGTAACAATTTTGAGACACAAAAACACAGTTTAGATAAGGAGAAATATTTTCAAACTTTCATAACCTGCCAAATTTTGTAAAACAAACATGGTAATTAGGGGGTGTGGCCACAGAAAGGGGTGTGGTCAAATTGCTGCACTACATGCGGGAAAAAATTTTTTGTCCCTCTTTTTACTTCCAAAATGTTGGGAGGTATGCTGAATCTCATTTAAACTACACTTTCTTCAGCTTCATTGTTTCTGAAGTGGTAGAGAACAATTAAAAACATTCCGTCTTAGAACAGCATGAGCTAGTTAAAGTATGTATCATTGTTCAAATTCACATTTTTTTGCCACAATTTTTGTTTTTGTGGTAAACCTCACTAATTTAAAAGACAGTTTTCCAATGTTTCCAGTTTGAATGTTCTACATTTATTAAAGTATAAGGAAAGCCTTTCCAACCTGGTTTATCACACTCATTAAAAAGGGTAATGAGCGAAGCCGTCGCTGGCGCAATTTCGGAGGTAAGTAAATTTGTCCCTATGTTCCATAGTCTTTGCTTTAAGTGTTACATTTTTTTAAAAAGTCGAAGATAAAATTTTGGCATCTAAAAGCTTGCGAGTTAATGAAGAGGTCAATTGGAGTTGTTCTATGCAAATTTGATTATTTTTTTTTTCAGATTTTTTGAGCGTTTATTGATCCAATAAAAATTCTAATTTCCCATTTATCAGTAATAAGCAGTATTATGTTTTTGAAGCAGTTGGTGACAATCCTGTTAAATGTTTCAATGTTATGTATGAAACTTAAAGGGGTTGTTCACCTTCTAACACATTTTTCAGTTCAGTTTTTTTTTTAGATAGTTCTCCAAAAATACTTTTTTCAATAATTTCTATTTATAATTTGTGACTGTTTTTTCTAATATTGAATAATATTGAAGTAAAATGTTTTCTTATGGAGCTCGGGGGGAGGGGGTTTTAGAATTTGCAAACTGTTCTAAATTGGTACATTAGTTGATTAATTTCTTATCTTTGGCCCTGCCAGAATGAAACTGAAAAGAAGGTGAACAACCCCACCATTCCTCCATCTTTTGGTTTCACTTAAACCATAGCGCTCTTCATTTTAATACATATTTTCAGTAGTTTTGCAAAATCCACTAATCTTGTAATTATTACTTATTTTAACCAGTGTTTTACCTTGCTATATTTGTGTACATAACTACATGTATCCCTTTAATCCCTTTGAAATTCTTTACCATGTCCTCTTTTCAAACATATATCTAATGCTGAAATTACTTTATTTACTATTAATTAAGCCAACTAGCAAAGATTAGCAAAGATTTCTGTTTTATTAGTCCTATGTAGAGAAACGTGTTTAGCCAGAGGTCCTGGGTTTATCTTATTTTACAGAGTTATAATCATTAAAACACAAAACCAATCCTTTCAGTCCCTTACCCCTTGAGGAGATTTCATGAAGAAATTGTAGAACCATTATAAATAATCCATAAAAAAAATGACTGTGGTGATCATCAGCTTTTGATATCACATGCCTGCCTAGTATCAATAGCTGGCTAATAGGTCTATGTCTGATAATAATTGACTTAAAACATGGCCAACTCAAAGGTGTTGGCACTAATTTCAATGTACTTCTCCTCTTTGCTATAGTTCCATGGATCTGCTCAATGCTTTATTCAACCTGGGTTGGAAAACACTGGAAATGATGATTACATATGCACCTGTGTATGTTTCACAATTCACCAATACTGCAGCACACTACTGGACAAATTGTAAAGTGCTCAATTATGATTAATTGGCTCAAAAAGACATGCAGTAGAACCTTGCTTTTACATACCAGGAGATTGTTTTCTTGGAAACTACTGCGATGTTTCATGGCCCACCACATGAAAGCAGCGTTAACTTCTTTCCGCATTTTCCATTAATTTGCATTGACTTTTAGCAGCAAGGAAAATGTAAAAGCAGGCATCTATTGTGCATTGTTTTTGCCTTTACTGGGCCCTTTATCAAGTCTTTTTTTCACGCACGCATGCATGCATGTACACACGCACACACACACACTACCCTGAATGTGCTGATTGGATTGACAGACTACTGAGAGCCTAATCTGCAACAGAAGAAATATATTCTGGTTGAAATATAATAACAGTCTATGAGTAATTGCTAAGTGAAGCACAATAGGCAGAGTTGTCTGCTTGCTATTTTAAACAAATTTGATTTTGAAAGCATTTATATTTATTTTTGAAGTTCAAATGTTTATTCACCTTTTCAACAATGTTCCCTTTTAATTCCCACTGAATGAACTCATGTAAAAAAAGGTGGGTACATATAGCCATTAAATGATAGATGATAACACAAACCTTTGCCAATTTCCTTGGCAAAAAGCAAGTATAAGCTAAACAGTTTGGCTGGAATGGAAAGGGTAAAATAGTTTTCTGAATCTTGACCATTTCCCAGTGTAGTTGATTAAAACAATAAAACATGCACTCGGGACACTGCTCTTTCATGGTTTACATCTTATCTGTCTGACCGTTCCTTTAGAGTTTCCTTCTCTAACTCTACTTCTACTACTTTCCCACTCTCTCTATTGGAGTTCCTCAAGGCTCTGTTCTTGGCCCCCTGCTGTTCTCGCTCTATACAACTTCACTAGGAAAACTCATTCAGTCATTTGGACTTCAGTATCACCTTTATGCTGATGACACCCAACTCTACTTTTCTACTCCTGATCTTTCTAATTCTGTCCTTTCCCAAGTCACAGACTGTCTCTCTGCTGTCTCCTCCTGGATGTCACAGCGCCACCTGAAACTGAACCTTTCTAAAACAGAACTCATTATATTTCCTCCAAGATCTTCCCCTGTCCCTCAGATATCACTCACCGTAAACACTTTCATTCCACCACACAGGCACGCTGCCTAGGAGTTATCTTAGACTCACATCTGTCTTTTTCACCACACATTCAAACACTTGCAAAATCTTGCCGTATTCAACTGCGCAACATTGCTCGAATATGACCATATCTCAGTTCAGAATCAACTAAAACACTGATTCAGTCTCTCATCATCTCCCGCCTTGATTACTGCAACTTACTCCTCACAGGTATTCCAACAAGTCACCTTTCACAACTCCAATCTGTTCTAAACGCGGCCGCTAGACTCATTCATCTAGCTCACCGCTCAACATCAGCTGCTCCCATATGTATGTCCCTTCACTGGCTCCCAATCTCTTCTAGAATCAAATTCAAATTACTTACACTCACATTCAAGGCCCTTAATAATGAAACCCCTCCCTATATTTCATCTCTAATCTCCAAATACACTCCTTCACGAAACCTACGCTCTGCTTCTGATCTTCGCCTCACTTCTCCTCTGATCACTTCTGCCCATTCTCGTCTACAAGACTTCTCTCGGGCTTCGGCTTTTCTCTGGAACTCTCTGCCACAAGCTGTCAGACTTTCTCCTTCTTTCCAAACTTTCAAGTGCTCCTTAAAGACCCATCTGTTTAAAGAGGCTTATTCGATGTACCTTAATTTAATCATTGCTGTATTATAAATGACAAAATATTTATATAATCCTAATGTCTCAATTGTACCCTAAACTTTTAGTTTGTAAACTCTAATCTCTAGGTCCTTCTAACCCTATTGTATTCTGTAATCCTTGTTTGTTATCCACCATTTATCCCCTGTTTGCTATAACTGCAGTAAAGCACTGCGTATCTTGACATCGCTATATAAATAAATGCTGATGATGATGATGATTTACTATTAGTCATGGCAGTTTTTCGCTGTGACAAAGTACATTCTGTACAGAGAGAGGCGGTACCATAGATTACTATAATATGAAAAGTAATTGGGGCATAAAAGAATTATAGGGAATTCTCAGATTATAATTAGTGTAAGTAATAATAAATAGGAATAATTATAAGTAATAAGAACATGCTACAATTTTGCTGCTACGATGGTACCCTAGGTTATACTGTATTAGTTAACTCTACTTCAAAACAGGCAAACAAGAAAAAAAATAGTAACATTCTCAAAAATTATATATTTTTTTTTAGAAAAAAAACTGCCAACACTAAAGCCGGGAAACCTGTTGAGACTAATTATTTGATGTAAAAAGCGATGGAATAATTCACCACACATCACCAGGCATCGCTGTGTATAAAACGGCATAATTTTTTTACGCATTTTTTCCTTGAGCAACTTCCGCTGGAACTTACTTACAAAGGTCTGAAGCAGTGTAAAATAACTGCGGCAAATCTGGTGTACGCATCCCTGATAAAGTTGCCATTTCATTTACACAGCCTTTTACACCATTTTTTCAGTGAATTTCCTTTTCCACAGAATAATAAATAGGCCCCTATACTGTATGTCTCCAACAGGAAAACCTAAGCCAGAGCTGTCAGATGTAACATAAATAATGTCAATGTATATGACATTGTCATGGTCAAGGTATGACTATGTAGTACTAACGACACTATTAAGTTCAGAAATTGCAGTAATATGTCAATAAACACAAACACTATGGCTTATAACACATGCACTACTTTACTTAATAAAATGGCTGCCGACAAACAATACACATAGTGCTAAATGTACATTAGTGAATAAAACAGTTTTAACATTTAATACTTCGTTTAGGTGGCAAGGTTTAACAAAGGTAGAATCTCACTGGCCTTTGTTCAAAACATCCACCTTCAACACAAGGTTATTTGTCCAGGCACTTTGGAAGTCATAGGTGAGATTCTTCTTTTTTCAGTCTTGGATGGGATTCTTCTTTTTTTCCTGGATAGGGTTCCCACAATAGTCCTGGTTGAGATCCTCTGAAATTCCTGTCTGGGCATCTCTTGAAAGTCCTGGGTGGGATTCTGCAGAAAATCTTTTCTACTCCAACTCAACCTATCAGCACCACCATGTAAACAGGCTAGCACTCCATGTACCTGTAGGGGACCTATCAGAACAAACTGATGATCCTTTCCATTTCTTCAGTTTGCTCCTAGTGCTAATTCACCACTCGATAGTGGAGGATTATTTTTATATCATAAAACATGTTCTGGGTAGGGTACAGTGTCTGCTGTGTATTAAATGGTATTGTGTTGGGTGTTTACTGTAAATAGACAGCTAAGAGTTTGTCGTCTACTGTTTACAGAAAATTGAAACCCAGCCCAGGGTCTGTTGATTTATAAATTGATGCCTGTAGGCTACTGAGTGACTGGTGTCAAAGTGTAAATATCAATATTTTATTTTTGACCTACTTTTGCAGTATTCATTTCACTCCAGAAAACATGATATTTATCATCTAACTAGATGATAACTAGATTCTGAGCTCTGATCATGTCACACATGTATTTTGTAATGTCACTGAATTTATGATGTGAGCAGGCATAGACATGCTTCTTTTTTATGATGCTGCTCAAAGCAGCCAGTTATGCTTATATAATGCATATTTACTTACAGCTTTAGACAGTCTTTCATGCTGCAGGGAAAAATAATACTTTTAAGTGTCCATAAATACCATATGAAATTAAGGAAGACTAGATGTCTTTTTATAGAGCTTCGTTGGCTATGATTAGGAAGTTCTCATTGAATCAGCATGAGAACACTGAACAATAAAAACCACATTTTTCAAGGAAACCTGCTTCCTTTTTGACTGAAAATATTATTTGCACACAACTGTCAACATCCAAACACATCCTTTCAGAAGAATGACCAATTGATCATGAGTGACTCCAGGAGCATTAATACACAGGAACTCATGCAGAGCAAACAGAAATGTCCCTTTTCAAGTCTGGCAGATGCTCATATTTAGCAGTTAAGCGCTGCTCAAGAAAGTATAAAAAAATAAGATTGGGATGTGGCTATTACCCAGCCTAAACTTCTGGTTGCTCTGGTTAAAGGATAACTGAACCCAAAAAATGAATATGGCTAAAAATGCCCTATTTTATATACTGAGCTTATTGTTCCAGACTAAATTTCCAGCTTGTCAATAGCAGCAATGATCCAGGACGTCAAACTTGTCACAGGGTCACCATCTTGGAAAGTGTCTGCAACACTCGCATGCTCAGTGGGCTCTGAGCAGCTGTTGAGAAGCTAAGTTTAGGGGTTGTTGCAAATTATCAAGCAGAAAATGAGGTTTGTCTGTAATATAAGATGATTCTATATGGCTGATTATTAAATTCTGATGCTAGTTGCACTGGTTTTTGTGCTGCCATCTAGTAATTATGTGTATTAATTACTAATCAGCCTTATATTGTGACATTTATATTCTATATGTACTGTATATTTTGAGTGTGTCCCTAAGCTGAGTACCTGACAGCAGAACAGAGCATGTGTAGTGAATCAGCAGAAGATGAGTTGTCTTGGGCTGTTATAGAGGCTCAAAACATAATGTACAACATTTTAGCCTACTTCTTTAGTTAATCTTTACTTCTTCTTTAAGAGCTCTTGTCTGTATTTGTCACTGTGATCAGTGACATATTGTATGTTTCTGTTTAGAAGCGTTCGGAATGGGATTTGAGAATCCCAAAGAGATTTATGCTGGACAGATTATTTTTCAAAAATTATAGAGCCAGGTGCTAGGTTATTAGTAAATTCGCTAAGCTTCTGACCAAATCTATCCAGAATCTGTAGGAATGCCAGTTCTAGGTTAAAGTGGGGAAAGAATTGTGGGTAAAAATGTTATCTGTAGGAATGCCAGTTCTAGGTTAAAGTGGGGAAAGAATTGTGGGTAAAAATGTTATCTGTTATTTGTTCTCTGCCTTTAAAACTGTTCCCTTCCTGCTTACACACAAAATCACCTTAAAGGTTAACTATAGCGAAAATGAAAATTTAATATAAGCTTCAGCATACTGAAATATAAATTATTAAAAGTTCTCAAGTTTATCTTTACTAACCCTCTCTCTGCATCTATTTCTCTTCATTCTCTCTTCATGCAGCAGTTGGGTGTCAGATATTCATCGACAGTTAGATCCAATATATCTTATAGCAGAATATCAAGTCCTCCTAAAAACATTCATCCCCATACCAAATTGAATGGGAGCCCCAATATGCATATTACATTTTTGACAAAATAATAAAAATATAAATAAAAAATAATCGTTGCTTTCAGCTCTATAGTGTTCTTGAACACTATAGACAAAATCAACATCACTGTGAATTCATGGTAACCAGGGCCGCTCCTGCCATGAGAACGTGAGAACCTTGCCTCAGCCAGCAGCGAGCGGCTCGTTACAAGGGGTGGCAAAAAGCTGCCACTTGTATCTTTAAGAGCCGAATTTTCGAGTTTTAACCCGGAAATTCGGCTCCGCTAGTGCAGAGAGCACTATTGCGCTCAATGCACTAGCGATGCCGCCTCCCTTTGACTCACTCCGACGCTTATTTTTAAACGTGGAGCGGGAGAGGGGCGTGGCATCTGGGCTGCTGCCTTAGGTGGCAGCAGCCCCAAAATCACCCCTGATGGTAACAGAGTATGAATATTAGATTAGAGACACTTATCCATTTTATGAGCAGTATCTATTGTTTCCTCGCTTGTATAATCATAAATTATTACATCTGTCTTCTAAAAGGCAGACTTGATGTGTCACCTGAATCATCACGGTTGCTTTTAGGTAGCACTTGAGCTTATGAAGGAGTCAAACATTTACTTCTAGTGTTTTTTGAATTTGGCATTGTCACATTTCACTACCTCAACCCCTTTCTGATTTGTTCATATACAAACATACTTATTTTCCCCACATTTACACTTCTTAAAACAGCAATTAACTATGAAACTGTAAACTATAAATTTTTGAGCTGTCTTGGGGATACTATTGCTTAGTTATTTATTCAATTCATATTTATTGTCCTTTTTTCCAGGTGGCTCAATCCATTATTTATTCTTGGCCACAAGCAAAAGCTTGAAGAAGATGATATGTATGAAGTGCTTCCAGAAGATGCCTCGAGGAAACTTGGGGAAGAACTGCAATGGTAAAAATAATAAAATGCAATATGTTTTGCTGGGAATGGTCGTTATGCTACAATATACTATAACAATTGAACATAATATGGGTCAGATAAGTGCAAAAGAACAGGTGCAAACCACCTTTTGTGGACTCTGCACACTTCCCTGCAAACAGTACAAACCTTTTGTGCCCCACTGTGCTCTTGATCCTGTGTAAAAAGCTTTTATATGTTGAAGTTTTACATTCAAGATTTTTGAGTTTTTAAGCTTAATAAATACTTGATTTGAATTTTTAATTCAAGTTAGTGAGTTTTAGTGCAAAAACTTGAATGGTGGTAAAAACTCACATTTGAATGTTGATAAATCAGCCCTTTGGGGTGCTTCTCTGGTTACTTTTGCAATTTCTATTTCAGTTTTCTGGTATAGTTGCAATTTTAGAGCACTAATGCAAGGGTTTTGGCCCAAAAGCCCTAACTGACTTAGTGCTACCGGCACATTCATTTAACTACAGGGTTTGCTTATGCAGTGGTAATGCAATGGCTTTACATCAAATTGTTCTAATGTACATCATAAAGTTTATACAAAACTTGTTCTAATACTAAGGGCCAGATTTATCAAGGGTTGAATTTCAAAGTGAAAAAAACTTCGAAATCCGACCATCGAATAGGGTAGTCCAACATTCGAAGTCGAAGGATTTTTTTTGACTTCTCAAAACTTAGCCAAATACTGGTTATAGATTCTAGGAGGTCCCCATAGGCTAACATAGCAATTCGGCAGGTTTCAGGTGGCGAAGTGTCGAAGTCAAAGTTTTTAAAGAGACAGTACTTCGATTTTCGAATGGTCGAATATTCTAAGTATTTTCAATGCCAATCGAAGTCGAATTTGGCGAGTTTGATGGTCGAAGTACCCAAAAATTACTTCAAAATTCGAAGTTTTTTAATTTGAAAATTCACTTCGACCTTTGATAAATCTGCCCCTAAAACTATAGTAATCCCTACTTATATGAATAAAAAAAGAATATACGATTAAGATCTGGTGTAACCCAGTTAAATCAATGGGAGAAATTACAAAATGAGATTGTAGCATAAAAAGAGATATACAACAGATTTTTTTAAGACAATACCTATTTAAAGCCAGACTTTTACACTCCACTATAAATATGCCAAAATTAATTATCTCAACTTTTCAGCTGCAACTGGCATTTGTATGGCAACACTTTTTTTGTTTTTTGTTTTTTGTTTTAATAGTGTGGTGCTTGGTTTATTACATTTGCATGCTTTTGTTATTTACAATAATTTTAATAATGTTGTTCTAGTTGGAAACGTTTAAATTTAAAATAGCTAACTAATGCTTGTACTTATCCAATGCATATGCAATTATAATTTATTTCCCTCATACTACATATGTGTTCATGGCTTTAATGGCAGTAAGTTTCTAATGGTAAAGAAAAAGTTCTTTATCTACTATGATCTCCCATTTGAAAGTTGATTGCTCTGTTTTCCAGTGCTCTGTTAAAGGGCTACCTTTGTAAAACTACCCATACATAACCCAGATTTGGTGAATCCGTTTGGTTAAGCAGGACAATAGTGTTTGGCCAGATACTGTAGCTGATCATACAGTTTCCATGTGTTCAGCCCAGAGGCCAGAGGTAAAGGAGCTTCACCACCCAAACAAAGGTTACTATCTGTGTGCCCCATCTATATGTGAATCTTTACAATAAAACTAGATTTTAACATAGTAAGCATTTTCTGCAGTTTTACCTCCTCTTCCCAAAATGTTTGTGTGTCTCAGACAGGCAAATCTGCTGCCTATTACTAGTTCTGACTCTGACATTTTTAATTCTCAGGGAAAAATTGTGGCATAATTACTGCCAGAGGTTTGCCATGTTAGCTAATTAAAATTAAAGAATACTTGATGTGCTTAACCTGACTTGCTTCCTTAGTAACAAAACAATTATACTCGAGAAAGAGAACACTGGCAGAATTTCAGCTATTTTTTTGTCACTTGGCAGCAAATATAACAGATCTTGAATAAGAAGAGAAACATAACGTCTTGCATCTGTGTTTACTAGTAAAAAGGTAGTTGGTGTGAGAGGTCTTTGATGTACTCAGCGTGGAACTGTGGCTTTGCCCAGTGGCCATTTTTCAGTGTCAACAATCTGGTTGCTAAGGTCCAAACTACCCTATCGACCATGTGTTGATATGAATAAGAGACTGGAAAATGTTCAGGAAAGGGCCTGAATAGAAAGATGAGTAAGTAGCAATAACAATAAATGTGTAGCCTTATGGAGCATTTGTTTTTTTAAATGGGGTCAATGACCCCCCATTTGAAGGCTGGAAAGAGTCAGAAGAAGAAGGCAAATCATTAAAAAAACTTTACATAATAAAAAATTAAGTCCAATTGAAACGTTGCTGAGAATTAGCCATTCTATAAATACTAAAAGTTAACTTAAATGTGAACCAATTAAGGACTTTGTGCACACTGAAGTGTGTTTACATGTAATTTGTATTGTATCTATTTTGTATTCTTAGGTACTGGGATAAAGAATTACAAAAAGCTCAGAAAAAAGGATGCAAACCTCGTTTAACGAAAGCCATCATCCGTTGTCACTGGAAAACATTTTCTGTTTTAGGACTCTTTACATTCTTGGAGGTACTTTTACGGGGAATAAATGAAAACGTTACAACAAAAATATAAAAAAAAATGAGTAAATGCATTATAGCGGTACAGTACTAATTAAAGAATGGATTTTATAGGGGAGTAAAGTGGTTCAATACTTCCTCAACATTTAGGGGGTTATTTATAAAAGGTCGAGTTGTGATTTTTTCCTGAAAATTTTGAGTTTTTCCAGGGGTTTCAGTAAGAACCTTCATTTTTTGAGATTTATTATACCCAGAATCTGCAAATAATTTGAATCCAAAAAATATTCCAGCTAAAACCTGTCAAGGTCATGTAGAGGTCCCTTGAACCATTTAAACTCAAAAACTTGAGAAATGAGAGCGATTCAAATTTTTTCACTGATCACTCAATCAATTAGATTATTTGAGTTATTATTTGCACTGATTTTTTTGCATTTGAGTTTTTTTCATAAATAAGAAAACATTTGAGTTGTGAGTTATTCGAAGTATAAAAAAAACCCTCACCTCACAAACTCAACTTTTGATAAATAAACCCCTAAAACTACACCCACCCCTGTTATAGTGGAAGATAGGTGGTTTTGTAGGTTGCTGAGGGCATTATGAAGGAGGCTGAAAGGTTTAGTTTTTCTTGTATTGAACTTCACCTTTCAGCTTAATTCTGTTAGTTTTGTCTGATTTTCCTCTACCTTTAGTGCCTTTAGTTACACACTATTTCTACTTGAACATAAAATAAAAATAGAAAATGTAAGTCTGGGTCTGACTTTATCCCATTAATGAATGGGGGCCTTTATTCTGTTTGCTATGGATTTTAAATGACATGTCTTTTATAGATGAACATTGTGATTTGGTGGCTTCTTTGTAGAGCTTCTCTCGTACTCTTTTACAACAGTTTGCTGCAGATAATTATAGACTCCTTCCCACTCCTCTTCCTCGGGGAATCTAAGCTCTCTTAATTTCCTGTAGTTTAACAACTCATAGCTGCAGAGGATATTCTTGTCTTTCTCTCTACTTATGCCAGTTAAGGGTACTGGCAGACATGTAGATTAGCTGGCTCAGATAAATCTTTTCTTTTGAGGGGACTTATCTTCTGCAAATAGTTTCCCACTGGTAATAATGTAAATCTGCTGTGGAAAAACATATATGGCACATTGTATTTCCAAAATCACCCAAAATTTCCTTGCAAAGGAAACTTTGGGTGACTTTGGGAAATCAAAGCGATATGTATGTTTTCCCACCAGAAATTGACATTAGTGCCAGTGGTAAACTATTTGTAGGACATTAGTTACAAACCTTCTATACAAGAAAGTAAGAAAGTACGTCCATAAGGTAGAAATATTTAGGAGCTTAGTCAAGCCCCAGTTGTGATGTGCCTCTTGTATAGGAATGTTGTTTTCTTAACTCTCCTTAATTATGTGATACACAGATCTATAAACATGTTCTATAAAAGTTGTGTTATTCTCTTCTTATTTCCAGGTTCTTTTCATTAGTGGATTAAAAATTGATTAACATATTTTTATTATTTCTAGGAGGCAGTGAAAGTGGTCCAGCCAATATTTCTTGGAAATGTCATTTCTTACTTTGAGAGAGATGATTTAAATGATTCGGCTGCCTTGGCAAACGCATACATAAATGCTGCAGCCTTGTCTGTCTGTACCCTAATTTTAGCTGTGGTTCATCACATATACTTCTATCATGTGCTCCGGGCTGGCATGAAACTTCGAATAGCCATGTGTCACATGATTTATAGGAAGGTAAGAATGCCGCCTAGATCTTGTAAACCAAAGCACTGATATTGTAACTGAGCGCAGTGTTTTTATTTTCCCAAGAAACACATTGCTGTTTCACTAGGTACTACTTTAGTGAAATTATATTTATTAGAACAAGGATGCACAGCAGTGGAATCATTGTATTAGTACACAAACCATCCTGCATGCATTATGTAATATTGGTCATGTTTTTTTCATGTAACTCCATGTAGAGAGCAACAGGTTGAATTTAACGGCTAAACACTTTATCCAAAGGGAAAATAATACCCTATAAACATCCATTGTTCTAGCAGGATGTTTAAATGCATGTATAATAGTACTTTACTTGTATGTAAACAGTCTAGTATTACAGATTATGCAACATGAGAAAACCCTTTAGAAAAAAGCTCTGTTCATACAGGGCGGTTAAACTTTTTCTTAATGCTGTGCCTCTTATACAACTATGGGGCAAGTTTGGGGAGGAATAATAGAGTTTTAATTTTTCTATATTGTACACTTTCTCTAATGTATGCAAGGTGCAAAAGACAGCCATACATTAGTAGTTTCCCTTTTCTCAATAATCCCAGTTAATCTTATCTTAATCTTTTGGCAAATGCAAACACCACACATGTACAGCAGTCCCTTGTTTAAACTGTTTTTTGAAAACTGTTTTTCTGTGTTGCTTTTTACTAATTTCAGGCGCTTCGTCTTAGCAATACAGCAATGGGAAAAACAACAACAGGACAAATTGTAAATCTTTTGTCAAATGATGTGAATAAGTTTGACCAGGTAACTTTGGTTTTCTTTCATTCTCACATTTTAAGATGTCGCTCATCTTTTTAATTAGCTAATGTTAAAGACAACAATAACCCTATAAAAAACATTTGTGCAGTGAAAAATTTTTTTTATTTTGCTCAGCCTATCTATTAACCTAGTTTTTCTTTTTATACTGAACAATTCCTTTAATATGGCCACTGACTTATGAACAGGGTTGTAAAAAGAAAAGAAGGCAGAAGGTGTACTGTAGGCAAGGTACAGTGTATTGGCTCTGTAGCATTATTTGCTTAGTTACTCTTAGGGTAAGGCCAGACGAGGAGATTCGGGGGGGATTTTGTCGCCTGGCGACTTATCGCCACGTCTTTTGCGCGACTATCTCCCCGAACTGCCTCAGCGTTTTTTCCCCATAGGCTAGAATGAAATTCGCCTGCGCTAATGCACCTGCGGCGATGCGTTTTCAATAGTCGCCCAAAGTTGCCTCACTGAGGCAATTTTGGGCGACTATTGAAAACGCATCGCCGCGGGTGCATTAGCGCAGGCGATTTTGCGCTGTAGCTTATGGGGAAAAGATGCTGAGGCAGTTCGGTGAGATAGTCGCGCAAAAGACGTGGCGATAAGTTGCCAGGCGACAAAATCTCCCCGAATCTCCTCGTCTGGCCTTACCCTTATCCTTTTTGCTCTATTTTTATTTAATACACTTTAGAGGTAATGTCATTAGATTAGATTAAAGTCCGATGTTAGTTTCAGGTTTGCATTGTTAACTGTACCATATATTTACAGCCAAAGTTAAATGTCATAGAGCGTACTCTTTAACAGAATAATTTGCTCTGTATACAGTAATATTTATTGTCTTTTTTTTTTTTTTTAGGTTACAATTTTCTTGCATTTTCTATGGGTTGCCCCACTGCAGGTCATAGCAGTGACTGTGCTACTTTGGATGGAAATTGGCCCATCTTGCCTTGCAGGGATATCTGTCCTTATCATACTGATGCCTTTGCAATTTGGTCTAGGAAAATTCTTTACTTCGTTAAGGTAAAATATTTATTTGTGATAATTTTGTATTTTCAGTTATTTGCCATTTACAAAATCTTCTACAACTGTTGGATTGGGCTGGTTGTGTTTTTATGATGTCTTGATGTAGCTGTTTATTGCCTGTTGACATTATTTATTCCAGATGATATTCTAATGTATTCCAGATATGGCTATACTTGCTGAGAAGTGCACAGAATCCTTGTATTATTTCAGCACTATTATTGTTGACTCCTGCATTTGGTTAGCTTATTGGGTCAGATCATCCATTTTTCAATTTCATTTTGTTGCACTTTTCTAACCCTTTTTTGTGCTAGTTATTGTGTAGATGGGTGCCTAAAATTTAGCTCACTATATATTTATTCTCAAAGTGTTGTAAAATGACTGAATTATAGATAGGCTGACTTTTCCATACGTTGCTTAAATCAATTGTCCCACAAATGCGTTTGTCTTTGCAGTAGCCATAGTGTCCAGGTCTTTCCACAGAGAGCAAAAATCAAACGCTGATTATGATCTATTACAAATATATGTTATTATCTGCAAATAATGTATAATTCATGCTCTTAGTCATTTACAGTGTCATAATAATAAAAAAAGGACTTGGATAGTTTTATGTTGCTTTCACTCTTGTTCCCCATATAACTTTTGCCTATATGTAAAGAGTCTGTGTATATAAACTCTCAAGGTGGCAAACTTCTGCAAGTCTTTGAACCTTTTACTCCTTGTGTCTCTCAGTCAGTTTCCTACATACATACAAACAAGCTCTAGTCCTACTGCATCTATTTTATTAACCAATTCTTTGAGTGCCATAGTATCAGGTTCTTGGCAGGGCAGAGAATGTTCTATGACTGTGCTGCTTTGCCCAGTGAGCCTAATCTTAAAAGCAGATTTATCAAAATGTGAGATTAGAATTCAACAAACAAAAATCACTCGCTTTAGTTTCAATCCTATGGGATTTTTAGAATTGTATTTATCAGATGGTAAACTCTTTCTTTCATCCAATGTTAAATACGATTCTAAAAATCCCATATGTATGAATAGAAGTGGGTGAATTTTTCTGTTATAAATTCTAATCTCACATTTTGATAAATCTGCCCCGAAGGGGCCCACTTATTATGTAGTGTAAAACATTGGAGAAAAACACATGTGATGATGCCCATAACAACCAATCAACAATTAGATTTCAACAGTCAACTACAAGTTAGAAAACAAAAGCAAAGATCTGATTGGTTGCCATGGGCAAAATCACCATGTGAGCACAGTTTAGGGCTCTCCGTGAAGTGAGGTGCTTTGAGAGACAGAGCTGGGCAGAAGGAGCTTTGCTGCCAGCAAGAGAGTTCCAGAGCTTGGAGCCTAAATTCCTTGTGGGGAAAGAAAGAGAAAAGGACTGGCAGAGGCTAGTGAGTCTGAATCCCAGGAGGGTAAGCCAGCAGGGCTGAGTGTGAAGCCCAAATACTTCAAAGTGCAAGAGGGTGAGAATTTCCCTTGATGGTGAGCGACCAGAGGGGGGAAAACCCTGAATTTTTTGCAGTGTATTTGCTGAACTATACCCTGCATGTTCTACAGTGAAGTTGAACTGTAACCTGAACTTTTTGTTGGGAATGCCCAGTGCTTAATAAAGCTGTGTTTTGTCCTAAACTTTGGTGTCCCTGTCTCTAAGCTCCAAATCCTACGCTATCTGCCTACCAAACGCTAATTCCCCCAAAAAGTGCATGTGCAGGTCAGTGGCATATATATATTGTACTTTTTTGCAGTGTACAGCACTTCAGCTCCTTAACAGTGCTTTACAAAAAAAGTTATATATATATAAACATTATTTGTATTTTAGGGGGAAGACTGCAGCTTTCACAGACACCAGAATTCGAACCATGAATGAAGTAATATCTGGGATGAGAATAATTAAGATGTATGCATGGGAGCAATCGTTTTCAGAGCTGGTTAATAACATTCGCAAGTAGGTACCAAAGGTGAAGGGCCTGATTCAACCCTAATTGAACATTTATGGTCATACTGTACATTTCTCTTGCTTATTCACATAAAGAAAAAACCATCCAAGGGATCCAAAAAAGTCTTTTGGTTTTATGCACTGATGCAACACTTAGCGGCAGATTTATCAAGGGTCGAATTCGGAAGTAATGGGAGTGTTTTGAACTTCCATAACTTCGAAATTCGAATTAAAAAAGACAAAACTTATCAAAAAATCTTGTTTTTTTTTTTTTTGGGCGAATAGGTCAGTTTTTCGAATTTGAATTGTACGAATTGAATTAACAGTGCATCCGATCGAATTCGATTTGAAGTTTTTCCAAAAAAACCCTTTGATTTTTCAAAGTCCACCAATTGACTCCAATTAGGTTCTAGGAGGTCCCCCATAGGCTTAAACAGCAATTCGGCAGGTTTTAGATGGCAAATGGTTGAAGTCAAATTTTTAAAGAGACAGTACAATATTCATTTTTTCAAATTCAATATTCATTTTTTCAAATTCGAATCAAATTTGGACTATTCCCTATTCGAAGTACACAAAAATTAGCTCGAAATGCTAATTTTTTAATTCAAATTTTCCCTTCGACCTTTGATAAATCTGCCCCTTAAGGTGTTATTTACTAATACTCTAATTTATCTCATATTTTTATTAAACCAAACTCCCATCCAAGATTTTATAACTCGAAAAAGTTGGGTCAGGAAAACATTTTTCGAATTTTACCCCCGCATTGATTTTTTTGGGTTATTGTCTGAAAACCTAGGATTTTTCGGATTATCCGATGAAACCCACCTCAGATCACAATATCTTCAAATTGTAAAAAGGACATCTCCCATTGATTTATACATGACCTCGACAAGTTTGAGATGGTGAATTTTCTGATTCTGACTTTTTCCAGCTTCGGGGTATTCATAAATCTCAAAAAGAGTTATTTTAGCAAATAACCCCCTTACTGTTGTGGCTTTTCTTGCAGAGAACCCATGGGTAATCCCATGTCTGAAAGATTTTTTTTGTTTGAAAAGTTTTTACTTGGTAAACTAAAGGAGTATTCGGACATTTTATGGCAGTGTGGTCACTGATAGACGTTGGTGTATAAAAAGCAAAAAATGGAATAGTAACATCAAAAAATGTAAGTGTTTTAAAGTAATACAAATATAATGCAGTGTTGCCCTGCACTGGTAAGACTGGTGTGTTTGCTTCAGAAACACTACTATTGTTTATATAAATAAGCAATGAGGCAGCCATTCAAAGGAGAAAAGGCCCAGGTTACACAGAACATAATGGCGTTATCTGTTATCCACTATTTAATCTGTGACATATAGCCTTTTTTCAATTTAAATTTTTCATTGCTACACAGCAGCTTGTTTATATGAACCACAGTAGTGTTTCTGAAGCAAACAGATCAGTTTTACCAGTGCAGGGCAACAGTACATGATACTTTCATTACTTTCTTGTTCTTGCACTGCAAAAGGCACTCACCAAAATGATTACAAAGAATTGGCACTACCTGTATATGCAGTGTTGGTAGCTCTTGCCGGCAGTGCCGGGCCAAGGTATTTTGGCACCCTAGGCAAGGGCTTCAATCAGTGCCCCCCTCATGGTATTGCATTACCATTTCCCACCTTACCATTCATATTGCCCCAGTACCTGTTCCAGCAGCCATCGTGTTGCCCCATGAACCTGTGCCAACGGCAGTCAATCCCTCATATTGCTCCCAGTCTGTACCTGTCCCAGCATAACCCAAAACATCCATCATATTGTTATCTCCAATCTGTATCTATGCCAAAAATCGATCATATTTCCCCAAACATCTGTGTACCTGTGCCAGCAGCCACCACATTGCCCCATATACCTGAGCCAGAAACAGCCAATTCCTCATATTTTCCCCAATCTGTACCTGTGCCAGCAGCAGCCAAAAAAGAAACAATATTGCCCCCAAATATGTACTTGTGCCAGCAGAAGCCAAAAATCCATCATATTGCCCCCAAATATGTATCTGTGCCAGCAGCAGCCAAGAGGGAGGTGGGAAGTGCTTCTGCCCACAGTACGAATCACAGTCAAGAGGGGGTTGGAACAGGCAGTTGATAAAACTATTAAAGGCCAACAAACCAAGGTTAAAAGAAAAAAAAATCCCCTTAAAAGTGCCCCCCCATGGTTGCGCCCTAGGCAGGCACCTACTGTGCCTACCCCTAGTTCTTGCCCTGGGACATAGGCATCCCCTATCCTACCTCATATCTTGAATTGTGGATCTAATGCATGTGTAAAAAAATTGCATGCAGTGCGTACTATTACAATATAATTATAATATATTACTATAGTAGCAACATTAATATAAACTCATGTTATAAAAAAGACATTATAATTTGAAAGTTTAATGATTTCCTCTTTCATGTCAGAGCAGGGCGAGGGGTGGGGGCTCATCAGTAGCACAGAGAGCACAATTGTACTGTTGCACCAGAAGAAACAAATTTCCATAAAAAAAAAAAAAAATAAAGAAATTTGGCTCTTAAATTACCAGGTAGCTTGTTGGACACTGCTGCCTGAGGAAAGGTTTTCACCGTGCTCTGGGCTCACATAGAACTAAAATATCAAACAATACATACCGTTCTAAAATTCATACATAAGATGTTTATATAGTGCATAAGGTACCCCCTATTGTAAAATAGGAAGGATATTATAAGTCCCCTAGGCGTTCCATGACCATATAAAAACACAAGGCCAAAGGCCGAGTGCTTTTATACAGGTCATGGAACTCCGAGGTTACTTCTAATATCCTCATATTTTCCAACAAGGAGTACTTTAGTTATTATAATACACAAGTTTTACTGAGTCATGTGACAAAAATGACAACACTACTCATCATTTATAACTGATGGCATCACTAGCCACTGTTTACAAGGAAATCATTTACAAGATATTCATGGCTTTTGTGTATTATATAGTGAATAAAGTACCCCCTCTTGTAAATTATAAGGATATTATAAGTTACCGAGGAGTCTCATGACCATATAAAAAACACAAGGCCGAGTGTTTTTATACAGGTCATGGAACTCTGAGGTAACTTCTAATATCCTCATATTTTGCAACTGGGGGTACTTTATTTATTATAATACACAAGTTTCAGTGAGTCATGTGACAGAACTAACATCAGAACTCACCGTTTATAAGTATATAATTTACAAGATATTCATGGCTTTTGTGTATTATAAAAATATTATGGATGAATGTATTATTTGGCGCAACCATTTCACTACTCCTTACAGAAAGCTAAAGGGCTAATGTCCTTCTTAAGTTTGTCCCATCAGCCAGCAACAACTTATAGGACTTATGGACCCTCCGCATAGTTAAAAGCATGTACCTGTGTCTGCTTTTGCAGAACCTTGACCTGGTATGGTCTTCAAGCAATATAAAAAACCCTTGGAATAATCTATTAAAGCAACAGTGTGAAAAGGGGACCGTGTATCATTATTAATTTATAACAGGATTTTTTATGAGCAAATATTCATTTTCTTCCTATGATAGAGGACTATTATCTATGATGTACATCAAATAGGTTTCTCTTTAAAACTGCAAGGAACAGCTTTTTTTTATCTAGATAAATGTTTATTTGTGCACATTTCATTCATATCTGAAGGAACGCCTGGTGCAGTGTGTTTCTAATAGAAATAAATGGTATGTTAGATGTGGTACTGAGGTTTAGTCTCTCTGTATGCTATCAATAAATCTCCAATCGCTAGCTGCTTTAGTGAAGTATACAACTCCGGTCCTATAGTGGTTTTAAGGCATTCGTTTCTTTTGCTTTTTTTATTATAGGAAGGAGATAAACAAAGTCCTTCGAAGCTCATACCTTCGCGCCCTGAACTTGGCATCATTCTTTGTTGCAAGCAAAATCATATTGTTTGTGACATTCACCACATATGTTCTGCTTGGCAATGTTATCTCTGCAAGTCGAGTATTTGTTGCAGTGTCCCTTTATAGTGCAGTGAGACTCACTGTCACTCTCTTCTTCCCCTCAGCTGTTGAGAAAGCATCGGAGGCAAGGGTCAGCATAAGGAGGATAAAGGTACAGTATTCAAATATTTTTGACTTGCTTCTATGCAGAACCTTTTTTTAACCACTATTTCCTAGAGAGAATTTTTTAACGTTAATTTAAAAAAACAAACTATGTATTATTTGCTTAGTTTTATATTGTACCTCATGTGCCTAGTGATCATTACATTTATAGAAATGTGCAGATTACTTAAAAGTAGGGATGCATGGAATCAGAAATCCTAAAAATTAGGATACTAAAAAAAAACTTTGGATTTATTATACCCCGAGGATGGGAAAAGTCTGAGTCCGAAAATACGGCATCTCAGACATACAGAGGTTGTATATAAGTCAATGGGAGAAGTCCTGAAGATAGTCTGGTCTGCTCTGGGTTTCGTGTAATAATCTGAAGATTTCAGGTTTTGCCGGCAAAAATCTGAGTTTTCAACAGAAAATTAGAAAAATTTTACGATTCGGTTTTTTTAAAGCACAGGAAATTTTCAGAAAACCGTATTGATAAATAAGGGGGGAAAAAACCTGTGTGGATTTGGTCTGAGTAGTTTTTCGAAAATACTCCCTAGTTTTCAGATAAATAACGCCCTTAATGAATGACAAATTATTAAAAGGAGTTTTGTACCTGCCTAAAGCAACGATAACCTTCTAGTAATGAAAATCTGTGTCTCCTAATAAACCCCAGCAGTTACCTCAGCTTAGGGACCAACTCACAATATACAGTATACATAGTATATAAAAGTCACAATAAATTTAAATTCTCAATAGATGGCTGCTAAGAAACCAGTGCAGTTTGCAACAGAATTTAATAATCAGCCTTGTAGCATTAGCTTCTATGAAATGTAAACCTCATTTTCTGCTTGATGATTTGTGATGGTCCCAGCTTAGCTTCTGAACAACAGTCCAGTCCACATTGAGCATATGAGTGTCATTGACACACCTAACAAAATCCAAGATGATGACCCTATGTACAAAACTTGGAGGCCCTGGATCATTATTGTTATAGAGAGTCTGAAACTTTAGGAAGGTGCATTAAGTTTGGTTTAGAAAGTAAAACATTTCTACCATATTTGTTTTTAGGGTTTACTTCTCCTTTAATCACAGATGTTGTTGGTTTGTTTATTGTACTAAAGTTTGCATAAGTCAGTTGGCGTTCACATTGAGATTATTTGGGCAAATATGTTGGTTATTTATAAATAATATAATACTAATCCATGGATGATTATTAGTGATGGGCGCATCTGTGCAAAATGCATTGAAGTCAATGGTCGTCAAAATAATTTTGACACGAGCAACACTTTTTACATGTGCGACTATTTGGTCCAAATGCATTAAAGTCAATGGGCGTCCAAATAATTTGGCCGGCGTAAATTTTTATGCGCGTAACAATTTTTTTTGACATGGTGGATTTTTTTTATGATTTTTAATCCCTTTAGTATGAATCTGTGCAGTTTCCATTTAATTTCTCTCATATTTTTTCCCTTCCCTACAGAATTTCTTATTGCTTGATGAAATCTCCAAACCAGCCTTAGAACTGTCAGAGGAAAATGAAGAAAATCTTTTAGTTCAAATTCAAGATCTGACATGCTATTGGGACAAGGTAAGGTAAAAATATATAAAGTAGATATATTGAAGTAAAGCTGTCCATAGATTAGGCTCATCCACCCATTTGGTCCTTAGGGCAGCCTGATCAGTTATATATATTTTGCTGCCCATGTGGTGGCCAATATCAATCTAATATGATATTGTTGCCCCCAGGTTTTAACTGGAGCATTTTCGGATTCGAGCTTTTTGCAGCTTCTGGACATAATAAATCTGGAAAAAAGTGTTTTTTGGGAAAAAGGCAGCTTGACCTTTGATAAATAACCTCCTATATGTGACCTGCCTCTACATATTATATTATCTGATGTTTAAAATGTTCCCCTTATTTAGCCCTCTTGTCTACCTGGTGAATGAAGAAGTGACTTTCTTCCTGTTTTACACTTTGATATCCTTAATATAATAAATGATAATCACATAGGATAAACTAGCCATAGTGATTATGTTTATGTAAACAATATTTAATGGCAGATATGAATCAATCTGCAATATATTGAACAGCACAAATCCAGAATTAGGAAATACGAGTAATTGAAGATATGGAAATTTTTTGTGGTAATTTAGAATACTTTATATAACAAAAGCCTAATGATCTATTACATTTAATCACAGACATTGGAAATACCCACGCTTCGAAATATCTCGTGCAGTGTAAGGCCAGGGGAATTACTGGCTGTAATCGGACCAGTTGGAGCAGGGAAAGTGAGTAATGTATTTTGTAATTCTTTGATGAATCTGAAGCACTGAATTTAAAGTGTGATGAAAATATTGATACTTCTTTTATTCATATATATAAATTGAAATGTTGGTGAAAAAGAATGTGGAGTTTAACGAATTATGTAAATACATTGCAAATGGGCCCTGAACCCCCAGAGAAACTGCTTTCAAAGGGAGTGTAAAGGCAAAAAAATAAAATCCCATTTTTACTTTCTTTAATGAAAAAGAAATCTTCAATATACTTTAATTAAAAAATGTCTATTGTTTTTATAAGAATTCTGACTGTATGCAGTAAAATTCCCCCTTCATTCACTTGCTCTGACTGCTGTGGTCTTTTACAGTTCTTCCCCCATAATTACAATGTAGTTGCAGTTCCAACTTTTAGCCATAATAGTTGCACCTGGTTTGTCAAAACAGATGCTAATGTGCTTGCTTTTTGGTGTTAACCACATGCATTTAGCAGTTTCAGAAGGGGTGACCATTCAAGACCATGCATTCAAGTACCCTACAATATTGAATAAATATGTGCTCTCCATTGTGTCCATTTTAGTCTATTTATACATGAACTTTGCTCTATAGATTTAGGCTGTGACCTTTGTGGCCATAGAATTGGAGCTTAATTTATGTCATCATTAATATTTGCTATTCTTTTTGCTAGTCTTCCCTGCTGAGTGCTGTGCTCGGAGAATTGCCAAAAGACAAAGGCTTTGTGGATATCCGAGGAAGAATTGCCTATGTCTCCCAACAGCCGTGGGTGTTTTCTGGTACTGTTAGAAGTAACGTATTGTTTGGGAAAGAATATGTCCAAGAAAAGTATGAAAAAGTCCTGAGAGCATGCGCTCTTAAAAAGGTACATAATCTAAATGAAGCACTCAAATGCTTGTATTATGTCAGTGCAAAATAGAAGCCTTAGGTCTAACTCTGTCTTGGCTAGCTACTGAGAGAAGAAAGAATACAGTGTTCAGCATCCTGGAGAGGACACAGACCATGCTTGTGGGCAGTTTACCTGGGTGATGGCCAGTAATGGATATTGGCACTTCAGAGTTCCCCCAGTGAGGAATTTAGCTTGGGAAATGCTGAGTGTGTAGTTCAACAATAAGCACCTCTTTTTAACTTGGTTGAGTATCATATTGCATTCAGGAAATGCAATATTTTCAGTGCCAAGGAAAGTGTTTGCTAGAGGCTTTAGACTAGAATACCATTATGCCATAATAATTTCCCTGAAGATTAGGCTGTACAGTCTCTAGTCAAGAGACTTTTCAATGTATTTTTTTTTTAACCAAATGTGCTTTATTGAATTCACTACATGTATCAATAAACAGTACAGCAAAAAAAAGACAATTTGTGCGGTTTCAATAGAGTACAATTCCGCTAAGTTATGTCATTAGTTTTGGTTATATTGACACATCAAAAGAGAAAAAAGAAACATAAAAACTTATAAAGAATTTATGCTCTCCAAAGGTGTGATTAATAGTCTTCATGGTCTTAAAAACATTGCCTACTTATGGTGGTATACCTGTTGCACTAGGTTGGGATGGGGACGCAGGAGGGGCCTGAGCAGTTGTATGCCTCTAGATCTAGCCATATAATGCTGCCATGGCATCCATATGAGGTCATGAGCTTCTCTTTTGGTTTCTCTAGTGGCCGCCATCTCTTCCATTTGTTTGTGGGTGGTGATTAATGCAAGTAGCTCTTGTAGAGAATAGGTAGTATTTAGCTTCCATTTTCGTGATATAATTGTGACTGCTGCTGTAAATATTTGAAACGGCAATTTCCGTTGTGGTGGTTTTACAGAAAGTGGAAGAGCATTAAGTAGAGCTTCTTGCGGTTCAAAGGGTATAGTCTAGTCTAGCTCAGTTTGTAAAAATGCAAATACAGATTTCCAAAATTCAGACGCTTGAGGGAAGTCCCACCACATATGATATAGTGTGCCTGGGGTAGCACATCCTCTCCAGCAATCGTTGGCATAGTTGGGATTAATATTATGTATTTTAGTGGGTGTGAGGTGCCATCGAAACAGCACTTTTTTTGTTAATTTCTATTTGATTTTTGCATCTCGTGGCTCCTTTAGATGCTGTGAATACTCTGTCCCAATGTTGGGGTTTGAGCTGAGTGTTAAAATCCTGTTTCCACCTCATTTGCTAAAGGAGCTTAAGCTCTGGGTCCTTCTGCAGAAGTAACTTATAGCAGGCTGATAGCACCCCCTTCCCATATTTGCTTTCCCTACATAGGAATTCCATGCGTGTAGATCTCCTGATGTTTTTATAGTTCTGGAGATGCTTTTGTAGCAAATGAGTTATCTGTAATAGATGGTATCTTGCATTGTCTGATATTTGGTATTTCCTTTGGAGATCATCAAAGTGTCTCCAAGAGTTGGCAAAGTAGAGGTCTCCCAGTGAATTTATGCCTTTATTTATTAGCTTGCCTAGGTTAATATTCAGGATCAGCAGGTTGAGCACTTTCAGTGGAGTGAGGGTTGAAGGAAACTTTCCAAAGTTATGTTGTCCCAACAATTAAGGAGTAGCTCAGTTGTCAGAAGTTTTCTTGGCAAAGGTGGCCTAGCCTTGAGGGGTATCCATAATATATCTGCTATAGTGTCGCCTGCTAAATAGTAAATTTCCATGTCTGCCCATTTTTTATAGCCAGGGGTACTGTGTAGTCTTATTATATTTTCAAGAAGAGGCGCCTTGTGGTATAGGGAGATGTTAGGGATTCCCAATCCTCCTGAGTGAGTGGGAAGTTGCAGTGTTCTGAGGCTATTCTGTGCCTTTTCCCTTTCCATATAAAGTGTTGGATTGTTTTCTGGAGGTTTTTAATAAAGGTCTGATGTATTTGTAGGTTTCTAAGTAAATATAAAATGCGTGGCAGTATTGTCATTTTGGCAGTTGCAATCCTTCCTATCCAGGAAATTTCTAGCTTTTGCCATTTGTTACAACTGGCTTTTGTATCATTTAGCAGGGGGAGATAATTTAGTTTGTATACTTGGCTGAGGGTTTTGGGTATCTTTACACCTAGGTAGGTTACGTACTTCTCCAGTCAAAGTCACATGTTAATTTCAATTGCTCTGTTACTGCGTGTGAGAGACCTATTGGAAGGGCCTGCGTTTTACCCTGATTAATCTTATAGTGTGATATACGTTGGAAAATATTAAAGGGGACCCGTCACCCAAAAAAATTATTCAAAATCCTATTTTATCAGATTAGTCAAGGAATATGAACTTTAACTACACTATATAAATTATTTAAATCTTGTTTCCTTCAGTCTGGGATTTCAAAATGATAGCAAGCAGGCAGCAGCCATTTTGTGGACACTGTTATTAAGAAAAGCCTTGTATCATCTCAGTATCTTGTTTGTGCACCAGAATGGGGGACCAGATGTCCATCCCCATGCCCTGACCACACAATTATATGGTAAAGAGAACTGGGGGAATGTGGGGAGAGCAGGGACATCTGAGAAGTGCTGAATTGAAAGTGAAAGTAATTGTCTGCCCCGCCTCTATGCCACGGGCATAGAGGAGGGGCAGACAATATTTGATTGACAGCTGAAATTTTTAAATGAGCTTACAACAGCTATCAATGCTTAAATAAAAAATAGAAATTGGATTTTACGTTTAATTTGAAAAGGACTTTTATTATACAGATTTTTGTGTCTGGGTGACAGGTCCACTTTAAGTTCTTCTGTTAAGTTAACTAGTGATACATCTGGGTTAGTAATGGTCATTATTATATCGTCTGCAAAAAGTGCTACCTTGTGGTGGTCTCCAGCTGCTCTTACCCCTTCAATTCCTGGATGTGTGCGTATTTTCTCTGCAAGGGGTTAATGTATCCCTTTTAATGTAAAGAGGTTGTTCACCTTCCAACACTTTTTTCAGTTTAGTTGTTTTCATATTTCCCCAGAAATAAAGACTTTTCCAATGAATTTCTTTTTTCTTATGTCTTTCTGAAGTAGCTCTGGGAGGGGAGGTCACCAACTCTGTATACTGTTCTAAATTCATATATTAGTTGATACATTTATCTTTGTCTTTGAGCAGATTTCCTGAGTTTCATTAAAGGCAGCTGTTAGAATTGATACAATAGTTGCTAATACTCCAGAGGTGTTGCCAAGTATCAACTAATGTAGCAAATTGTAACAGTTCAGAATCTGCACCTGGATTGCTAAACTGTCAAACTGAACACCAGAGACAGGAACATTAAACCTTCAACAACTAAAACATGGAACGCAATTGAAGAAAGTCTTTATTTCTGGTGAACAATCTGAAAATAAGTGAACTGAAAGTTTGGAAGGTGAACAACCCCATTAAGAATATTGACCTATAAAAACATCAGTGTTTCATTTTTTTTTTTCATTTTAAGATCCTGAGTACTGTGATTAAACTTGTTTTATCCAGTGATAAAGTGTTTATCTTTAGTTTAGCTTGTATGTTTATGTGCCCTAACTATGGGCTTCCAACATTATGGTTATAGGATCAGATGTGTTATCAGACAAATAGTAGGGTTCCTAATATTGTGTAGCCTTGTCTTTCTTTAAAAAGGCAATATGCCCCTTTTTCAACATTGGTTCAATGAATAGAACTGAATATGCCTTTTTGCCTGTGGTTTTAATTATGAATTATGTGGTTTTTTTTGCATTGATTTCTTACACTGAGCATTTAAAATCTGAAATGCAACGTAGAGTGACATTCTATTGTTTGTACAGCACAGTAAAGCAAACCACTGAGAAGCTCTCTGTATAATGAGCTGTTCCTTGTCTGAAAGCCTAACAAAGGCTTTAGCTTAGGGAAAGGTTTGTTTATACAGAGGACTTTTTGGTGGACTGCTGATTTGTTTTTATTGTGCTCATATGAACAGGATGTAGAATGTGCCTTTAAATTTAATACAGATTTTGGCCTGTTTAGTGCCTGGGAAATCCTTCATCTTTTTTTCTGTTAGGCTATATTAATTGTTTTCTTTAGGACATGCTGCAGTTAAATGATGGGGACCTGACTATGATAGGAGACAGAGGTGTAACACTGAGTGGTGGGCAGAAAGCACGTGTAAATCTCGCAAGGTAAGATTAACACAGTTTCAGATTACCTTCTCCCAGTAGTATGAATAGGAGAGGAATTTTGTTTACATCATTCAGCAGAAAGTAGCTATCCTATCTGATAAGAAGCTGACGGTTGAATTCTGAGCCTCATGAACTTCTGTCCTTCTGAACCTCCACATCTTGTCTATGTGTATTTCTTTTTTCTGTTTTGTGAAATGTAAATGTAATATACTTCTGAAAGCCATTTACAAGTTTGATATGATATGAACTTCTGTAATACTACTACTTTCATTCCTAATATTAAATCAGATTGACACTTCTTTAATTTTACAGGGCTGTGTACCAAGATGCTGATATTTATTTGCTGGATGATCCTCTAAGTGCTGTCGATGCAGAGGTTGGAAGGCATTTATTTGAAAAGTATGCACCATATTTTAATTATACTCATTTATATTTGTGTTTATTGGCCTTGGGCAAAACCAGACATCTGATTGGTTGCTCTGGCTTACCAGACAGGGACACTTCTGTTCATGTTACCACATAAAACATGTTGGAGATGCACTTGTGCATGGAAAATGTTATGCTTCAAGAGTTCTTTAATCTTTGTGCTTGGATGCACAAAGCTGTTAATGTTTATTCCCCTGCTGTACCCACACTGACTGATATAAGGAGCTGTAGCTGTCATTCTTTCTATTCCACTAACTGATCATAGTTTAACTTACAACCATTACCTAGACAGGCCTGCACTTTAACTAATAACTTGCCCACTTTGCATTCATTAATTACCGAATGTAGGTCATATCTCTCTCACTTCATTAAGTGAATAGGGTGGGGCTGGTTTGGAATTGGCATTTTGTATCCCTTTGGATTATGTAAAAAGAGGTGCAAAGTTTGCAACAGGTCTAGTCATTGATAGCAAGCAATCATCAAAAAGCATTAAACTGTCACTTATTTGAAAGGAAGCATCTTATTGGTTGCTATGGGTTATTGCACCTGTATCTTTTATTACTAGGGATGCACCAAATCCACTTTTTTGGATTCGACCGAACCCCTGAATCCTTCACAAAAGATTCGGGTGATACCGAACCGTATCTGAATCCTAATTTGGATATGCAAATTAGAGGTGGGAAGGGAAAATTTTTTACTTCCTTGTTTTGTGACAAAAAGTCACGCAATTTCCCTCCCCACCCCTAATTTGCATATGCAAATTAGGATTCGGATTTGGTTCGGCCAGGCAGAAGGATTAGTCCGAATCCTGCTGAAAAATGCTGAATCCTGGCCAAATCCCAAACCAGAACCTGGATTCGGTGCATCCCTATTTATTACACATTTGGGCTGATATTTGTGGGCACTATTTTAGCAGATAGTAATTTAAATTAAATTGGGTTGAAAAAAGACAAAGTCCATCAAATTCAACCCCTCCAAATGAAAACCCAGCATCAATACACACACCCCTCCCTACTTTTAATTAAATTCTATATACCCATACCTATACTAACTATAGAGCTTAGTATCACAATAGCCTTTGATATTATGTCTGTCCAAAAAATCATCCAAGCCATTCTTAAAGGCATTAACTGAATCAGCCATCACAACATCACCCGGCAGTGCATTCCACAACCTCACTGTCCTGACTGTGAAGTACCCCCTACGTTGCTTCAAATGAAAGTTCTTTTCTTCTAGTCTAAAGGGGTGGCCTCTGGTACGGTGATCCTCTTTATGGGTAAAAAGGTCCCCTGCCATTTGTCTATAATGTCCTCTAATGTACTTGTAAAGTGTAATCATGTCCCCTCGCAAGCGCCTTTTTTCCAGAGAAAACAACCCCAACCTTGACAGTCTACCCTCATAATTTAAGTCTTCCGTCCCTCTAACCAATTTAGTTGCACGTCTCTGCACTCTCTCCAGCTCATTCATATCCCTCTTAAGGACTGGAGTCCAAAACTGAACTGCAAACTCCAGATGAGGCATTACCAGGGACCTATAAAGAGGCATAATTATGTTTTCATCCCTTGAGTTAATGCCCTTTTTTATGCAAGACAGAACTTTATTTGCTTTAGTAGCCACAGAATGACACTGCCCAGAATTAGACAAAGACCTCTAGATCCTTCTCATTTAAGGAAACTCCCAACACACTGCCATTTAGTGTATAACTTGCATTTATATTATTTTTGCCAAAGTGCATAACCTTGCATTTATCAACATTGAACCTCATTTTCCAGTTTGCTGCCCAGTTTTCCAGTTTAGACAAATCACTCTGCAAAGTGGCAGCATCCTGCATGGAACCTATAGTTCTTCACAATTTAGTATCATCTGCAAAAATAGAAACAGTACTTTCAATGCCCACCTCCAGGTCATTAATTAACAAGTTGAAAAGCAAGGGACCTAGTACAGAGCCCTGCGATACTCCACTAACAACACTGGTCCAATTAGAAAATGTTCCATTTACCATCACTCTTTGTAGTCTATCTTTTAGCCAGTTTTCTATCCAGGTACAAATACTATGTTCCAGGCCAACATTCCTTAATTTAACCAGTAACACTGTGGCACTGTATCAAATGCTTTATCAAAGTCAAAGTAAATCACATCCACTGCCATCCCAGAATCGAGGTCTCTACTTACATTCTCATAAAAAGAAATTAAGTTAGTCTGGCAAGATCTATTACTCATAAAACCATGCTGGCACAAACTCATAGTATTATGATTTGCTATGAAGTCCAGTATCTTATCCTTTATTAACCCTTCAAAAAGCTTTCCTACCACTGACGTCAGACTAACTGGCCTATAGTTTTGAGGCTGAGAACGGGATCCTTTTTTGAATAGAGGCACCACATTAGCAATTCGCCAGTCTCTCGGCACTATGCCAGATCTCAATGAATCCTGAAAAATTAAGTAAAGAGGTTTGGCAATCACAGAGCTAAGCTCGCTAATTACGCTGGGATGAATACCATCTGGCCCTGGACCTTTGTTAATCTTAACATGTTCTAGTCTCTTTTGAATTTCTTCATGTGTGAACTATGCATCATTAGTTGTATTACTAGAATTGGGACTGTTAAGAAGGAAACCTTCACTTACTGGTTCCTCATTTGTGTAGACAGATGAAAAATATGAGTTCAGAATCTGCGCTTTTATTTTGTTTTCTTCAACCAGCTGACCCCCCTCTGATAGTAAGGGTCCCACCCCTTCCTGCTTCATTTTTTTACTATTAACATATTTAAAAAATAATTTTGGATTTTTTTTACTGCTTGCTGCAATATCCTTTTCTATAGCAATTTTAGCTTGCCTTATAGCTTGTTTACATGATTTATTGGCCTCCTTGTACCTTATTAATGTTTCGGCTGTACCAGCTAACTTGAAATCCTTAAAAGCACGTCTTTTCTTACCCACCTCAACACCAACGCTTCTATTGAACCAAAAAGGTTTTGCTTTGCAACGACGTTCCTTGCTTACAAGTGGAATATACTGACAAGTATATTTATTAAGCAGCATTTTAAAGACTTCCCATTTTTGTTCTGTGTTTAACCCTGTGAAAAGCATTTCCCACTTAATATGTTGCAGAGATGCCCTTATACTGTCAAAGTTTGCATGTCTGAAATTTAGTGTTTTAGTTTCTCCCTTATAGAATTGCTTCTGCAACAGAATCTCAAAGGGGACCATGTTATGAACACTATTCCCTAAATGCTCACCCAAACAAATGTTAGAGATGAGTTCAGTATTGTTAGTTATTACAAGGTCCAAAAGAGAGTTATTTCTAGTAGGTTCTTGAACGAGCTGGAATAAAAAGTTGTCATTCAGCATATTTACAAACCTACTAGCTTTTTCTGTCTTAGCAACCCCATTACCCCAGTCATGTCTGGATAATTGAAGTCACCCATAGCAACAACTTGACCCAGCTGTGAAGCCGCTTGTATCTGCAAGAGTAGCTGGGCTTCATACTCGTCACTTATACGAGGTGGTTTATAGCATACACCAATGATAATTCTTTTTGATACCTTTTTCCCAGTCGAAATCTCTACCCAGAGTGATTCTACACCCTCACCAGTGCCAGCTATTGTTATTTCTTTAGCGCATGGCTTTAATTCAGGCTTTACATACAAACACACTCCTCCACCCTTTTTAATGCCTCTGTCCCTCCTAAAAAGGGCGTAACCATTTAAATTCACAATCCAGTCACATGTTTCATCCCACCAGGTCTCAGTGATACCAATTATATCCTAATTTTTAGAGCATGCAATTAATTCCAGGTCTCCCATTTTACCTGACAAACTCCGTGCATTTGCCAGCATACAGCGGAGGTTACTACTTTTACTTTTGAAATTTGCATTACTTAGTGAAGAATTATACGTTAAGTTAGTATTATTCTGTTTTCCTTGTAACAGAGGGACCTCCTTAGCTGGTAAACTGTATGCCCCCCTCACTCCTCCCACATGACCCCTTACTAACCCCACTGCCCCATCTACCCTAGCTTCCCCATAATTCTTTATCTCACTCACCCCCCCTTGCCTAGTTTAAACACTCCTCCAACCTCTTAGCCATTCTTTCCCCTAGCACCGCGGACCCCCTTCCATTGAGGTGCAAAACGTCATGACTGTATAGGTTGTACCCCAACGAAAAATCAGCCCAGTGCTCTAGGAACCCAAACCCTTCCTTCCTGCACCAACACTTGAGCCACGCATTTAGCTCCCTAAACTTCCGCTGTTTTCCTAAACTTGCACGTGGCACAGGCAAAATTTCAGAAAAGATGACATTGGAAGACCTTTCCTTGATCTTAGAGCCTAGATCTCTGAAATCTTTCTTTAAGGTCTTCCATCTACCATTTATTTTGTCATTAGTACCGATATGCACTAAGACAGCTGGGTCATGCCCAGCCCCACCCAATAATTTGTCTATCTGATCAACCACATGCCGAATCCTGGCACCAGGTAGACAGCAAACTGTTCGGTTGTAGCGATCCGGACGACAAATTACCCTATCCACTTTCCTAATAATTGAGTCCCCTACAACCACAATCTGCTTAGGCCTGACTCTACTCTCCTCCCCACCACTACTAGAGAAACTGGTCTTCCGGCTGTTAGAGAGATCAGCCCCATCTAGAATTGCCAATCCAGAGTTCATACTCCCATCATCTTCACACAATCTGGCAAACTTGTTGCAATGTATAATCAGCCTCCATTTTCCTTTTTCCCACCTTAGATTTTCTAACTGTCACCCAGCTAGCTGCCTCAATATCCTGCTGCTGTTCTGTTCCCCCCAAACTATCTGACCCCGCTAGGTCCTGCTCAGTGAGCAAAAGACTCCTTTCAAGATTGTCAATCGACCGCAATGTGTTCTGTGTTTTAAAGTTGAAGGGGTGGGGTGGTTGGATTGTGCCAGTAGTTAGGCACCCCCTAGTGATTAATAATAGAACATGAACACATAGTATATTAGGATTTTACGGAGTCTGCATAAATGAATCCACACTCAGTTCTGGCTCCGGAAGTAACTGCATACATTCAGACACAAGCTGGTAAGGGTATCTAGCACTTGGTCATCCAACGATGGAGTGGTCCGCTTTTATTAAAAATCAATCAAGGTTATTGTACATATTTTTTTTTTAAAAAAAAACAAAAACCCGGTACAGAGCCTGTCTACTCTTAAAAATTTTCAGTATCCCTTTAGTTTTATCAGTTCTGTTAACTTAAAACTTAAAAACGACCTTGGTTCACCAAAACTTCCATATAATTGGCATCCTTGACCTTCTAAGAACTGGTCCCATATGCCCATCACTTGTGCATTTAAGAATTTCCATATGGTACAAATCCTGTGAACCATCAATTACCGCTTTAGGGTGTCCACTATTGGCTAGAAGTAGTGTGTTGTGTGTATTAGGTTTTCTATACAAATCCAAAACTATACTTCCTTCCACAATCTTAAAGGTGATGTCTAAGAATGATATTTGTTAAACCTGGGTCTCCTCTAAAAATGAGATTCCCCATGCCAAATAAATATTAAATCAGCAGTATACAGAAAATATTTGATATGTTTCTGAAACTGATTTTTATCCACATCTATGTATACACATTCCCATAGTCCCAAAAAGAGGTTGTTATATGAAGGCACAAACCGTGCTTCCATAGCCACCTCATGTTTCTGTAAATAAAATACCTGTTGAAACATAAAATGTTTCAAAAAAGTTAGTGTGTTAAATAAAATCTAATCAAAAAATCATTCTGGATGTTTGAATAGACACCCATATATTTCAACCAAAATCGAAACCTCTGTTATGTACTATGGAGAAGTACATAGAGGACATATCCATGGTGACCCACCGATAGATATGTCGCAGTATAAAACTTTGAATCTATCTGCCGCTATAAAGATTTATGTGTGAGTTTTCATGTCATTGATAGGTGGAGCTAAATGTGAGGAAGGATGTTCTTAACAATGCTAAAATAGACTAATATATAAGAGCTCAGGTCCTCTCTGCAAGCTTGTTACCCTTAAAATGAATGTGGCTAAAAATGCCATATTTAATATACTGAACTTATTGCACCAGCCTAAATTTTTAGCTTCTCAATAGCAGCAATGATCCAGGACTTCAAACTTGTCACAGGGGGTCACAATCTTGGAAAGTATCTGCGACATTCACATGCTCAGTGGGCTCTGAGCAGCTGTTGAGATGCTAAGCTTAGGGGCTGTTGCAAATTATGAAGCAGAAAATGATCTTGGCCTGTAATATAAGCTGATGCTACAGGGCAGATTATTAAATTCTGATGCTAGTTGCACTGTTTCTGAGCTGACACGTAGTAATTATCTGTATTAATAATCAGCCTTATATTGTGACATTTATATTCTATGTGTACTTTATATTGTGAGTGGGTCCCTAAGCTCAGTAAGTGACAGCAGCACAGAGCATGTGCAGTGAATCAGCAGAAAAGATGGGGAGCTACTGGGGCATCTTTGGAGGCACAGATCTTCCCTGCTAAAGGGTTGTGGTTGCCTTGGGCTTGTACAGAAGCCCAAAACATAATGTATAACATTTCTACTTTACTTCTTTATTTAGTTCTCCTTTAAAAGATACTGCACTATTGATTATATATTAATTTTGTATTTATGGTTTATTTTGGCACCTGCAGTAAAGTGTTTTTAGTATTTTGTTTAAAGGATTTTATACATTTAAGTGTTAATTACATAAGGCTATGGGCACACAGGCAGTTTTCAGTGGCAGTCTGCATATTTTTGTAGGCTGAGAGAAGCAGATCTGCTCAGTGCTCCTGCTCCATTGATTTGAATTTGTTCAGCTTGTTTGCAGTCAAATACGGACCTCAGCTTCAGCTCCGCTGTGTGTGACTGCACACAGGCTGATGGAATTCAAATCAATGGAGCAGGGGCACTGAGCAGGTCTGCTTCCCTCAGCCTGTAAAAATATGCAGGCTGACAACAGCGTGTGACCATAGCCTTATGGTTGTACAACTGTAAAGGTTCCTATTGAAGGTGGCGCTCTAAGTGGCGAATTGTTTATTAAATGTTTATTAATGTTTAATAAAGTAATTACAAGCAAACATCTCCATCGTTGGCTGGCAGAGTGTTAGATGCCCTTACCAGTTTGTCTGATGCACGCGCAGAAGAGTGAAAAAGCTTAGTTTTTTGCTACTGTTTGGCTTTTCACTCTACTGCTCATTCGCACCCGTGCAAATAAAACAATAAAGGAAGAAGATCACTCAGTGGTGCTCACTGTGAAGAACCCTGTGCCTATTTGTTTTCTGCAAACAGAACTAGCCTGGGGTAAGAAAGTAAGTGATTACGATCAATGGGGGGGGGGGGGGGTGCGCCTAACATTTGGCACTCCTCCCCCCAGTGATTTACACTTTCCTTCTCCTTTAAAGCAGAACCATTTTTTAAAGATGTATCCCTTTAATTCCTTTGTGTCTGTCTGTATAGTAAATAACATATTTAAGTTATGGAAATTGTGGGGTGCCAGAGCGGATGTTCTTTTGAAACTTTATATCAAGTTGTTTTCCTTCCTTCCTTGGAGCGATATCTGTCATTCTTTTCACAGAAAGACATATATTTCTGCTGCTTCTTGTCAGTTTCATCAAGTTTTCCTTTGCCTCTAGTTATAATTTCTGTTCTCATCTTTGATGTTTTGTTTTCTCCACTGAACAGTACTGTTATCTAAATAAATTCAGACATTTGTTTTCTTGCCAAAGACAGAAGATTTGAGATCTGTGTGACAATGCTGAGAAAGTGACTTTGATGATTAGTTACCCTCTCATACTGTCATAAAGTGAACTGATGCTCAGTGCTGTCATTATTCCATGAAACATATTCACTGTACAGAACACATTGGTTACACACTGAGACCCAAGGACATGAAACATTTATCATTTCAGCAATACTGTAAGAATTTGCACATGAAATGTGTCAAACAAAGCAGTTAAATTAAGGCATAGCAGGCTGTCATCCAGCATTTTTTCATCAAGTCGGAATGTGTGGCAACAGGCAATTCAGAAATTTTCTCTATCTTCAATTTGTCAAGAGTCCTTTTGAAATGGATTGCTACTGTTTTGTGCTGTATAATAGAAAAGCATTCTAGTGGAATCTTTTTTTTTTTTTTTTAGTGCTTTACTTTAATATTGAGACACAATGGTTCAGAAATTCTTACTTATCTGCAATGTAGCTGAGTTTATGGACTAGACTACAGATTTCTGCATTACATTATCTATTATATTTTAAGTCCAAGCATGTTTTGCAGAGCTGAATTATGGGCAGCCAACTAATGTAAAATAAAATGATCAAGATTATAATGGAAAGCCTTTCTCATAAAACCTTGCAAATTAGGTGACACACAGTTAGGCACATATTTCCCATAGATGCCAAAGATACCCAGACGTAGGTATGTAAAATCTATGTTTATGTTATTATTTAGCTAAATATGGCAGATCAAAAAGTTGAAGCTGTGTTTGGTCCTTGTGAGGTAGATAGGTTACTGGTGCACAAATAATACCCCTGCATAATGGACTCCTGCTCAATCACAACAAAAGGTGAAAGAAGGCGGTTGAATAGTGATAGTTTAATTATCTACTTCTGAACATTTACCCTGTTCCATTTTCCATTGTTTAGATCAAGAAATAATAAAAACATAGATGTTTCATGATTAAACAAAATACTAAAATATTTACAGCATAACTTATGTGTTAAACTCATGTTGAACAAGTAGTACACTACTAACTTTTTAGCCCAATGGCTGATCCCAGGTATCTCAGGGAAAACTAAAACAAATTGTAAGGCGCCCGTCGTTGTGGGCGCCCGTCGCATGCTTCCTTTCCTCTTCTGCGCCGGTTCTCCTATGGCGGGTTTATGCGCCGGCGTGATGACGTCATCGTGCAATGGCGCGAAATTCAAACTATTTAAAGGGGCTTTGTAAAATGACACATTGCCCGTTGTAAGGTTCAATTTAGGTTGTTCCTGGTGCTTTTCCTGTATGTATCCTGTTGATCTTCTGTGTATTGACCCTTGCTTAGCCTGACTATTCTGAACTCTGTATCCTGACCCTTGCCTGGCTGTTTACTCTGACCTCTCCAAGCTTAACCCTGCCTGTCTGGCTATTCTACGCTCTCCAATCCTGTTTCCGGCCTGTTTGACTATTCTACGCTCTCCAATCCTGATTCTGGCTTTAGTTCCTCACAATTTTATGCAATCTTTTTGTTCAACCCACTGAATTAAAGCTGAAAGTCTTAAGTTGCGTTGTTTCATTTAAAATTCATTGTGGTAATGTACAGAAAAAAGTAGTCTGTCCAAATATTTATGGACCTAACTGTATGTACCACAAGCCTTATACAAGGTACTGGAATGTTAAATGTTGAAAAGCAGCATGTGCTATTAATTCTGTTGCAGAAACAGCCATGGGGTCAAACTGAAATCCATAGCACCCGAGTGCCCACTTTATAAATTCTGAGGACAGGCCCCTTTAAGGAAGGCACCTGACTAAATTGGGCAAATACAAGTCAAATGCACAATCACAGATGTTTTATGTAAATAAAAAAATGACTTGACTGGTCAGACAGGGACCTGGGCTACACTGCTGCTTCAAGACACTGACAATGGATACAATCAGATCTTGTTAGATGAGTGGTTGAGATGGTATCTGTCAACAAATTGTTGTTAAATCTTATCTTTATTTGGATATACTAAAAATTTGTATCTGTTCGTCTCTGTATATGCTGTACTATATCTCGGGCAGTCTCTTCTTTACAGAAATAATAGGCACTTTTCTTAATCACATGAAAAGGTTATGAATTTCTGCTTTTACTAATAATTGATAATGTGCCAGTCCTGTGGAAAGCAATATTTGTTCCTGTAATATAATTCTCTTATTGCAAACAATGTATTTATTTGTAGAGCTACAGTATTTAAACAGTTTCCCAATGTTTTTGTATTTTCATTCACAGGTGCATCTGCCAGGCTCTGCGCAAAAAGCTTTGCATTTTAGTGACTCATCAACTTCAATATCTCAGTGCTGCTAAACAAATACTGATACTAAAAGAGGTAGTCTAATGCTTTTCCCTTTAACTATCTTATTAGCTTAATGTTATAGTTGCCATATGGAGGTTGCACTCCTGAAGATAAGGGATCTCCCCAGAACATGACATAAAATTTGGATGACTAGGTTGTGTGCATACACGTGAAACCACAAAATCATGTTGCTAGCGATCACTATAAATGTCAGACTTATTTGGTACATGTACAAAGTACAGTTTTGTTTGCTAACAGGTTAGGGTGGCGGAATCTTTGTATGATCATTGTCAGCTTCTGGAAAGTTTTTACTTTTCTAAGACTTTGATTTTGGATATGTGCATATACATATACACTCCAAATAAGGAGTGAGGGATAGTTTGTTTTATTCAGAAGAATGTGGTGTAGCCAATTAAAGCTGGCCGAATACATTAAGACAGGAGTTGCCATACTTTACTAGTGCAAGGTCTACTTTTAGTGATGTTGTCCCATTGCGGTCTACATCCATAATTGCATTGTTAGCATTTTGTTCCATGGAAAATACAGTCTTAAATATTAATTTATGAGAATTTATATTGCTATATTTATAAAACAACTATTTCTTATGAAACCTTAACAGAATAAATATGTGAATGAAACAGGAGGGTGATTTAGACAAGTTGTTTGTTAAAAGTGTCTGGGGATCTACTGATCACCAGCTAAAGGTCTACAGGTAGATCCCTGCATTAAGATAGTAGAATTTAAGTTTAAGACCTTCTTTAACACTAGCATTATGTAGACCTGCCATATCCAAATATCAAATTCAGTATCCTTCATAATTAATTCATTGAGATATATACATTGCACTGGTTATTGTGCAGCACTACAATGTGCCTCTATGTATATTGGCTGCTAATTTACCATCTGATTTCATGTATGTTTGGGTGTAAAGTGACAAGATTGCAGCCCTAGTCAGCAGTATTCTAAATGTCTTTGTTAATGTGTGATATTAACTGACTTCAGATATAATTCACATGAAATCAATGGGCTTGTACAACAAACTCCAGATCCTCTTATTTAACATTACATAAGTAAATTACAATGCAGAATATATAAATATAGCTAAACCAGTATAACAGCCATATTTATATACTGACTTCAAGGGCCAAATGATTGGAAAGGGAACATTTCAAGAACTACTACAGTCAGGTATCGACTTTGCTTCTCTTTTGAAAAGTGAGGAAGAGGAGCAGTCACAGCCTCAAGAAAGTCAACTGATAAAGTCATCAAGGAACCGTACATTTTCTGAGTCATCTGTGTGGTCCCAGGATTCTTCAGTACAATCACAAAAAGAAGGAGCCACAGACCATCTTGCTGTAAGTAAATAGGAAATTACTCTGTATTCCCTGTATCTAAATATTGACAGGTATGGGATCTGTTATCTGGAAACCCATTATCTAGAAAGGTCCAAATTACATGGAGGCACTGTCCCATACACACCATTTAGATCAAATAATTCAGATTTTTAAAATTGATTTTCTTTTCTCTGTAATAATAAAACAGTACCTTGTACTTGATCCCAACTAAGATATAATTAATACTTATAGGCGGTAGTACAATCTTATTCACTAATAACTCAACTGTTTCGAGATTTATTATTCCCCAAAGCTGGAAATAGTTTGAATCTGAAAATACTCCATCTAAAACCTGTCAAGGTCATGAAGAAGTCAAAACTCGATCAATTCAAGCGATTTTTTTTTTTGTCGCAGAAAACTTGATCAATTCAAGTAATCAAGTTTTTCACCTCGACTACACTAATTAGTTTTTTTACATTCAAGTTGTTTCATAAATTAGAAAACATTCGAGTTTATTCGTGAGTTTATTCGAGACATAAAAAAAACTTCACAAACCTCTAAAATGCGATCTTTGCTAAATAACGCCCATAATGAATGAGCACTAAGGAATCCAATTTTGCTCTAGGGTTTTGGAGTCTTCATAAATTTGGTTACCACAGGGAACTTTTGTGGATTTTACTGTCAGGTATTAGATGTCCAAATGCTTTCTACAGTAACTGAGTTAAGAGTCAGCATGTAGATAAATACTGCTTATACTTAGGTTATTTACTAAATTGCTACTTGTCCTTTCTTTACGGTTACAGACTGAACCTGTTCTTACTGCAATTCCTGAGGAAAGCCGCTCTGAAGGAACTGTGGGCTTCAAAGTGTACAAGAAGTATTTTACTTCTGGGTCTAGCTACCTGATGCTTTTTGTAGTTTTCCTGCTTACTATTTTGTCACAGGTAAGCTTTCCGTTTCCTATGTTTAGAAAAAAATAGTGTCAGTGGGAAACAAGTATTTAATTCTCAGAACACTCCTTTAGTAGGAGATTATTCTTGTCTAGTTCTTAATTGCACCAATAATGCACTTTCAGTGTGTACATGGAAGATGTCACCATGCTTTGACTTAGGCTAATGCTTCTTCTCCAAAATTGGCTGTGTGTGGCTGCACAATGTCTGACTCGGTGGTCCTGGTTATGGGCAAGGACGAAGACTGAAGAGGGACTATATGGCCCTATGTAGCATTAAAACCAGAACATGCACAAACTGAGCCAAAAGGGAAATGTAAGGCAATCAAAATTCTGCTTCACAGAACTATACATAT